>NC_068430.1:80841039-80853539 GCF_023373465.1 Oncorhynchus keta
CTGTAAAGCACTCACCTGAAGTCATCATTTTGTTGTACTTTCCTCTGTTGTTTATCCTGAACTCAATTAAACTCAATGAAGAGGGTGTCTACAATAAAGCATAGAAATTAGACAATGAGGTGATGTTGTTTACCAGTTAAACAATGAACATAGAACAGAATAATCATAGAAAATAGAACAGAATAAACATAGATCATAGAGAAGAATAAACATAGAAAATAGAACAGAATAAACATAAAACAGAACAAAATAAACAGATCACAGAGAAGAATAAACATAGAACATAATAAACACAGAACATAATTAACATGGAACAGAATTAACACAGGACAGAGAAGAATAAACAGAACAGAATAAACATAGAACAGAATAAACATAGAACATGCAACATAATAAACATAGAACACAATAACATGTTAAACAGAACAGACTGTTTCACAATAAACAACGAGTCTATTGATTCACCGTTGCTTCAATCTAAGTAACATAATAAAAATCCCCATTAAAGTCCATCAGTTTAAATTAAAGATACTGTATGTGTTGTTTTGCATGGACTGCTTCTCCATCTCAACACTGCAGAACATACGCACATCCAGGCACTTTCTGCGGGCATTGGAGTTGTAGCCAAATTCCTGGAAATGTGTGCCGCGTTTCCCTTTCTGTTTTCCACTGCTTCTCAATCTACCAAATCTGCCGATATCGGACTTCAGCATCTGCGGTGGAGGAAGGTGGCCGAGATACAGCGATAGTCGTCAGACCACGAGGCATCGCGAAAACCGGTCTTCTCACTAAAACGGCTGTAGCGTCCGAACGGTTTGGCCTACAAAAAGATGTTCTTCGTTTTGCTCTACGACCCCCACAAGTGTTATGAGACTCGTCTGAAGTCAGTACCGCCGATGTGCCAACTTCTGTCTGTAGCGTCTGAATGGTTTGGACTACAAACTAATATGACTCCACTATGGAAAGGGGAGATTCTCACAAGCACGATGGTATGTGACGGGACTCATCTGAAGTAGCTGGTACCATTTTTAAAAAATGAATGGAAGTATGTAGCAGTTCTTGGGACGTTATCCTATCATACACATTGTTCAGGTGTCCCCAATTCAAATAGATTTTTCCGAAAACTAAACCATTCAACACTTACCTGTGACTTTGTCCTGTCTGTCTCTGCTGCCTCCGTTGATGATATTGTGATGCTGAGGATTTAAGTTTCATTTTCCCTGACCTGAAACCAAGATGAGAGGCACCACCCCCATTCATAGTTCACTACTGCTTAGTGACAGATACAAACCATTACTAACACAGGATAATAACACAAACCGTACAGCTATGACACCAATCAGGAAGTCCCCTTCAGTCACAGTTTTTGTTCTAAAATGAATGGATGTGCAAAATAACGTTATATTCACTTTGTTGCTTTTCTCATGTACTCACTATTTCCTCTTGTATTTGTTTGAGAGATCTGTAGTCACATGGTCTATTAATATCATTGTGTTAGAGATCTGTAGTCACATGGTCTATTAATATCATTGTGTTAGAGATCTGTAGTCACATGGTCTATTAATATCATTTTGTTAGAGATCTGTAGTCACATGGTCTATTAATATCATTATGTTAGAGAGATCTGTAGTCACATGGTCTATTAATATCATTCTGTTAGAGATCTGTAGTCACATGGTCTATTAATATCATTCTGTTAGAGATCTGTAGTCACATGGTCTATTAATATCATTATGTTTGTCACGTTCTGACCTTTATTTTCTGTGTTTTGTGTTTAGTTAGTATGGTCAGGGCGTGAGTTGGGTGGGCAGTCTATGTTTGTTTGTCTAGGTTTTGGGAATTTCTATGTTTCGGCCTAGTATGGTTCTCAATCAGAGGCAGGTGTCATTAGTTGTCTCTGATTGAGAATCATACTTAGGTGGCCTGGGTTTCACTGTGTGTTTGTGGGTGATTGTTTCCTGTCTCTGTGTATGCACCAGATAGGACTGTAATTTGAGTTTTCACGTTTTCTTGTTTTGTTAGTTTGTTCATGTGTACCTTAAAGCATTAAAAAGTACCATGGAAAATTACCACGCCGCGTATTGGTCCTCTGATCCGTTTCGCCTCTCCTCTTCGGAAGAAGAGGAGGAAACTCATTACAGAATCACCCACCACAATCGGACCAAGCGGCGTGGTAAAGGACAGCGACGACAGCAGCAGCAGCATCAACAACAGAGGCCACCATCACAGGACTCCTGGACATGGGAGCAGATACTGAACGGAGAGGGACCCTGGGCACGGGCTGGGGAAAATCGCAGCCCCAAAGCAGAGCTGGAGGCAGCGAAAGCTGATCGGCGGCAATATGAGGAGCCAGCACGGCAGTGCGACAGGTACGAGAGGCAGCCCCAAATTTTTTTGGGGGGGCACACGAGGTGTGGTACTAAGCCAGGTAGCAGACCTGAGCTCACTCCTCGTGCTTATTATGAGCAGCGCATTACTGGTCAGGCACCGTGTTATGCGGTTGAGCGCACGGTGTCGCCAGTGCGTGTCCATAGCCCGGTGCGCTATAGGGCAGCCCCCGAGAGTGCCATGCGAGTGTGGGCATTGAGCCAGGGCGTATGGTGCCTGCTCAGCGGGTCTGGTCGCCGGTACGCAGTCTTGGTCCAGGTTATCCTGCGCCGGCTCTGCGTGCTGTGTCTCCGGGCGCTGGGAGGGTGCAGTGCGTCCTCTGCCTGCGCTCCGCTCGTACCGGGCAACTGTGGGAGTGGAGCCTAGGGGAGAGGTGCGTGTAGTAAGCACTAGATCTCCCGTGCTTACCCACAGCCCGGTTCAACCTGTGCCTGCACTCTGGAGGGTCCGGGCTCGAGTAGTTGTCCAGCCTGGGGAAGTGGTGCCAAGGTTGCGCACCAGAGCTCCAGTGCTCCCCACAGCCCGGTCTTTCAGGCTCCTTCTAACACCAAGCCTCCTGAAAGTCTCCCCAGCCTGGTGCCTCCTGTAGCAGCTCCACGCACCAGGCTGTCTCTCAGTCTCCTCCCTGCAGGTGCTCCCGCCTGTCCGGCGCCGCTGCCGGAGCGTTCCGCCTGTCCGGGCGCCGCTGCCGGAGCCTCCCGCCTGTCCGGCGCCGCTGCCGGAGCTCTCCCGCCTGTCCGGCGCCGCTGCCGGAGCCTCCCGCCTGTCCGGCGCCGCTGCCGGAGCCTCCCGCCTGTCCGGAGCCTCCCGCCTGTCCGGCGCCGCTGCCGGAGCCTCCCGCCTGTCCGGCGCCACTGCCGGAGCCTCCCGCCTGTCCGGCGCCGCTGCCGGAGCCTCCCGCCTGTCCGGCGCCGCTGCCGGAGCCTCCCGCCTGTCCGGCGCCGCTGCTGGAGCGTCCCGCCTGTCCGGCGCCGCTGCCCTCCTGTAGCAGCTCCACGCACCAGGCTGTCTCTCTGTCTCCTCTCTGCAGGTGCTCCCGCCTGTCCGGCGCCGCTGCCGGAGCCTCCCGCCTGTCCGGAGCCTCCCGCCTGTCCGGCGCCGCTGCCGGAGCCTCCCCGCCTGTCCGGCGCCGCTGCCGGAGCCTCCCGCCTGTCCGGCGCTGCTGCCGGAGCCTCCCGCCTGTCCGGCGCTGCTGCCGGAGCGTCCCGCCTGTCCGGCGCCGCTGCTGGAGCGTCCCGCCTGTCTGGCGCCACTGCCGGAGCGTCCCGCCTGTCTGGCGCCGCTGCCGGAGCGTCCCCGCCTGTCTGGCGCCGCTGCCGGAGCGTCCCGCCTGTCTGGCGCTCGCTGCCGGAGCGTCCCTCCTGTCCGGCGCCGCTGCCGGAGCCTCCCGCCTGTCCGGCGCCGCTGCCGGAGCCTCCCGCCTGTCCGGGCGCCGCTGCCGGAGCGTCCCGCCTGTCTGGCGCCGCTGCCGGAGCCCCTCAGCCCAGAGGCGCCAGAGCCCCTCAGCCCAGAGGCGCCAGAGCCCCTCAGCCCAGAGGCGCCAGAGTCCCTCAGCCCAGAGGCGCCAGAGCCCCTGTCCCTCTGTCCAGAGCCCCTGTCCCTCTGTCCAGAGCCCCTGTCCCTCTGTCCAGAGCCCCTGCCCTCTGTCCCGAGCTGCCCCTCTGTCCAGTGGGGTCATTGAGAGGGGTTGCCATGGTGAGAAAGCCACGGAGGCGGAAAATAAGGCGGACAAAGACAAGGGTGAAGTGGGGTCCGCGTCCCGCGCCAGAACCGCCACCGCGGACAGACGCCCACCCAGACCCTCCCCTATAGGTCAAGGTTTTGCGGCCGGAGTCCGCACCTTTGGGGGGGGGTACTGTCACGTTCTGACCTTTATTTTCTGTGTTTTGTGTTTAGTTAGTATGGTCAGGGCGTGAGTTGGGTGGGCAGTCTATGTTTGTTTGTCTAGGTTTTGGGAATTTCTATGTTTCGGCCTAGTATGGTTCTCAATCAGAGGCAGGTGTCATTAGTTGTCTCTGATTGAGAATCATACTTAGGTGGCCTGGGTTTCACTGTGTGTTTGTGGGTGATTGTTTCCTGTCTCTGTGTATGCACCAGATAGGACTGTAATTTGAGTTTTCACGTTTTCTTGTTTTGTTAGTTTGTTCATGTGTACCTTAAAGCATTAAAGAAGTACCATGGAAAATTACCACGCCGCGTATTGGTCCTCTGATCCGTTTCGCCTCTCCTCTTCGGAAGAAGAGGAGGAAACTCGTTACATTGGCCCCTATATATCTGATATGATTTAGTTCTGTCATGGTTTGGTTAGTATTTAGTCAGGATAATCTGATCCTCGGACAGCCATTAGGACCACCTGTATTTTAAAGCTACACTGTAGTTCCACCTTACTCTTTAATGGTTTGGTTAGTATTTAGTCAGGTAATCTGATCCTGTAGAGCCAGTATTAGGAGTTACTCTTTAATGGTTTTGGTTGGTATTTAGTCAGGTAATCTGATCTAGGACAGCCATAGTTCCACTGTAGTTCCACATTACTCTTTAATGGTTTGGTTAGTATTTAGTCAGGTAATCTGATCCTAGGACAGCCATTAGGACCAGTATTACAGTTGTACTGTAGTTCACCTTACTCTTTGAAAACATACAGTATGTGAACATTTCCACACCTTGATTGCCTCTATCCATTTCTGCCAGGCCCCCTTCATAGGTCAAGACCACTCAACTGAACTATTCTGATGTATGTAGATGGAAGGGCTTTGGTGATGGATCATGTATCGTGATGCAATTATAAAACTTTAATTATGAATCATTTGGAAACATTTTTTTATTTTACTAGGCATAAGTCTATCTCTTATGTATTACTTTTTTGCAAAACAATGTTTGCTCATTAGGTCTACTTGAAGTTTATACAATATTTTTGTTTAGCCTATAACCAGATTACAGTCTTCTATTTTAAGCAGGAGACATTTGCTTTCCAACCTGTGTTTTCCTGTGATTGTAGCCTACTTGAAATATTGGGAATGGTTTGCTCTGGCTGCATGCTGTTCACTGACAGATTTGCCTTGCGTTCCTGGGTTAGGTCTATATGCCTTATGAATGGGCTACACAAACACAATCCACAGCTAGTGTATTGCTTAAAGAAGCTATTGCTCCTCTGTGGCTAAATTATAGACCTGCTCCCTGGTGTAGTATTCAGAATAATTTATTTCTGAACAGACAGCAGTAATTTTATAACGTCAGCAAATGCATTTCAATTAATCAGGGGTGCTGCTCCTCCAGCACCTTCCCGCGGTATGATCAGGGTGCTGCTCCTCCAGCACCTTCCGCGGTATGACTCTATAAGTGTATAAATGATGAAGTGCAAACCGTTTAAGAGATGAGAGTTGCGTGTCAATTAGAGCAGAGAGGGAGCGAGATCATAGATCTCTCTTCACCGCAGCAACGGCTACGCGTTGCTCTCAAAAACATAGTCTATAATATTGCGCAAACCATAAAACCGGACCGGCCCAACACGAATGAATTCTAAGAATATCAGGCGCGGACTGAAAATCTACGTTTTACAATTACGTTTTTTTTAGGGGCAGCAGAATTAGGTATTGAGGGCATAACTCAAATGAACTCTGGGTGCTTTTTGATTATAATTTTTACATTACAAACAGTGATTTTCTTTCTCGTGTAGATGTACCGGATCCGGCTCAAATTAAGCACTGTGCATGTCTAGATCAACCAAATATACACGATCAAAGAATAATTTATGTAAATAGTTAGCCCCAACTGGGGCACGAACCCAGGGACTGTCCACCCAACACCAAAAGGCTAATACAGGTCACTATAATTGTTGTTATTGTTGTTGCCTTTATGTGTAACAGAATCCGTAAATCCTGCAAGAATTATATTTCACCAGAAATGACGTGGTAGCAAATGGCATAAGAGTGGAAATCCCCACTACTCACAGACACAGAGCAGCCAGACTATTTTTTCAATAAACTATCAGTAATTCATGCTTCGCTAAACTGAACCAATACGCCTACATCTATTTGCACACGATTGACCAACAGTTTCAACAAATCACATCAAATGCAGGTACGTGATTGTTTCATAATGATCGCTAATAACATTTTCTATTGAATAACATTTACATTATTTTACGTCGAACAAACGGTCAGATCCTGAAATGTAACTTCCGTATTTTTATTTTGTAAGCTAAAATGAGTCTAAAGTTTGCATTGTCAAAGACATGACAACGCGATCATACTAAGATAAATATTAAAACGTGTAAGTGTTTCCAGGTGAATTTACTTTTATTTGCCGGTTTTCAAAGTATTTGACAAAGACCGTACAGCTATTCAAACTGATGACGTCATATATTCTAACGATGCGCATGTGCATCAGATCAAAGGCACGACAATATAACGTTTTTTCGAAAATTAAAACGTGTCAGTTTTTACTTGGAGTAATGCCATGTTCAACTATTTAAGACATTGGCTCCAATCTAGCTTGTGCCTTTAGATTTTGAGAAAGTTAACAACTTCGGAAGAATCTTTCACTTCTCTAATTGACTTCTGAAACCCCGGGCTGGTCTGTTTGGTGTGTATCGCAATCTTTCCTGGAAGTCTCGTCTTGCACCTCTGGGTTTCGAAACCCTGTATTTGACTGCCAAGAAGAAGCGCAGAAGCCAAAAGTTACATCCGTTTAGAACTACAAACATGAACTGCTACACCAGCTGTATAATGTCTCTCTTTCCACAGTTTGCCGGTCTAAAACAACTTTCTTTTTGCATTTTCTAAATTTACATTCATTCAGAACCCCCCACCCAATATGATATATATATATATTGGTCAACTCTAACCACTTTAATAATGGAAAAATTGATGTAATAAATGTCACTAGCCACTTTAAACAATTCCACTAATGTTTACATACCCTACATTACTCATCTCGTATGTATATAGTGTACTCTATACCATCTACTGCATCTTGCCGATGCCGTTCGGACATCACTCAATCCTTTATTTTATGTACATATTCTTATTCATTCCTTTACACTTGTGTGTATCAGGTAGTTGTTGTGAAATTGTTAGGCTGGATTACTTGTTAGATATTACTGCACGGTCGGATCTAGAAGCACAAGCATTTCACTACACTCTCATTAACATCTGCTAACCATGTGTATGTGACAAATACATGTGGATTTGATATTAAATGACTGCGTTTTAAATGAATTAAGGTTACAGCAGTCTGGTGCCCAACGGCACAGCTGATGATATCCCAGTCACCCATTGGTTGATGAATGCAACCGCTGAGCAGGGGAACACGACCTTTAGGACATGATACTGAAGTAAAGCGAAAGGTTCATTTCACAGGTTATTGACATGTGAATCCCAACACAGAGTTTCATTGTTTAGTGCAATATATATATATTATATACACAAAAAGTACATAACAGACTATCGCAACTCAGGTATTTGGCCAAATTAGTTTATATATATATATTGTAATGACCTGACTAGATCATAAATGAACAATTGTCCAGACAGAGGCTTGAGTTTACGAATTGACGGTTTATTGCACCAACTTTACACAGGCTACTGTTTGGGCCGTAGCACACGCCAAATAGATGACAGATAACCCACAAGCCAATCGTGACCTTCTCTTGTGAAACCCAGACGTAGAGAGAGAGAACAAAGGCTGAACCTGGTCTTAACTTCCAATGCTCCACCCCCTGCCCAACCCCCTCCACGCCACTCCGCCAACCACCAGGATGCCCGGCATCAGAACATTCCAGGCATTCCCGTGATTGGCAGATAGCAGGTTGATTGACAGGTCGGACCCCGCGAACACCGGGTACTGGTCAGTACAACACAACCACCTCCTAGCCTAACACATAACACACAGCTGTCTGTGCGGGTTGCTACAATATATATATATAAAGTAATTTGGCCAAATACCTGAGTTGCGATAGTCTGTTATGTACTTTTGTGTCAACTCCATATCTTGCCTGTAAATGTCTTCATGCTATTTTGAAAAGTCTCCAGTTGAGGTATTTAACATCAATGTTTTTGTAATATATATTTTGAATGAAGATGGCGCTGCCGTTACCCAGCAGCCCTGCACTGGACCTGATCGGTAATGACAGCCTGCAGGACTGGGAAGTGATTGGTGGAGGGGATTTGGACAGATCTGAAGCCAGGCATATAAAGTGGAGGTTCGATGTGGCCATCAAGTTGCTGCATTATGATGATGGGTAAATATGACCATCCCACAGCCGTGCATCAGACAATATGTTCATTCTGTTTGCTCCGGTCACAATCTCTAAATAATGGCCCTGGCCAATATGAAAAAAAAGTATCTGAACTACATTACTTAAAAAAATACATATATATATATATAACTACCGTTCAAATGTTTGAGGTCACTTAGAAATGTCCTTGTTTTTGAAAGAAAAGCACATTTCTCTGTCCATTAAAATAACATCAAATTGATTAGAAATACAGTGTAGACATTGTTAATGTTGTAAATGACTGTTGTAGCTGGAAATGGCTGATTTTGAATGGAATATCTACAGAGGAGGTACAGAGACCCATTATCAGCAACCATCACTCCTGTGTTCCAATGGCATGTTACTGTTAGCTAATCCAAGTTTATCATTTTATCATTTTAAAAAGGCTAATTGATAATTAGAAAACCCTTTTGCAATTATGTTAGCACAGCTGAAAACTGTTGTTCTGATTAAGAAGCAATAAAACTGGCCTTCTTTAGACTAGTTGAGTATCTGGAGCATCAGCATTTGTGGGTTCGATTAGGCATTTACAACATTAACAATGTCTGCACTGTATTTCTGATCAATTTGATGTTATTTAACTAACAAAATATGCTGTTCTTCAAAAACAAGGACATTTCTAAGTGACCCCAAACTTTTGAACGGTAGTGTATATGTTTTAATGATGTCAACCATTAAAGGTGCAATCTGTAATTTATTTCTGGTTTAAAAGTGCTGCCCCTACAGTTTTTGTTAAAAAATGTTGTTGTTGTTGTTGCTTTTAGGGTCAAATGTATTTACGTCCAAGGTACCACTGGGGAAGTAAAGGTTTCATTAAGGTTCTAGTCCATGTGTCAAACTCATTCCCACAGGGCCCAAAGTGTCTGCAGGTTCACTCCTCCCTTGTACTTGATTGATGAATTAAGGTCACTAATTAGTAAAGGAACTCCCCACACCTGGTTGTCCTAGGTCTTAATTGAAAGGACAAAAAACCTGCAGACACTAGGCCCTCCATGGAGATGAGTTTGACCCCCTGCTCTAGTTTCATGAGCCAGGGGTCAGACCTTCATGGGGTGACGATGTCTCTGAGATTTTTGTTGAGTCCTAATTCCTCAAGTTTGAAAATGTGTGACAGCGGTTTAGCAATGGGAGCTTTTCTCTGTGTTATCACTCTTTATTCATCCATCCCATCCATTTTTCCCATCGGGATTTTACCCTATGACAAACCATGCCAGCATACAAGAAGTTACTGATCACGTATTCCCTCTTAGTTGGAAAGCTAACATTCACAGCTATCCGTCAGAAGTTACTGATCACGTATTCCCTCTTCGTTGGAAAGCTAACATTCACAGCTATCCATCAGACACATTTTCGGAATGTTCAGGTCAACAGAAATGTTACCTTTGACCTCTAGGGTACACATCAGAATTACCTGTATAAATTGCTTTAACCAGAAAACCCTCATCATACCAGGAGTTCTAAAAGATCATGGAATTACCTTTCAACTTATATGTAATTTAACCTACTTTGAAAATACCAGCTACAACTATTAAAACATTGGGAAAATTGTACCATTGACATTCCACGAAGAGAGGAAGCAATGTTTTTGTATTGTAACTTAACGCATTTCACACAGACAGCTAGAACAGGGTTTAAAAACATCTGTAGATGCAGGGCTGAAGGGTCAGTCTAGTGAACCTAAACTCTTAGAAAATAAGATTCAGTTAAATTCAATCTTCCCCTGGGGTACAGAAAGATATCAGGGACTCTGTCTTACGTAATCAACAGCTCTCCGGATATACTGTCCCCGTCCATTCAGCCAGCGGGAGTTCTCCGTCCATCACACAGACAGGAAGAAGAAGTTTTTACTATTTGTAGGATACTGTAGTATTTATTTTATTTTTAATTTTGCGGAAATTATCGTAGCTTTACTAAAGTGTTTTAGTTGTTGTTGTATTTTACATAGAAGTGCTTTCTTCTTGAGGAAACCGACTGGTACAATATTAAAGTAGCACATTTTCCATAACCTGTAGATCGGTGGAACTGGAGTCTGTGGCGAATCATTCAGAGCTTCTGCTCTTTTCTTGAACCTTTTCTGAAAACCGTTGATAGGATCACATTGTTCGTCAGTTGACTGAGCTCACTCACATCCGTGACTATTCACTTGTACATATCCATTTTAAAACGTTTGACGGTAAAATATTCAGAAGGCATCAATTCGTACAGCTTTTAAGACACCTTGTTACCACGATTCTGTGAATAATGTGACATCATAATGTGACGTCATAATGTGACGTCATAATGTATCTGGGTCACTATGGACATTTTAAGACATTATTGGGCGTACTACAATTATATTTCTTACAGGTATGGTCAAGCAAAATGAATCCAATAAGACCCCATTGAGTTGTTTGGCGGCCATATATCTGTCGGGTTATTGTGTCCATCCTGTGATGGCCCTGTATCTACAAATCTTTTTTAAAACCATGTTCTAGCTGTGTGTGTGAAATGTGGTGCCTCTATCAACAAAGTGTACAATCCACAAACATAGCTTCCCTTCTTCGTGGAATTCTATGGCTAAACTTCCAACAGTCTAATGTCAATGGCACAATATGGCTGATTTTTAAACAATAGTTGTAGCTGGTCCTTTGAAAGTGGGTTATGTTATATATCATTAGAAAGGTCATTTCATGACCTTTCAGTACCACTCGTCAAACAAAGTTAAAATGTATGTTTCTTTTTTAAAGCAATTTATATAGGTAATTCTAATATTTAACCTAAAGTTATTTGGACCTGAACCTTTCCCAAAAATGAGTCTGATGGATAGCTGTGACTCTAAAGGGTGTGCAGTATGTGATAAATAACTTGTTGGCTTGGCTCATGGACTATAATCCCTGCCCCCCCCCCACACACACACACACCTCATTCCAGCTCTAGCACGTCCCTGCTTAAGGAGGTAAAGAATATGCAGAAGGGAGGGAGCCCCCATGTGGTGAGGATTCTGGGGGTGTACCAGGGGTGCCCTCCCTCTCCAGGTAGAGGCCTCTCCACCCAGCTGGGTATTGTGATGGAGTTAATGAACATAGGCTCCCTGGCCACCCTCCAGGCCAGCCTCTCTGGCCCCCCACCCTGGCCCCTGGCCTTCCGCCTGGCCCACCAGATCGCTCTGGGAATTAACTTCCTTCACAACCTTCCTCAGCCACTTCTGCATCGCGACCTGAAGCCCAATAACGTGCTGCTGGATGACAACCTTAATGCAAAGGCAAGTCCCAAGATCCTGAGTCTCTACTAGTGGTGAGATACGTCTGAACTATACACAGTCATCACTACCCACGGGCAGTATACATGTTTACTGAACATGACTATTTCTGTTTAGTCTATGTTAAGCCCATCTCTTTCTCTCTCTCTCACACGCTCACTCTCTTTCTTTCTCTCTCTCTCTCTCTCACACGCTCCCTCTCTTTCTCTCTCTCTCTCTGTCTCGCTGTCTCTCTCTCTCTCTTTCTCTCTCTCTCACACGCCCACTCTCTTTCTCTCTGTCTCGCTGTCTCTCTCTCTCTCTAGCTTACAGATTTTGGCCTTGCTGAAGTCTCCCATAGTGTTTTGGAAATGTCCAGAGAAGAGCCCGGGAAGGAAGGAGGCACTCTAAGCTACATGCCCCCTGAGGCTTTTGAATCATCGTATGAACCAACTCGAGCCACTGATATCTACAGGTACAACACAGAGAGAGAGCACTCACTGACATCTACAGGTATAACACAGAGAGACAGCACTCACTGACATCTACCGGTATAACACAGAGAGACAGCACTCACTGACATCTACAGGTACAACACAGAGAGACAGCACTCACTGACAT
>NC_068430.1:80861039-80930776 GCF_023373465.1 Oncorhynchus keta
TGCTGATTATTACCTAACTGGGTCGTTGATTGTAGACTTTACTATCTGTAGGAAGGTAATTGACTCTGGATAAAAAAATATGCTGTCTGTTTCTATGACTGTATATGGCTCAGCTAATGATAAACATACCCTAACCCTCCTTTGAGCTTCAGTCACCAGCACCATCTCTCACCTAAATTCAGTTTGTTTTCTGGTCATTAGTGTCCACTGTCCACCAATGTTATTTAAGCAATAACACACAAGGGGGTGTTGGAGCCTAGTGGTTAGAGCGTTGGGCCATTAACCGAAAAGGTTGCAGATTGAATCCCCGAGCTGACAAGGTAAAAATCTGTCGTTCTGCCCCTAAACAAGGCAGTTAACCCAATGTTCCTAGGCTGTCATTGTAAAAATATTTTTTCTTAACTGACTTCCCAGTTTAAAAAAAATATATATATATATACATACTACGGTCTGCTATACCATGGCTGTCAGCCAATCAGTATTCACGACTCCAACCACCCAGTTTATAATAAAGAAGGATTCTGGAAAATATGCTGTCTGTTTCTATGACTGTGTCATGACTCTCCTGTGAGGATCTGAAGGATCAGGTTAGAGTGGGTCTGCTCTACAGCCTGTTCTCTCTCGTAGAGGGGAATGTCATGACTCTCCTGTGACGATCTGAAGGATCAGGTTAGAGTGGGTCTGCTCTACAGCCTGCTCTCTCTCGTAGAGGGGAATGTCATGACTCTCCTGTGAGGATCTGAAGGATCAGGTTAGAGTGGGTCTGCTCTACAGCCTGTTCTCTCTCGTAGAGGGGGAATGTCATGACTCTCCTGTGACGATCTGAAGGATCAGGTTAGAGTGGGTCTGCTCTACAGCCTGTTCTCTCTCGTAGAGGGGGAATGTCATGACTCTCCTGTGACGATCTGAAGCATCAGGTTAGAGTGGGTCTGCTCTACAGCCTGCTCTCTCTCGTAGAGGGGAATGTCATGACTCTCCTGTGACGATCTGAAGGATCAGGTTAGAGTGGGTCTGCTCTACAGCCTGCTCTCTCTCGTAGAGGGGAATGTCATGACTCTCCTGTGACGATCTGAAGGATCAGGTTAGAGTGGGTCTGCTCTACAGCCTGTTCTCTCTCGTAGAGGGGGAATGTCATGACTCTCCTGTGACGATCTGAAGGATCAGGTTAGAGTGGGTCTGCTCTACAGCCTGCTCTCTCTCGTAGAGGGGAATGTCATGACTCTCCTGTGACGATCTGAAGGATCAGGTTAGAGTGGGTCTGCTCTACAGCCTGCTCTCTCTCGTAGAGGGGGAATGTCATGACTCTCCTGTGACGATCTGAAGGATCAGGTTAGAGTGGGTCTGCTCTACAGCCTGCTCTCTCTCGTAGAGAGGAATGTCATGACTCTCCTGTGACGATCTGAAGGATCAGGTTAGAGTGGGTCTGCTCTACAGCCTGCTCTCTCTCGTAGAGAGGAATGTCATGACTCTCCTGTGACGATCTGAAGGATCAGGTTAGAGTGGGTCTGCTCTACAGCCTGCTCTCTCTCGTAGAGGGGAATGTCATGACTCTCCTGTGACGATCTGAAGGATCAGGTTAGAGTGGGTCTGCTCTACAGCCTGCTCTCTCTCGTAGAGGGGGAATGTCATGACTCTCCTGTGACGATCTGAAGGATCAGGTTAGAGTGGGTCTGCTCTACAGCCTGCTCTCTCTCGTAGAGGGGAATGTCATGACTCTCCTGTGACGATCTGAAGGATCAGGTTAGAGTGGGTCTGCTCTACAGCCTGCTCTCTCTCGTAGAGGGGAATGTCATGACTCTCCTGTGACGATCTGAAGGATCAGGTTAGAGTGGGTCTGCTCTACAGCCTGCTCTCTCTCGTAGAGGGGAATGTCATGACTCTCCTGTGATGATCTGAAGGATCAGGTTAGAGTGGGTCTGCTCTACAGCCTGCTCTCTCTCGTAGAGGGGGAATGTCATGACTCTCCTGTGATGATGTGAAGGATCAGGTTAGAGTGGGTCTGCTCTACAGCCTGCTCTCTCTCGTAGAGGGGAATGTCATGACTCTCCTGTGACGATCTGAAGGATCAGGTTAGAGTGGGTCTGCTCTACAGCCTGCTCTCTCTCGTAGAGGGGAATGTCATGACTCTCCTGTGATGATCTGAAGGATCAGGTTAGAGTGGGTCTGCTCTACAGCCTGCTCTCTCTCGTAGAGGGGGAATGTCATGACTCTCCTGTGACGATCTGAAGGATCAGGTTAGAGTGGGTCTGCTCTACAGCCTGCTCTCTCTCGTAGAGAGGGAAGTCATGACTCTCCTGTGACGATCTGAAGGATCAGGTTAGAGTGGGTCTGCTGGAATACAGCCTGCTCTTGGACTCAAAAAGGAAATGTCATGACTCTCCTGTTGACGATCTGAAGGTCAGGTTAGAGTGGGTCTGCTCTACAGCCTGCTCTCTCTCATAAGAGGGGAATGTCATGACTCTCCTGTGACGATCTGAAGGATCAGGTTAGAGTGGGTCTGCTCTAAAGCCTGCTCTTTCTGAAAAGAGGAATGTCATGAACTCTCCTGTGACGATTGTCTGTAAGGATCAGGTCAGAGGGGTCTGCTCTACAGCCTGCTCTCTCTCGTAGAGGGGAATGTCATGACTCTCCTGTGACGATCTGAAGGATCAGGTTAGAGTGGGTCTGCTCTACAGCCTGTTCTCTGAGACTATAGAGGGGGAGAGCGGGAAGTCGGCTGTTTTCTGGTCGGTCATAAATAATACGCTGCCCCTATGCTCTGTAGTGTTCCAGTTTGGAATGTAAACTGTGGAATACAGAGAGACACTTGGACATCAAAAGTTTGATTAATTAAACAATATTTCTACTTTTGAGAATGTGGCAAATGGTCCGTGGACACTAAGGGACAGTCATGACGAGCGTGTTTCATTTGGTGACCTCATGAAGGTAACAGGAAACACACATTAAGAATCTCTGTTTGTGGACACTTTCAAGGGTGCCCTGACATCTACATTTTGTGAAATCGATGTGATTAAACATGAAACTATTTGTGAAAAGATGTAATGTGATGTTAACCTTCAAAATGAGAGAATTGTCTTCCATGTAAAGTATTAACCAGGTCAGTGGCCACGTTCATCATAGACATTACGTCAACTAATGCGTCATGGACCACCCTTTTCTCAGACGTGTATAAAACCCCTCCTGGCGAAATTTACATTAGACCAGACAGCGTGCAGCGACCATGGCTACACAGCTGGAAATGGTTCAAATCTGAGACTATAGATGACTACAGAATAAGAGCAAATACTAGCTGTTCATGTGTAAACCATTAGCATTTCAATGAATATAATTATCGAGTGGTGTAGTGAATCCATTTTGTCTTTCCCGCTCATTTATCTGTCCCCACCCTTTCCATTGTCTACCAAGAACTTCATACCGGTTTAGCCCACCTAGGGACTTATCAATGCATTGTGTTAGTAACCAATAACTGTTTGTTTGTTATGTATTCCTGTGATTATTTAGTTAGTTAGTAAATAAATAATTAAGCCAATTTGTATATCGCTGATTCATCATTTAGGCTAGGGTTGTGAGATATCCAAGGGTTTGCGACTTTCAATAATGTGAACTGATGAGGTAATAATGATACATTAATACAAGACTGTACCTGATTTGGAAAATAGAGACTATAAAATGTCCCGTGGTGCCCTGACTTCCTAGTTAATTAAAGTTTCCATGATTAGTTTAATCACATAATTACACATAGAGAATTTATTTGATAAAAAAGCAGTCTTCACATGTAATGATAGTCACAAACATCACAGACTTTGACAACTTTTTATGGCTCAGCTAATGTTAAAACGTACCCTAACCCTCCTTTGAGCTTCAGTCACCAGCACCATCTCCCCACCTAAACTAATGTTTTTCTGTTCATTAGTGTCCACTGTTCCCAATGTTATTAACTTAGTACGCCTCATCCCGCATGCGGGATCGTGACTACAGCCTCAAGCTCATTACCATAACGCAACGTTAGCGATTTCTAAAAATCGCAAATGAAATGAAATAAATATGCCTGCTCTCAAGCTTATCCTTTTCTTAACAATCCTGTCGTCTCAGATTTTGAAAATATGCTTTAGAACCAGAGAAAATCAATAATTTGTGTAAGAGTGGTGATAGCTAGCTTAGCATTTAGCGTTAGCATTTAGCACGCAACATATTCACAAAAACCAGCAAAGGGATCAAATAAAATAATTTACCTTTGAAGAACTTCAGATGTTTCAATGAGGAGACTCTCAGTTACATAGCAGATGTCCAGTTTTTCCTGAAAGATTCTTGTGTAGGACACATCGTTCCGTTTTGTTACTATGCATTTGGCTACCGAAACTAACCGAAAATTCAGACACCTACACGTCAAACTTTTTTCCGAATTAACTCCATAATATCGACTGAAACATGGAAAACGTTGTTTGAATCAATCCTCAAGGTGTTTTGTCATATATCTCTTCATTGAAATGGCAGTCCTAGAAGCCTTCTTTGTTCTCTGATTCGGATGGAAAAATACTGGTAGCTGACTTTTGCGCACCAATTTCCACGCAGACACCGTGCGGGACACTTGGCATTGTAGTCTCTTATGGTCAATCTTCCAATGATATGCCTACAAATACGTCACAATGCTGCAGACACCTTGGGAAACGCTAGAAAGTGTCCGTTCATTCCTGTCGCATTCACAGCCATATAAGGCGATCATGGAAAACGTACCTTCAGAAATCCTGTTCATTTCCTGGTCGCTCAAACATCTTGGTTTTGCCTGAAGCTTTTGTTCAACGGCACTCACAGTGAAAATCTTTGCAGTTCTGGAAACGTCAGAGTGTCTTCTTTCCAAAGCTATCAATTCCAAGCATAGTCGAGCATCTTTTCGTGACAAAATATTGCGCTTAAAACGGGCACGTGTTTTTATCCAAAAATGAAATACTGCCCCTATAGGACTAACAGGAGAATGGTTCCCACCTTCTGGTTGCTTTCCTGGTTTCATGGCTACTTGTGCTCGTCTCATCCTGTTTGTTTGCCAACATCAGACTTGTTTTGTTTGTATTTACATATGAGATGTAATTCACTCTCTACTTGCTGACGTAAAAATGAAATCATCCATAATTCTAGTGAGTTTTCCCCTCTGGTATTTTATTGAGACTCAGAGAACTACAATGTACAAGAGATTCAGGACAGTTATGCCCTTTTATACAATGGGTGGGTCTAATCCTGAATGCTGATTGGTTAAAACTGCATTCCAGTTCGTGTCTATTCCACAAGTAAACAGCTCTGAATACTGTCTGTGATTTAAGGAATGATGATGCAGGAACATCACAGACAGAGTTTGAATTCCTCTCACACACAAACTTAAGGTAGATTTGATTTGATTTGATTGTATTATTAAGCGTCTTTCAGAATGCCCACATCGGTTTATAAGACAATGTATTCATCATACCTAATTGCATTTACAGTGTTAATAGTCTTGAAAATCCAGAACTAAAATATTGCCTGCTTTTATTTATTTATCCCTTATTCTATCAGGTATATTGACTGAGAACTCATTCTCATTTACAGCGACAACCTGGGATGAATGAGCCAATTGTAAGCTGAGGGTGATTAGGTGACCATGATGGTATGAGGGCCAGATTGGGAATTTAGCCTGGACACCAGGGTTAACACGCCTACTCTTATGATAAGTGCCATGGGATATTTTAGTGAACACAGAGAGTCAGGACACTGTTTAAACATCCCATCCAAAAGACAGCAATGTCCCCAATCACTGCCCTGGGGACCAGAGGAAAGGCTGCCTCCTACTGGCCCTCCAACACCACTTCCAGCAGGAGCTAGTCTCCCATCCAGGGACTGACCAGGACCAACGCTGCTTAGCATCAGAAGCAAGCCAGCTGTGGGATGCAGGGTGGTTTGCTGCTGGCTGAATGTTGTCAGTTCTGGTCCTTCTGTGGATCAGTTGGTAGAGCATGGCGCTTGTAACGCCAGGGTAGTGGGTTCGATTCCCGGGACCACCCATACGTAGAATGTATGCACACATGACTGTAAGTCGCTTTGGATAAAAGCGTCAGCTAAATGGCATATATTATTATTATTATTAGTTCTGGATGGAGAGGTATGAGAAGAGAGAGAATGTATGAGAAAAGAGAGAATAAATAGTCCTGTGAGCTCCAATGGGGTTTCAAATTTACCCCAAAGAGGATCCACTTTTTATTACGTTCAGACTGTATAATAGGGAAACAATACACATATACTAATCACAATATTTCACATTGTATATTGTGGTAGAAAGGCCTCATATATATGTTGTGATATCAATTAATTCCTCCTGCTGTCCTCATAGCAGCCTATCATATGTTGTGATATCAATTAATTCCTCCTTGTCCTCATAGCAGGCTCAATTAATTCCTCCTGCTGTCCTCATAGCAGGCTATATATGTTGTGATATCCGATATCCCCTCTCTCCACTGGGTTACTGGTGCTCTTCCATGCCGTCCCTAGGATGGGTGCTTCACTTGAGTGGGTTGAGTCACTGACGTGGTCTTCCTGTCTGGGTTGGCGCCCCCCCCCCCCTTGTCTTGTGCCGTGGGGGAGGTTTAAGTATGCTCTCTCTTTTTCTCTCTTTCTTTCTTTCTTTCTTTCTTTCTTTTTTTCTCTCTCTCTCTCGGAGGACCTGAGCGCTCGGACCATGTCTCAGGACTACCTGGCCTGATGACTCCTCGCTGTCCCCAGTCCACCTGGTCGTGCTGCTGCTCCAGTTTCAACTGTTCTGCCTGCGGCTATGGAACCCTCACCTGTTCACCGGATGTGCTGCCTGTCCCGGACCTGCCGTTTTCAAGTCTCTAGAGACAGCAGGAGCGGTTGAGATACCCTCAATGATGGGCTATGAAAAGCCAACTGACATTTACTCCTGAGGTGGTGACCTGTTGCACCCTCTACAACCACTGTGATTATTATTATTTGACCCTGCTGGTCATCTATGAACATCTTGGCCATGTTCTGTTATAATCTCCACCCGGCACAGCCCTCAGAGCCTGGTTCCTCTCGAGGTTTGTAATCTAGATAGTGAAACTATAAGGCAGACAGTCACTCTGACATAATACAGGGAGGAAACGTGTTCTAAAACATATCAGAGAAATGTAATAAAAACATTAGTCATCAGTCAGACTCTTTACTTCTCTTTATTAAGTGTTCATGAATGTTATTCCTGAACACATGATAAAATAAATAGATCACTGGACACCCAGAGAAATACTTAAGGAACAGATTTAAGACAATTTTTGTATCTATCTATCTATCTATCTATCTATCTATCTATCTATCTATCTATCTATCTATCTATCTATCTATCTATCTATCTATAAAACCATCTATCAATCAATCATTCAATCTATGTTTCTGTTGTTAGGTCTTGTTCGGCCTCGTTTACACAGGTAACCTAATTCTGATCTTTACACGGGCAGCCTAATTCTGATCTTTACACAGGCAGACAAATTCTGATATTTTGCCCAATTATTGATAATAGATCGGATTGGTCAAAAGACCAATTAGTGGCAAAAGATCAGAATTGTGTTGCCAGTGTAAAAACAGCCTTAATGAGGTATACAGTATGTGATTGTTATACAGCTACGGAGACGGGTGTTTTAGCTCCACACCTTCCATTCTTTAGACAGATAGCCGTTATTCCACTGGCTGCTCCCAGCACCAGTAGGAGTGGAGCTAGAGCCAGGGCCACTGTGGTATCAGCAGCAGCTGCTATGATCACCCCTACTACTACACACACTACTGTTACTGCTAGAGCGATGTGGAGATTCCTCTTTTTATCTACCTTCTCCCTTTTCTCTTCCTCCTTTTCTTTCTCTATCTCGACCTTTACCTCTTCTTTTAACTTTCTCTCCTCCTCCTTCCTCCGTCTTTTCTCCTCCTCCCTGCTCCTCTCCTCCGCCTCTCTGATCTTCCTCTGAGCCTTCTGGTACATCTCGTTGGTGTAGTGCTCTCCTCCATTCAGCTCCACCATCTCTTTGATCTTCTCCAGCAGCTCTGGGACCTGAGCCGGGTCGTCTTTGGCGTCGTTGTTGAACGAGTGATACCCGCCTCCTAACGTGATGGAGAGTCTCCGCAGCTCTTTACACATCTTCAGAGAATCTGTCACCTGTTTCCCCTTCAGCTGGTCTTTACAGGTGAACAGCAAGATGGTGTACATGGAGGCGTCCTCTCCGAAGTTCTCCTGGATCCACCTCACGGCGTTCCTCTCCTCCTCTGTGAACCTCACCCCCAGCCTGATCACCAGCAGGAAGGCGTGGGGGCCCGGGACGGACATGTTAACGCACTCCTCTATTTTCTCCTTCACCTCTTCGTCCGACCGGGCTGTGTCGAAGAGGCCCGGCGTGTCAACCACATGAACCGTCGTCCCGTTGACCTCTCCACTCTGTCTCTCACACTGTCCGGTCACTGACGCAGGGGAAGAGTCCACTTTAAATACATTCTTCCCCAGGATGGTGTTTCCTGTTGCGCTCTTCCCTGCTCCAGTCTTCCCTAGCAACACAATCCTCAGGTCAGCGGTCAAACCAGACCCTGTAAAAACCACACAGATAAAGACAATGTAGCTTCCAGTAACTATAGCAACAACAACAAAACATTTAAAGTAACTCAACTATCACGCTGTAAAATAGAGATAATGTATGTTGATTCATTTAATTCATTCAATTGATTCAATGATTCATTCAATGATTATTTTAACCATAACCATCCTGCTCAAAGTAACTAGTAGAGTTAGTATTATAAGTTGCCCAGCTGTAATGTGTGGTGTGTTGTTTTAACTCAACCATGAGAGACCATAACATCACTGTCCAAACAGAGTACATACCATCATGATTTGACTCAACTATTAGAGACCATAACATCACTGTCCAAACAGAGTACATACCATCATGATTTGACTCAACCATTAGAGACCATAACATCACAGTCCAAACAGAGTACATACCATCATGATTTGACTCAACTATTAGAGACCATAACATCACTGTCCAAACAGAGTACATACCATCATGATTTGACTCAACCATTAGAGACCATAACATCACTGTCCAAACAGAGTACATACCATCATGATTTGACTCAACCATTAGAGACCATAACATCACTGTCCAAACAGAGTACATACCATCATGATTTGACTCAACCATTAGAGACCATAACATCACATCCAAACAGAGTACATACCATCATGATTTGACTCAACTATTAGAGACCATAACATCACAGTCCAAACAGAGTACATACCATCATGATTTGACTCAACTATTAGAGACCATAACATCACAGTCCAAACAGAGTACATACCATCATGATTTGACTCAACCATTAGAGACCATAACATCACAGTCCAAACAGAGTACATACCATCATGATTTGACTCAACCATTAGAGACCATAACATCACTGTCCAAACAGAGTACATACCATCATGATTTGACTCAACCATTAGAGACCATAACATCACTGTCCAAACAGAGTACATACCATCATGATTTGACTCAACCATTAGAGACCATAACATCACTGTCCAAACAGAGTACATACCATCATGATTTGACTCAACCATTAGACTATAACATCACAGTCCAAACAGAGTACATACCATCATGATTTGACTCAACTATTAGAGACCATAACATCACAGTCCAAACAGAGTACATACCATCATGATTTGACTCAACCATTAGAGACCATAACATCACAGTCCAAACAGAGTACATACCATCATGATTTGACTCAACCATTAGAGACCATAACATCACTGTCCAAACAGAGTACATACCATCATGATTTGACTCAACCATTAGAGACCATAACATCACTGTCCAAACAGAGTACATACCATCATGATTTGACTCAACCATTAGAGACTATAACATCACAGTCCAAACAGAGTACATACCATCATGATTTGACTCAACCATTAGAGACCATAACATCACAGTCCAAACAGAGTACATACCATCATGATTTGACTCAACCATTAGAGACCATAACATCACTGTCCAAACAGAGTACATACCATCATGATTTGACTCAACCATTAGAGACCATAACATCACTGTCCAAACAGAGTACATACCATCATGATTTGACTCAACCATTAGAGACCATAACATCACAGTCCAAACAGAGTACATACCATCATGATTTGACTCAACTATTAGAGACCATAACATCACAGTCCAAACAGAGTACATACCATCATGATTTGACTCAACCATTAGAGACCATAACATCACTGTCCAAACAGAGTACATACCATCATGATTTGACTCAACCATTAGAGACCATAACATCACTGTCCAAACAGAGTACATACCATCATGATTTGACTCAACCATTAGAGACCATAACATCACTGTCCAAACAGAGTACATACCATCATGATTTGACTCAACCATTAGAGACCATAACATCACTGTCCCAAACAGAGTACATACCATCATACCATCATGATTTGACTCAACCATTAGAGACCATAACATCACAGTCCAAACAGAGTACATACCATCATGATTTGACTCAACCATTAGAGACCATAACATCACAGTCCAAACAGAGTACATACCATCATGATTTGACTCAACCATTAGAGACCATAACATCACTGTCCAAACAGTCATACCATCATGATTTGACAGAGACAATAACATCACAGTCCAAACAGAGTACATACCATCATGATTTGACTCAACCATTAGAGACCATAACATCACAGTCCAAACAGAGTACATACCATCATGATTTGACTCAACCATTAGAGACCATAACATCACAGTCCAAACAGAGTACATACCATCATGATTTGACTCAACCATTAGAGACCATAACATCACTGTCCAAACAGAGTACATACCATCATGATTTGACTCAACTATTAGAGACCATAACATCACTGTCCAAACAGAGTACATACCATCATGATTTGACTCAACCATTAGAGACCATAACATCACTGTCCAAACAGAGTACATACCATCATGATTTGACTCAACCATTAGAGACAATAACATCACAGTCCAAACAGAGTACATACCATCATGATTTGACTCAACCATTAGAGACCATAACATCACAGTCCAAACAGAGTACATACCATCATGATTTGACTCAACTATTAGAGACCATAACATCACAGTCCAAACAGAGTACATACCATCATGATTTGACTCAACCATTAGAGACCATAACATCACTGTCCAAACAGAGTACATACCATCATGATTTGACTCAACTATTAGAGACCATAACATCACTGTCCAAACAGAGTACATACCATCATGATTTGACTCAACCATTAGAGACCATAACATCACAGTCCAAACAGAGTACATACCATCATGATTTGACTCAACTATTAGAGACCATAACATCACAGTCCAAACAGAGTACATTCATGATTTGACTCAACCATTAGAGACCATAACATCACAGTCCAAACAGAGTACATACCATCATGATTTGACTCAACCATTAGAGACCATAACATCACAGTCCAAACAGAGTACATACCATCATGATTTGACTCAACCATTAGAGACCATAACATCACTGTCCAAACAGAGTACATACCATCATGATTTGACTCAACCATTAGAGACCATAACATCACATCCAAACAGAGTACATACCATCATGATTTGACTCAACCATTAGAGACCATAACATCACTGTCCAAACAGAGTACATACCATCATGATTTGACTCACCCATAACATCACTGTCCAAACAGAGTACATACCATCATGATTTGACTCAACCATTAGAGACCATAACATCACTGTCCAAACAGAGTACATACCATCATGATTTGACTCAACCATTAGAGACCATAACATCACTGTCCAAACAGAGTACATACCATCATGATTTGACTCAACCATTAGAGACCATAACATCACATCCAAACAGAGTACATACCATCATGATTTGACTCAACCATTAGAGACCATAACATCACAGTCCAAACAGAGTACATACCATCATGATTTGACTCAACCATTAGAGACCATAACATCACTGTCCAAACAGAGTACATACCATCATGATTTGACTCAACCATTAGAGACCATAACATCACTGTCCAAACAGAGTACATACCATCATGATTTGACTCAACCATTAGAGACCATAACATCACTGTCCAAACAGAGTACATACCATCATGATTTGACTCAACCATTAGAGACCATAACATCACTGTCCAAACAGAGTACATACCATCATGATTTGACTCAACCATTAGAGACCATAACATCACTGTCCAAACAGAGTACATACCATCATGATTTGACTCAACCATTAGAGACCATAACATCACTGTCCAAACAGAGTACATACCATCATGATTTGACTCAACCATTAGAGACCATAACATCACTGTCCAAACAGAGTACATACCATCATGATTTGACAGAGACCATAACATCACAGTCCAAACAGAGTACATACCATCATGATTTGACTCAACCATTAGAGACCATAACATCACAGTCCAAACAGAGTACATACCATCATGATTTGACTCAACCATTAGAGACCATAACATCACAGTCCAAACAGAGTACATACCATCATGATTTGACTCAACCATTAGAGACCATAACATCACAGTCCAAACAGAGTACATACCATCATGATTTGACTCAACTATTAGAGACCATAACATCACAGTCCAAACAGAGTACATACCATCATGATTTGACTCAACTATTAGAGACCATAACATCACAGTCCAAACAGAGTACATACCATCATGATTTGACTCAACCATTAGAGACCATAACATCACTGTCCAAACAGAGTACATACCATCATGATTTGACTCAACCATTAGAGACCATAACATCACAGTCCAAACAGAGTACATACCATCATGATTTGACTCAACTATTAGAGACCATAACATCACTGTCCAAACAGAGTACATACCATCATGATTTGACTCAACCATTAGAGACCATAACATCACTGTCCAAACAGAGTACATACCATCATGATTTGACTCAACCATTAGAGACCATAACATCACTGTCCAAACAGAGTACATACCATCATGATTTGACTCAACTATTAGAGACCATAACATCACAGTCCAAACAGAGTACATACCATCATGATTTGACTCAACTATTAGAGACCATAACATCACAGTCCAAACAGAGTACATACCATCATGATTTGACTCAACCATTAGAGACCATAACATCACTGTCCAAACAGAGTACATACCATCATGATTTGACTCAACCATTAGAGACCATAACATCACTGTCCAAACAGAGTACATACCATCATGATTTGACTCAACTATTAGAGACCATAACATCACAGTCCAAACAGAGTACATACCATCATGATTTGACTCAACCATTAGAGACCATAACATCACTGTCCAAACAGAGTACATACCATCATGATCTGACTCAACCATTAGAGACCATAACATCACAGTCCAAACAGAGTACATACCATCATGATTTGTTGCGCCACACCCATCAGACTCAGGCTGCCGTTTCAGCTCCATCTCTCTCAGTGGTGTAGCTGTTAGGATAACATACAAGTATATTTCAGTTCAGTGTAAAACAGTCTTGTATTAGCTGAAGTACAGAATCATTGTGATAGCTACGAGTGTTCCAGGTTGAATTAACAGTTCAGTCTGCTACATCCTTCTCAAACAGTTCATGTATATGAGGTTTCATTATATAAGATAAGATATTAAACCAAATGTTTTACCTTCAGTCATGGTTCTGTCCCTCTTTGCCAATATATTGTCAAATGTCACCAGCTCGTTCAGCTCCCTCTGCCTGCGTTGAACCAGCTCTTTCAGCTCCTCTGCCTGCGTTGAACCAGCTCTTTCAGCTCCCTCTGCCTACGTTGAACCAGCTCTTTCAGGTCCTCTGCCTGCGTTGAACCAGCTCTTTCAGGTCCTCTGCCTGCGTTGAACCAGCTCTTTCAGGTCCTCTGCCTGCGTTGAACCAGCTCTTTCAGGTCCTCTGCCTGCGTTGAACCAGCTCTTTCAGGTCCTCTGTCTGCGTTGAACCAGCTCTTTCAGCTCCTCTGCCTGCGTTGAACCAGCTCTTTCAGGTCCTCTGCCTGCGTTGAACCAGCTCTTTCAGGTCCTCTGCCTGCCTTGAACCAGCTCTTTCAGGTCCTCTGCCTGCGTTGAACCAGCTCTTTCAGCTCCTCTGTCTGCGTTGAACCAGCTCTTTCAGGTCCTCTGCCTGCCTTGAACCAGCTCTTTCAGGTCCTCTGCCTGCGTTGAACCAGCTCTTTCAGGTCCTCTGCCTGCGTTGAACCAGCTCTTTCAGGTCCTCTGCCTGCGTTGAACCAGCTCTTTCAGGTCCTCTGCCTGCGTTGAACCAGCTCTTTCAGGTCCTCTGTCTGCGTTGAACCAGCTCTTTCAGGTCCTCTGCCTGCGTTGAACCAGCTCTTTCAGGTCCTCTGCCTGCGTTGAACCAGCTCTTTCAGGTCCTCTGTCTGCGTTGAACCAGCTCTTTCAGGTCCTCTGCCTCCGTTGAACCAGCTCTTTCAGCTCCTCTGCCTACGTTGAACCAGCTCTTTCAGCTCCTCTGCCTGCGTTGAACCAGCTCTTTCAGGTCCTCTGTCTGCGTTGAACCAGCTCTTTCAGGTCCTCTGCCTGCGTTGAACCAGCTCTTTCAGGTCCTCTGTCTGCGTTGAACCAGCTCTTTCAGCTCCTCTGTCTGCCTTGAACCAGCTCTTTCAGGTCCTCTGCCTGCGTTGAACCAGCTCTTTCAGGTCCCCTGCCTGCGTTGAACCAGCGGTCTGAGTACTGACGTTTTCTCACAAACAAAGAAAGGAATATCCTGTGCATCTGGCAGAATGGAGGGGAGGTTCCTGCTTCCCTGGATTGTCTACAGTTCTGACAAACATGGCCTGTGTCCCAAACGGCACCCTATTCCCTTTATAGTCTGCTACTGTAGAGCAGGGCCCTGGTCGAAAGTAGTGCACTATATAGGAAACAGAGTGCCATTTGGGATGAACACGTGGACTGTTTCTTAAAACTTCCCTACCCTCTGCATCCCCTAGCCCCAATCCCCCAGGGACTGGAGTAGATCTGAAAGGCTTGGGTAGGTATCAGCAGTATGGTGGAAGTTCCACCTAACCTATCAGAAGGCAAGGTGGAGTCACTACCATGTTGCTTATACCTGTCCAACTCCTCCAGATCTACAGGAAGTATGTAGGCTGAAGTAATGAGGCTAGGGGTTGGTTGTAAGGACCAGGCTAGAGATCAGGCTAGGGGTTGGTTGTAAGGGGCCAGGCTCTAGGGGCCAGGCTAAGGGGCCATGCCAAGGCAAGGCTAAGGGCGTGGAGACCCAAGAGGGTGGGTAGTGATAATGTAGGCCAAGTTCTGAAGAATGAATGACAGATTTGAATACATATAGAGTTGATTCAACCACGTACAACAATGCATATAGCTGTCGGATATTAATTGAATCACTGTTTTGTTGCTGAGAATTTTCCTGCTTTGTGATTAACATAAATGAACTGAAAACCCACACTAACATGTGATCATATTAACACTATTTTACAGTACTGCAGTACTTTAGTCCAGCTAATAGCCTAACCACCGATCAAGCAACATTATCGACAAAACTTTAAAATCCCGTTTCCGCAGTGTTATTTTGCAAATTAAGATTTTACATCAAATTAAGATTTTACATCTGTACATGATGTCAGGATTTGGCCAGGGTTGTTCCGGTTTTTGGTCACTAGATGCCCCATTGTGCTTTTTGACCTTTTGTTTTCCCTTGATCCCCATTATTATTTGCACCTGTGCCTCGTTTCCCCTGATTGTATTTAAACCCTTAGTTTTCATCAGTTCTTTGCTCTGTGTTTGTATGTTAGCACCCAGCCCTAGTATTCTGTGTACTCTTGTTGATCCCGGTGGACTCGCTTGTGGAATTTTGTTTTTGTTTGTTTATTTATTTTTGAGTATCTTTTTGAGGCTTTTTATGTTATACCTTCCACCTTGTGGATTTACCTTTTTGTCTTGGAGGATTACCTTTGTTCTTGTGGAATTCCTTTTGAGGTTGTGGAGTTACATGTTTTCCTGAAGGACTTCACTTTTTTACTTCATTAAATACACCGTCTCAAGTACTGCTGTGTCTGCCTCATCTTCTGGGTTCTGCCGACTATTCGTGGCTCAGTTGGCTGTTTCTCACTCCGGAGACCCGGGTTCGTAACCGGGTCCTGACACATGAAAAAATGATGATTCAAACTTCTCTGACTTTCTGGTGTTGCTGAACCTGAAGTGAAGTAGCTAGACATGTGTTTCTACATCTTTCTCTCTCTCAGGATGAGGAGATGGAGGAGAGACAGGAGGATGAGGAGAAAGTGAGAGAGAGAGACAGAGTAAGTACATTTGTGGTATAATCATCAACATTACTCTTCAGCCTCACCCAACAACTCTTTCCTTTCTCATTTAGAAGGAGAGGATGTTAGCTGACAGGAGGAGAAAGTGAGAGAGACAGAAAGTACATTTGTGTTGTAAAATCATCAACATTACTCTTTCAGCCACACAGACAACTGTAACGATTTCCCTTCCAACTACATTTAAAAATGTAAATATAGTTACTGCATCATAGAGTATAATTAACTATTAGAACTAGACTTCCTGTGGTAAAACAGTGATTCCATACATGAACTATTAGCAATGTGCACTTCCTGTATGGCAGACAGTTGATTCCAACATGATCTATTAGCAATGTGCACTTCCTGTATGGCAGACAGTTGATTCCAACATGAACTATTAGCAATGTGCACTTCCTGTATGGCAGACAGTTGATTCCAACATGAACTATTAGCAATGTGCACTTCCTGTACGGCAGACAGTTGATTCCAACATGAACTATTAGCAATGTGCACTTCCTGTATAAAATATAGACAAATTGATTCCAACATGAACTATTAGTCAATGTGCACTTCCTGTATGGCAGACAGTTGATTCCAACATGAACTATTAGCAATGTGCACTTCCTGTATGGCAGACAGTTGATTCCTACATGAACTATTAGCAATTTGCACTTCCTGTATGGCAGACAGTTGATTCCAACATGAACTATTAGCAATGTGCACTTCCTGTATGGCAGACAGTTGATTCCTACATGAACTATTAGCAATGTGCACTTCCTGTATGGCAGACAGTTGATTCCAACATGAACTATTAGCAATGTGCACTTCCTGTATGGCAGACAGTTGATTCCAACATGAACTATTAGCAATGTGCACTTCCTGTATGGCAGACGGTTGATTCCTACATGAACTATTAGCAATTTGCACTTCCTGTATGGCAGATGGTTGATGGCTACATTTTCCTAAATTCATTGCACTTTTTTAATTTCCATTTGAGAACTTAAGATCAATGCCCCATGCAAATCAAATTAGCATAAAACTAACATCCCCATAAAAATCAAAATTTAAGCTGGACATGTATGTTTTTTTTGTGCATTGGCTGCGTCTCAATCCACCTATATTCTCCTATGTCACGTTTAAAGAGGTGCTTTTATAAGATCTAGAAAACAGTGGTTAGAAAAGGACAGCAGGTATATATTTAATGTGTAAAAGAGAAGAGGTCATCTGAATATGGTTAGGAGACTCAACATTGATGAGAATAGGTGAACTGAACATGGTTAGGAGACTCAACATTGATGCCATAGTCACTGAGGATAATAAATCAATATTAGACTTCACTGCAAACGTTTAGAAGAATTGATACTAATGACTCTTGCCTGATTTAATTGAAATAAATTATTCAGCTCCATTCCTGATGGCAATTCTGTTGATGAGGAATTCAATAAAGTTTGCTGCGAAGATTTGACCACAAAGGAGATCAGATTTGATATCACACAGTTGAAAAATATCACATCCCCTGGTACTGATGGGCAAACCTCTAATTCTTACTTGCCACATTTAAGAAAGCCATGGAAAAACGAGAGCTTCCATAGTCATTAAAACAAGGTGTTATAACTCTTATCCCTAAACCACATGAGGATACATTCTTGCTTGATACTTGAAGCCCAATTACACTCAAAAACAAAGATAATATACTAGCTTCCATTCTAGCAAAATGCAAGATATCTGGATTTTTGAAAGACCGTCAAATCTAAAAGGAAATCATCAGGCTGGTCTTGGACTTGATGGAATATAACGATTAATTAGATGACAACGCTGTTATTTTATTTAATTGGATTTCAAAAATGATACTGTTAGTCATGAGTACATTTTTTAAACATTGGAACGCAGGCCATTTTTTAAACAAAGACCACACATACGCTCTACAGTGACCTCTAAAAGACCACACATGCGCTCTACAGTGACCTCTAACTCTAAAAGACCAGAAAGAGAGCTGTCTAAAACAGAGCTGAACTCAGAAAGACCAGACATACGCTCCTCAAGACAGGTGGGAACTCTAAAAGACCAGAAAGAGAGGAAAAGTGAAGAATTTAAAACAAAGCTTGTTTACAAATAAAAAGGTCCCTCAGATGTCTGGCCTGTGTAGCCAGGGCTTCCTATCTGTCTGCTCCTCAAGACAGGAGCACTGGGACCCTGTTCATTTGATAGGGTCCCAGAAATGTGAATAGAAGGGGGAGGGCCACACCTCTCCACGCCCACGAGCAAAAGCTGAAGAATTTAGTTTTTTTTATTTTACATTTAAAAAATATGGCATCATAATTAGCACACACAAATAAACCATAACTGGCCTGCAGTATTTCTTATTGTCCTGTAGATGGTGTTGAAGAGATGAGGAGAGAGGTGGTGGACAGAATAGGTGGAAGAGAAGAGAAGGGGAGAGAGGTGGTGGACAGAATAGGTGGAAGGGGAGAGAGGTGGTGGACAGAATAGGTGGAAGAGAAGAAAGGCTGAGGGAGGTGGAGGACAGAATAGGTGGTGCTGGTTTCAAAAAGGCCCACACTTCTGAAGGGGGATCTGTTACATTGCCTTGATTACCTGAGTCCTGTACTGAGGGAGTTTGATTAACCTGAACCGTGGTGCACCGGGCTTTGTCCCGTTACGGGAACAGATAAAAGGGGGAAAGGAGGGGCATCTTTCTTAACTCTACGTGCATAACTTTCATCACTTTTATTGAAAGTGAGGCCCAGGAGGCAGCCTCTTCCAAAACGAATGCAATCACTTTTCACCCATGTTAACATCAGTTTCCGTTAATTTGCAAGTGGCTGAATCTCAACAGAGAAACCATCCGAGCGAGGAAAACGCCCCTCTGTCTCAGGATGTGTCTGATGCCGTCTGGACCAAAATAGAATATATACCATGTTGTCGCCGTAGCAGTTGATTGATGCCAGCAAGCATTTAGCCTCTCTTGATAAAAACGATATAACATAATGAGCTAATCAGCGTTGAGCTGAAATTTGGGTTGTCCTGGTGCAGCAAAACAGCCCCAAGGGATACACCAATCAAATCACATCCTAAGAAAAAGGTAATACTCATTAAAAACTTGTGTGTTTCTGGTCTGTTTGTGTTGATGTCCTGCAGTAGCTGGCTGGCTAACTTGACCCTTTCCTAAGCCATGGATGGAGACTTAGTTTTTGACTTAATTGTCTGTACAGTTCAATGATTATGACAGCATTCTGATCTAACCATAAATTAATGTTGTACCACTGGCCTGAGAATATTGAAGTTCAATCTTAGCCTAGATGTAGGCTCACTTAAACTAGCTAGCTAACTTAGCTGGTTCACTGTTGCCAATGTGAGGAATTTAAGCTAGCAAGCATTTTAGCTAGGTAGCCTATGACAACAAAGAATGAAAGGTGTACTGTATGACAGAGTCATAGACCGTTTAGCCAACATGAAAGAGAGGAGGATGGCGTTGGCCTTCAACTAGTCTACAAGTAGGGCGAGTCAACATGTTTTGTTTTACTTGTGCACACAGACAGAAATCAGTACCAAGGAAGCCACGTGATATTTAGCAACATTGATTGGACTCAATTGTTTTGGTATCTTTAAGTGTGTTTTCTGTGTATTATACTATGCAGATGTAGCTTTCTTGATTTGATGATATTTAAATGTTTAAGTTAAAATGGTGCTGGAATAGCGGAGGCGGTGTTCCTGTTGTCTTTGTGTTGACTTGAGGTAACTTCATGGTTCTAAATCAGTAGTGGTTTAGTAAACTGTAGAAAACATGAACTTGCAGTACACTGTAAGACTGTTCTGTAATTTCAACAGTAAAACACAGAATGCACAGTAAAATAACTTCAATGTGTTTTACAGCATTAATGCTGTAGATTGCACTGCATTTATTTCATTTTTTAAAAAAGTCAGTTAAGAACAAATTTATTTTCAACTGAGGAAAGTGGGTTAACTGGTCTAGGAACAGTGGGTTAACTTCTTATTTAACTGGTCAATGACAGCCTTAGGGACAGTGGGTTAACTGGTCTAGGGACAGTGGGTTAACTGGTCTAGGAACAGTGGGTTAACTGGTCTAGGAACAGTGGGTTAACTGCCTTGTTCAGGGGCAGAACGACAGATTTTTACCTTGTCAGCTCAGGGATTTGATCTTGTAACCTTTCAGTTACTAGTCCAACACTCTAACCACTAGGCTACCCTGCATCATGGGTAAAATTATACTGTTGTTAACTGTAAATGTAAGCCTCCTATAAAAATTACTCTAACGTACTGTATTTCTTTACAGTAGTACCTGAACACTGCTGTAGTTGGCGGCGCCAAACGGTCTGTGGTTTGTGTGTGTGAGAGAGAGAAAGAGCTGAATCTCATAGATGAGACCAAGACTGTTCTCAGGGCAGCTCTGCCGGCTTTGACTAGCAGAAGATACTTTGCGCAGAAGGTTACGAAAATTAACGCAGCAGGTTAGGATAATTAGGTAAAGGTTAGGGAAAGCTAAAATACTAACAATGTTCCTTGACGCGACTCGAATCTATCTACAACTAGGCCTGCCCTGAGAACAGACTTGATTTCCACTAATGCGATGCTCCTCGCCAAACGGTCTGTGAGGGAAAACTCATGAGAAAATAAGTTTTCTGTTCTACTCTAGCTATTTTATTGTTTTGGAAAAGTCGCCTAAATATTTTTGTGCAGCTCATTAGTATGTAGTAATTCCATATACTATATTCTTCTATATACCTACTGCAGGTTTTCTCAACTAAGATACTTAACTGGTCCTTCTGTGGCTCAGTTGGCCTGTCTCAGAGCATGGAGCGCTTGTAATTAAACCAGGGTAGTGGGTCTTCAAGAAGCAATTAAACCCAACTGCCTGACCACCCATACGTAGAATGTATGCAATTAAACACATGACTGTAAGTCTTCTTAAACCAGCTGGAGGGTCTGATGATAAAAGCGTCTGCTAAATGGCATATATTATTATTATTATTATTATTAACTAGCTAGCTAACGTTAGCTTGTTTGGATTGTGTTAGCTAACAGTAGCCAAGTTGACATGTCAGTCTGTTGCATTGATCTTTCTTGTTGATCTTTCAGGTTTCTCTGTTTCTCTGAATCACTCAGTGTGTTCTTCTTAAACCAGTGTAGGCATGGAGGGTCTTCAAGATGCAATTAAACACCAACTGCCTGTCTCACCCAGTGTGTTCTTCTTAAACCAGGTGTAGGCATGGAGGGTCTTCAAGATGCAATTAAACACCAACTGCCTGTCTCACCCAGTGTGTTCTTCTTAAACCAGGTGTAGGCATGGAGGGTCTTCAAGATGCAATTAAACACCAACTGCCTGTCTCACCCAGTGTGTTCTTCTTAAACCAGTGTAGGCATGGAGGGTCTTCAAGATGCAATTAAACACCAACTGCCTGTCTCACTCAGTGTGTTCTTCTTAAACCAGGCATGGAGGGTCTTCAAGATGCAATTAAACACCAATTGCCCGAGTTGGAGCATTTGGTGAGATCTTTGTCAGAGCATCTGAGGGCCAAATGTTGTAGTGGAGAATATTAAAGACCTTGAATATGTTCAACAGGAAGATATAAAATACCATTTAGCAAGACGTTTTATCCAAAGCGACTTACAGTCATGTGTGCATACATTCTACGTATGGGTGGTCCCGGGAATCGAACCCACTACCCTGGCGTTACAAGCGCCATGCTCTACCAGAAGTGCCACATAAAATACCATTTGACACCAATATAGTGCCGGGAATTGCTTCAGTCCTTCAACCAAAGAGGTGAGATCTTGATTGATGAATGTAACATATTTATATAATTGTTATGAAAAGGTGCCATCTAGAAGGTCAAATGGTTATTTGTCTGTCCCCATAGGAGAACCTTTTGAAGATCCCTTTCTGATTCCAGGTAACGTTACATGTATAACCCTTTTGGTTCCAGGTAGAACTCTTCTGGGTTCCATGTAGAACCCTTTCCACAGAGGGTTCTACATGGAAACAAAAAGGGTTCTACCTGGAAACAAAACAGGTTCTCCTATGGGGACAGACAAAGAACCCTTTCGGAACCCTTTTTCTGTGTGTACACACACACACACACAAGGTTAAAAAGGTTTTGTAAATAGTTAATTTGTTTGCCCTCAAAATAAATGGTTTATGCTATGAGGGAGCGAGACAAATGTCATAAAAGGGACAGAAATGCCAAAAATACATAAAAGTACAAAATAATACAAATGTTTGTTTGTTTGTCTTCTTGTGCTGGTATGGAGTGCAGCACATAGCCTAACAATGGTTTATTTGTCATTTTTAAAAGAAAATGAAGAAAGGATATTATCTGTAACAATGGATAGGACTCTTGTCCTCCTCCAAGCATCAGTGACCTCCAGGACCAGTGGCCTTTCCTTTCACCAAGTTATGGCTCTGCCACCACTTCAAAACCCTCCCTGGCGTCGTGATTGACAGTCGCCTGACTCAAACTCTCCCGAACAAGAGTAAGAGAATTGTCAACATTTTTAAAAGCCAAAAGACCATTCTGCCATTCTTCTGTTGATGACCCACTTCAGAGAGGAGGATTGGTCCTGTTTCTCTTGGCAGATGTAAAGAATAGTGTTTTAAGACTTATAAAGTCAATATGATTAATGGTGTTTATACTCTACTATTACACATATTTTTAATGTTTTGTGATTTTAGATCACTGCAACTCGAGTTGATGTCGAGGTGCGAATTCCTTTGATTTCATATCCAACATTTTTATGCAAGTAAAGTCCAGGTCAGATAAAGAATGTTATGACAGGAATGGAAACAAAAATTCAAACATAATTTGGGCAGGTAGTGTTCTCCTGGCATCCTCCAAACCCAGATTCATCTGTTGGACTACCAGATGGTGAAGCTTGATTCAACACTCCAGAGAACGTGTTTCCACTGCTCCAGAGTCCAATGGCGATGAGCTTTACACCACTCCAGCCGACGCTTTGCGTATGGTGATCTTAGGCTTGTGTGCGGCTGCTCGGCCATGGAAACCTATTTCATGAAGCTCCCGACGAACAGCTCCTGTGCTGACGTTGCTTCCAGAGGCCGTTTGGAACTCGGTAATGAACGTTGCAACCGAGGACAGAGACGCGGCTCAGCTGTTGTTGCTCCTGTTGTTGCTCCGTTTCTACTTCACAATAACAGCACTTACAGTTGACCAGGGCAGCTCAAGCAGGGATGACATTTCAAGAACTGACTTGTTGGAAAGGTGTCATCCTATGACAGTGGCATGTTGAAAGTCACTGAGCTCTTCAGTAAGGCCATTCTACTGCCAATATTTGTCTGTAGAGATTGCATGGCTGTCTGCTCGATTTTATAAATCTGTCAGCAACGGGGTGTGGCTGAAATAGCCGAAACCACTCATTTGAAGGGGTGTCCACATACTTTTGTATATATAGTGTATATTTATTGAATATCTTATCAATTAAAATAGCCAATTTGGGTGCAATCAATTTGCTTAATTTCTCAGTGATCAAATTATACCCCCCAAAAAAAATAGCTTAAACTAATCTTAACTTCAGAAAAATCTGAGATGGTGAAATCCTATTCCTCATGCTCTTTTGGGTCAGAACCACCCCAATTGAAATAAGCATCCATGCATTGATAACCTTCAAAAATGGCTGATACAGACCCTGCTGCTAACCACAATGGAGATGAGAATTTGTATCCCCACCCCAATACAGCCGAACTGACCAATGCTGATATCTTGCATCGAGACAATATTTCTTCTCTTCTGATCCTTTCTCTCTCCTTCTGTTGCCTCTCTTTCTCTCTCTTATCCTCTTCCTGTTTCTTCCTCTCCTCCTCCTCTTCGATCTTCCTCTGGGCCTCTTCGATCTTCCTCTGGGCCTCCTGGTACATCTCGTTGGTGTAGTGTTTTCCTCCATTCTTCTTCACCATCTCCTCTATCTTCTTCAGCAGCTCTGGGACCTGACTGTTGTGTTTTCTCTTGTCATTGTTTAGGGAGTGATATCTGCCCCCACAGATATTGATGAGTTTCCGTAACTCTTTGCTCTGAGCCAGAAACTCTTCCACTGATTTACCCTCCAGTTGATCTCCATGTGTGAACAGCAAGATGGTGTACATTGAGGCTTCTTCTCCAAAGTTCTCCTGGATCCACTTCAGTGTTCCTCTCCTCCTCTGTGAACCTCACCCCCAATCTAATCACCAGCAGAAACACATGGGGTCCTGGTACTGACATGTAGATGGCCTTTTCTATTTCACTTTTCATTTCCGTATCAGTCAATTTTGTGTCAAAGAGTCCTGGTGTGTCAATCACATTGATCTTCTTTCCAGCCACCATTCCACTCTGCTTCATACAGTGTGAGGTAACAGACTCAGGGGAGGAGTCTTCTTTAAACCCCTCCCACCCCAGGATGGTGTTTCCTGTTGCGCTCTTCCCTGATCCAGTCTTCCCCACCAGAACTATCCTCAGGTCAGAGAGCTGCCCTGAAACTGGAAACAGACAAGAAGTGCTTGAGTTGATAGTGGCTTGATTAAAGGCTTCTGAAAACTGTGTGTGTGTGTGTGTGTGTGTGCACCTTGGCATTGACCAGTGAAGTATTGCAGACAGAGTGTCAACAGGAACAGAATCCTTCCTCTTCCTCGTTTCATTTCTACTACTGCAGCCAATCAAAAACATGGAAACAGATGATGACCTCGTTACAAAATACGAAGTCCACATTTCTTCAGTGACTCATCTGGGAGTGTTTGGCAGAGGTCCAATGTTTACAGATGAGAATAAACTAAATTATATTGTTTTCTCAGCTATTTGACTTTCAAATGATAAACTATGAAACTACAAACTATAAAAAGAGTAATGTGGTATAACTGTGGATAAATAGTACATTCCTTAACAACGTAGCCTACATCAGGTGAACATAATGTGCTCATATGGGGCGTATCAAATGACATTCTAAACATGGTTATTATTCTACCGCTGCCTGTCTGCTGCTGTTAAGACCAGATAGACCAGTTAGAGGTCGTGTTCCATTACCATCAAACATCACATCTACTGTGTTGACAGACAGGAACAGTTCAGACAATAATTAAGTGGAATCAGTATAACTGAAACCAGTGCTAAATGTGTAAATCAGGAGGTGTCTGAACACAAAGCATAGTGTTCCTCTGTTCCTCTGCTCAGATGTTGCTGACACCAGATCTTACAACACCTGGATAGGTATTTTATATATCAGCTAACCACATCATGTGTTTTAGCTATCAGTCATCCATTGGTTGATACATGCAACCTCTAAGCAGTTTGACCTTAGTCAGTACTGACAAAAAAGTATACCTGCAGGTGTGTCCCTCACAGCAACAACCTGCTATAAGACGGCTGTTGACCCAAGGTACAGTATACTGCACTATCTCTGCACTAAACAAGGTACAGTATACTGCACTATCTCTACACTAAACAAGGTACAGTATACTGCACTATCTCTGCACTAAACAAGGTACAGTATACTGAACTATCTCTACACTAAACTAGGTACAGTATACTGCACTATCTCTGCACTAAACAAGGTACAGTATACTGCACTCTGCACTAATCAAGATACAGTATACTGCACTATCTCTGCACTAAACAAGGTACAGTATACTGCACTATCTCTGCACTAAACAAGATACAGTATACTGCACTATCTCTGCACTAAACAAGATACAGTATACTGCACTATCTCTGCACTAAACAAGGTACAGTATACTGCACTATCTCTACACTAAACAAGGTACAGTATACTGCACTATCTCTGCACTAAACAAGGTACAGTATACTGCACTATCTCTGCACTAAACAAGGTACAGTATACTGCGCTATCTCTGCACTAAACAAGATACAGTATACTGCACTATCTCTGCCCTAAACAAGATACAGTATACTGCACTATCTTTGCACTAAACAAGGTACAGTATACTGCACTATCTGCAATAAACAAGGTAGAGTATACTGCACTATCTCTGCACTAAACAAGATACAGTATACTGCACTATATCTGCACTAAAAAATATACAGTATACTGCACTAAACAAGATACAGTATACTGCACTATCTCTACACTAAACAAGGTACAGTATACTGCACTATCTCTGCACTACTCAATGTACAGTATACTGCACTAAACAAGATACAGTATACTGCACTATCTCTGCACTTAACAAGATACAGTATACTGCACTATCTGCACTAAACAAGGTAGAGTATACTGCACTATCTCTGCACTAATCAAGGTACAATATACTGCACTAAACAAGATACAGTATACTGCACTATCTCTGCACTAAACAAGATACAGTATACTGCACTATCTCTGCACTAATCAAGGTACAGTATACTGCACTAATCAAGGTACAGTATACTGCACTATCTCTGCACTAAACAAGATACAGTATACTGCACTATCTCTGCACTAATCAAGGTACAGTATACTGCACTATCTCTGCACTACTCAATGTACAGTATACTGCACTAAACAAGATACAGTATACTGCACTATCTCTGCACTTAACAAGATACAGTATACTGCACTATCTGCACTAAACAAGGTACAGTATACTGCACTATCTCTGCACTAAACAAGGTACAGTATACTGCACTATCTCTGCACTAAACAAGATACAGTATACTGCACTATCTCTGCACTAAACAAGATACAGTATACTGCACTATCTCTGCACTAAACAAGATACAGTATACTGCACTATCTCTGCACTAAACAAGATACAGTATATACTGCACTATCTCTGCACTAATCAAGGTACAGTATACTGCACTAATCAAGGTACAGTATACTGCACTATCTCTGCACTAAACAAGATACAGTATACTGCACTATCTCTGCACTAATCAAGGTACAGTATACTGCACTATCTCTGCACTAAACAAGATACAGTATACTGCACTATCTCTGCACTAAACAAGGTACAGTATACTGCACTATCTCTGCACTAAACAAGATACAGTATACTGCACTATCTCTGCACTAAACAAGGTACAGTATACTGCACTATCTCTGCACTAAACAAGGTACAGTATACTGCACTATCTCTGCACTAAACAAGGTACAGTATACTACACTATCTCTGCACTAAACAAGGTACAGTATACTACACTATCTCTGCACTAATCAAGGTACAGTATACTGCACTATCTCTGCACTAAACAAGGTACAGTATACTGCACTATCTCTGCACTAATCAAGGTACAGTATACTACACTATCTCTGCACTAAACAAGGTACAGTATACTGCACTATCTCTACACTAAACAAGGTACAGTATACTGCACTATCTCTGCACTAATCAAGGTACAGTATACTACACTATCTCTGCACTAATCAAGGTACAGTATACTACACTATCTCTGCACTAATCAAGGTACAGTATACTGCACTATCTCTGCACTAATCAAGGTACAGTATACTGCACTATCTCTGCACTAATCAAGGTACAGTATACTGCACTATCTCTGCACTAATCAAGGTACAGTATACTACACTATCTCTGCACTAAACAAGGTACAGTATACTGCACTATCTCTGCACTAAACAAGGTACAGTATACTGCACTATCTCTGCACTAAACAAGGTAAATGTTTCAGGTGAAAGTCTAACCATGTTTCTCCTTTCACTGTTCTACGATATTAAAACGTGTATAAGTACAATCATACTGTATAGCAGAATGTGACTGTTAACAGCTACATGATTATATTGTTTTGACATTTTGATGTTAAGTGATGTGATCATATGATTATTTATGCATAAATGTGAACAGACCTGGTATCAATAAAATGTCAACTTAATACTGTGCTACAGTTATTTAACTACTGTAGAGTAGATTGTTGTACAACAATTAATTAGTAAGGTAGTTAAGTTGAATACTCACTTTTAGTGTGGTTGCACAGATCTGTATATTGTTGTCCCCTGTTGTCACTGAGAGACCTGAAGCAGTGGGCCTGCTGGTTTTGCATAGCCAGGTGCCGCAGGTGGGTGGAGATTTACTTCGACCAATGGAATGGTCTTAAACTCATGCAAAACTAAAGCGCCCAATGTGCTGCACCTTACATTCTGTTAAGTTTCATTTTCCCAGCAACTAATCACTTCTAGCCAATGAGAGACTCTTATGTAGGTGTCATAACCAACCATAAAATAACTACAGTGGTAGGTTCTGTGGGTTCTGACTCTTATGTAGGTGTCATAACCAGCCATAAAATAACTACAGTGGTAGGTTCTGTGGGTTCTGACTCTTATGTAGGTGTCATAACCAACCATAAAATAACTACAGTGGTAGGTTCTGTGGGTTCTGACTCTTATGTAGGTGTCATAACCAACCAGAAAATAACTACAGTGGTAGGTTCTGTGGGTTCTGACTCTTATGTAGGTGTCATAACCAACCATAAAATAACTACAGTGGTAGGTTCTGTGGGTTCTGACTCTTATGTAGGTGTCGTAACCAACCATAAAATAACTACAGTGGTAGGTTCTGTGGGTTCTGACTCTTATGTAGGTGTCATAAATAACTACAAGGTTCTGTGGGTTCTGATAAAATAACTAAAATAACAGTGGTAGGTTCTGTGGGTTCTGACTCTTATGTAGGTGTCATAACCAACCATAAAATAACTACAGTGGTAGGTTCTGTGGGTTCTGACTCTTATGTAGGTGTCATAACCAACCATAAAATAACTACAGTGGTAGGTTCTGTGGGTTCTGACTCTTATGTAGGTGTCATAACCAACCATAAAATAACTACAGTGGTAGGTTCTGGTGGGGTTTGCCTCTTATGTAGGTGTCAAACCAGCCATAAAATAACTAGTGGTAGGTTCTGTGGGTTCTGACTCTTATGTAGGTGTCATAACCAGCCATAAAATAACTACAGTGGTAGGTTCTGTGGGTTCTGCTCTTATGTAGGTGTCTAACCAACCATAAAATAACTAGTGGTAGGTTCTGTGGGTTCTGACTCTTATGTAGGTGTCATAACCAGCCATAAAATAACTACAGTGGTAGGTTCTGTGGGTTCTGCCTCTTATGTAGGTGTCATAACCAACCATAAAATAATGTAATATATGTCACAAACAGGTCGAAATATATGTGTCATGACAGTGTTATGACCATATTATGACAGATTATGACACATTATGTCAGCTGTTATGACATATGACATAGCTATGACTGTAAAATATATGCTAAATATATTTACTATATTTTGATAAACTGTTCTGTAAAAGTCTGACCATTGAGTGTCTCACAATAGAACAAAACAACAACATTCTGCCTTGAAGCAATGTGTTGAAAAACGGATTCTCGTCATTTACATATTAGCACATATTTAATGAGGTTTTCATTTAAAAATAAATAAAACTTGCATATAGGTTTTCTTTGAACTTGTAAAGTGTCAGCCTGATGAGAGTAAACAAACAAAAATCCCAGGCACCACAGGCTAATAGCAGGTTATAACACGTCAATCATGTCTTAAGGCCAGGCACCACAGGCTAATAGGGATTTTTGTTTACTCTCATCAGGCTGACACTTTACAAGTTCAAAGTAAACATATATGCAAGTTTTATTTATTTTTAAATGAAAACCTCATTAAATATGTGCTATTATGCTACAGTACCACTACTTCTGAACTACTACTGGATCTGCTACACCTTCTGAACTACTACTGTGCTGCTACAGTACCACCTTCTGAACTACTACTGGTGCTGCTACAATACCACCTTCTGATCTACTACTGGTGCTGCTACAGTACCACCTTCTGAACTACTACTGGATCTGCTACAATACCACCTTCTGAACTACTACTGGTGCTGCTACAGTACCACCTTCTGAAGTACTACTGGTACTGCTACAATACCACCTTCTGAACTACTACTGGTGCTGCTACAGTACCACCTTTCTGAACTACTACTGGTGCTGCTGCTACAGTACCACCTTCTGAACTACTACTGGTACTGCTACAATACCACCTTCTGAACTACTACTGGTGCTGCTACAATACCACCTTCTGATCTACTACTGGTGCTGCTACAGTACCACCTTCTGATCTACTACTGGTGCTGCTACAGTACCACCTTCTGAACTACTACTGGTGCTGCTACAGTACCACCTTCTGAAGTACTACTGGTACTGCTACAATACCACCTTCTGAACTACTACTGGTGCTGCTACAGTACCACCTTCTGATCTACTACTGGTGCTGCTACAGTACCACCTTCTGAAGTACTACTGGTACTGCTACAATACCACCTTCTGAACTACTACTGGTGCTGCTACAGTACCACCTTCTGATCTACTACTGGTACTGCTACAGTACCACCTTCTGAACTACTACTGGTGCTGCTACAGTACCACCTTCTGAAGTACTACTGCTACTGCTACAATACCACCTTCTGAACTACTACTGGTGCTGCTACAGTACCACCTTCTGAAGTACTACTGGTACTGCTACAATACCACCTTCTGAACTACTACTGGTGCTGCTACAGTACCACCTTCTGATCTACTACTGGTGCTGCTACAGTACCACCTTCTGATCTACTACTGGTGCTGCTACAGTACCACCTTCTGAACTACTACTGGTGCTGCTACAGTACCACCTTCTGATCTACTACTGGTGCTGCTACAGTACCACCTTCTGATCTACTACTGGTGCTGCTACAGTACCACCTTCTGAACTACTACTGGAGCTGCTACAGTACCACCTTCTGATCTACTACTGGTGCTGCTACAGTACCACCTTCTGAACTACTACTGGAGCTGCTACAGTACCACCTTCTGAACTACTACTGGAGCTGCTACAGTACCACCTTCTGAACTACTACTGGAGCTGCTACAGTACCACCTTCTGAACTACTACTGGAGCTGCTACAGTACCACCTTCTGACCTACTACTGGAGCTGCTACAGTACCACCTTCTGAACTACTACTGGTACTGCTACAGTACCACCTTCTGAACTACTACTGGTGCTGTTACAGTACCACCTTCTGATCTACTACTGGAGCTGCTACAGTATCACCTTCTGAACCTACTACTGGAGCTGCTACAGTATCACCTTCTGAACCTACTACTGATGCTGCTACAGTACCACCTTCTGAACCTACTACTGATGCTGCTACAGTACCACCTTCTGAACCTACTACTGATGCTGCTACAGTACCACCTTCTGAACCTACTACTGGTGCTGCTACAGTACCACCTTCTGATCTACTACTGATGCTGCTACAGTACCACCTTCTGAACTACTACTGATGCTGCTACACTACCACCTTCTGATCTACTACTGATGCTGCTACAGTACCACCTTCTGAACTACTACTGGTGCTGCTACAGTACCACCTTCTGAACTACTACTGGTGCTGCTACAGTACCACCTTCTGAACTACTACTGGTGCTGCTACAATACCACCTTCTGAACTACTACTGGTGCTGCTACAGTACCACCTTCTGATCTACTACTGGAGCTGCTACAGTACCACCTTCTGAACTACTACTGGAGCTGCTACAGTACCACCTTCTGAACTACTACTGGAGCTGCTACAGTACCACCTTCTGAACTACTACTGGTACTGCTACAGTACCACCTTCTGAACTACTACTGGTGCTGCTACAGTACCACCTTCTGATCTACTACTGATGCTGCTACAGTACCACCTTCTGAACTACTACTGGTGCTGCTACAATACCACCTTCTGATCTACTACTGATGCTGCTACAGTACCACCTTCTGAACTACTACTGGTACTGCTACAGTACCACCTTCTGAACTACTACTGGTGCTGCTACAGTACCACCTTCTGATCTACTACTGGTACTGCTACAGTACCACCTTCTGAACTACTACTGGTGCTGCTACAGTACCACCTTCTGATCTACTACTGATGCTGCTACAGTACCACCTTCTGAACTACTACTGGTGCTGCTACAGTACCACCTTCTGATCTACTACTGATGCTGCTACAGTACCACCTTCTGATCTACACAGTACCACCTTCTGAACTACTACTGGTGCTGCTACACTACCACCTTCTGATCTACTACTGATGCTGCTACAGTACCACCTTCTGAACTACTACTGGAGCTGCTAGAGTACCACCTTCTGAACTACTACTGGTGCTGCTACAGTACCACCTTCTGAACTACTACTGGTGCTGCTACAGTACCACCTTCTGAACTACTACTGGTGCTGCTACAGCACCACCTTCTGATCTACTACTGATGCTGCTACAGTACCACCTTCTGAACTACTACTGGAGCTGCTACACAACCACCTTCTGAACTACTACTGGAGCTGCTACAGTACCACCTTCTGATCTACACAGTACCACCTTCTGAACTACTACTGGAGCTGCTACACAACCACCTTCTGAACTACTACTGGAGCTGCTACAGTACCACCTTCTGAACTACTACTGGTGCTGCTACAGTACCACCTTCTGAACTACTACTGGATCTGCTACAGTACCACCTTCTGATCTACACAGTACCACCTTCTGATCTACTACTGGTGCTGCTACAGTACCACCTTCTGAACTACTACTGGATCTGTTACAGTACCACCTTCTGAACTACTACTGGAGCTGCTACACAACCACCTTCTGAACTACTACTGGAGCTGCTACAGTACCACCTTCTGATCTACACAGTACCACCTTCTGATCTACTACTGGTGCTGCTACAGTACCACCTTCTGAACTACTACTGGATCTGCTACCATCCAAAATAACTACTGCAGTTGCTTTCATCAAACCACCTTAAATCTCCTTCTTCCTGACTTCTTGACTTCTATATGGATATTCATATTCATATCCACTCTCATTCTGTCTCCTGTTCTTTCCTCCACTTCCCTGAACAAACAGACTTTAGCAAGAAAGAAAGAGTATTTTACTATATTTTTATTGACAATATGGAAACGTCATACAACACTAGATACAACTGTCACCTCAAATCATCAAAGATATTAAAATCAAAACAGCTTCATTGATCTAAAATACTTTTATTAACAATACTTAAGTAATCAACCATAACATACAGATGGCTAACTGGTAAATGAATGTTATTTTTAAATAGATTATTATCATAGAATTATTGAAGACATAATAAAAGTATATATGTGAAATAAAGTTGAACTGATTACTTTAAAAAAAAACTCCCCATAAGCAAACAAACAATTTCATGCTGCAATAAACCCATTGGAATATAGATACTCGTAATCAAAATGGCTGATCTTCCAAGGTCAAGTTATAATTGTCCTGCTCTCTGACTTGTTTGAAAGGATGCATCCTATGATGGTGCCACATGGAAAATCACTGAGCTTGTCTATGGAGATTGCATGGCTGTGTGCTCAATTTGATTTATTTTATTTTTTATTTTATTTTATTTATTGTCCTTCTCTTTGATGAACCTCTACCCCATACAGTACACTATAACATTACTACTAGAGACCACATACAGTACACTATAACATCACTACTACAGACCACACACAGTACACTATAACATTACTACTAGAGACCACATGCAGTACACTATAACATTACTACTAGACACCACATACAGTACACTATAACATTACTACTAGAGACTACATACAGTACACTATAACATTACTACTACAGACCACATGCAGTACACTATAACATTACTACTAGAGACCACATACAGTACACTATAACATTACTACTAGAGACTACATACAGTACACTATAACATTACTACTAGAGACCACATGCAGTACACTATAACATGACTACTAGAGACCACATACAGTACACTATAACATTACTACTAGAGACCACATACAGTACACTATAACATTACTACTAGAGACTACATACAGTACACTATACCATTACCACAAGTTACTACTAGTGACCACATACAGTACACTATAACATTACTACTAGAAACCACATGCAGTACACTATAACGTTACTACTAGACACCACATGCAGTACACTAACATTACTACTAGTGACCACATGCAGTACAGTATAACATTTCTCGCTACAGTACTCTAATCAACTCCATCACTAAACTATCTATAGTGGATTTCTCAACCTTCCCTATTTATTGGTACTTCAAACTAATCAACATCAAGCCTGTATATACTGTAAATATATCTATTGGTACTCCTAACTAATCAACATTAAGCCTGTATATACTGTAAATATATCTATTGGTACTCCTAACTAATCAACATTAAGCCTGTATATACTGTAAATATATCTATTGGTACTCCTAACTAATCAACATTAAGCCTGTATATACTGTAAATATATCTATTGGTACTCCTAACTAATCAACATTAAGCCTGTATATACTGTAAATATATCTATTGGTACTCCTAACTAATCAACATTAAACCTGTATATACTGTAAATATATCTATTGGTACTCCTAACTAATCAACATTAAGCCTGTATATACTGTAAATATATCTATTGGTACTCCTAACTAATCAACATTAAACCTGTATATACTGTAAATATATCTATTGGTACTCCTAACTAATCAACATTAAGCCTGTATATACTGTAAATATATCTATTGGTACTCCTAACTAATCAACATTAAACCTGTATATACTGTAAATATATCTATTGGTACTCCTAACTAATCAACATTAAGCCTGTATATACTGTAAATATATCTATTGGTACTCCTAACTAATCAACATTAAACCTGTATATACTGTAAATATATCTATTGGTACTCCTAACTAATCAACATTAAACCTGTATATACTGTAAATATATCTATTGGTACTCCTAACTAATCAACATTAAGCCTGTATATACTGTAAATATATCTATTGGTACTCCTAACTAATCAACATTAAACCTGTATATACTGTAAATATATCTATTGGTACTCCTAACTAATCAACATTAAGCCTGTATATACTGTAAATATATCTATTGGTACTCCTAACTAATCAACATTAAGCCTGTATATACTGTAAATATATCTATTGGTACTCCTAACTAATCAACATTAAGCCTGTATATACTGTAAATATATCTATTGGTACTCCTAACTAATCAACATTAAGCCTGTATATACTGTAAATATATCTATTGGTACTCCTAACTAATCAACATTAAGCCTGTATATACTGTAAATATACAGGGCATTCATAAATTATTCAGGCCCCTTGACTTTTTCCACATTTTGTTACGTTACAGCCGTATTCTAAAATGGATTAAATTGTTTTTTCCCTCCTCATCAATCTACACACAATGCACTCTTCATGACAAAGCAAAAACAGTTGTATAGATTATTTTTCAAATGTATAAAAAAGAAACACTGAAACATCACATTTCAATACGTATTCAGACCCTTTACTCAGTACTTTGTTGAAGCTCCTTTGGCAGCGATTACAGCCTCCAGTCTTCTTGGGGTGTGATGCTACAAGTTTGGCACACCTGTATTTGGGGAGTTTCTCACATTCTTCTCTGCAGATCCTCTCAAGCTCTGTCAGGTTGGATGGGGAGCGTCACTGCACAGCTATTTTCAGGTCTCTCCAGAAACGTTAGATCGGGTTCAAGTCCAGGCTCTGACTGGGCCACTCAATGACATTCAGAGACTTGTCTTGAAGCCACTCCTGCGTTGTCTTGGCTGTGTGTTTACAGTCGTTGTCCTGTTGGAAGGTGAACCTTCTCCCCATTATGGTAGAAAAATACAAGATGATGATTTAATACTGTTTGTGGATCGAATTGCTTTGATGAGAACTCTCTTCTGTGTGAGTGTGACTTAGTTGGGTGCTAAAAATGTATTTATGATGGCTTGGTGATAAAACCTAGAATGAGTTGGTGTTTGTAACCTGAGATAAAGATAGCCTGTAGGAGTATAACACATCTCTTTGTTTCTAATCGTCTTTGCATCTGAGAAATTTATCCGGGGGGTTTAACAAAGTCTCTCTCACTTAATAAAGAATTTTCCACAACATTAAGGATGGGATCCTTATCTCTGTCTGCTGACGACTCCTGGGGACCAGGGTCAACCGTGCATGGGAATCACTCTAGGTGTGATTCAAGGCAACCCTCCCAGGCTCCTCCAGATGGGGCCGGCAGACGGATACAGGATCCCAAACGAAGACAAATCGAATAGGGTGAGACTAACATTTCTTGGAAACAATTCAATAAAAACTAAGTCGTGAACGTACTGCCCTAGAGTAGAAGACCTGACCGTACTGCCCTAGAGTAGAAGACCTGACCGTACTGCCCTAGAGTAGAAGACCTGACCGTACTTCCCTAGAGTAAAGACCTGACCGTACTTCCCTAGAGTAGAAGACCTGACCGTACTGCCCTAGAGTAGAAGACCTGACCGTACTGCCCTAGAGTAGAAGACCTGACCGTACTGCCCTAGAGTAGAAGACCTGACCGTACTGCCCTAGAGTAGAAGACCTGACCGTACTGCCCTAGAGTAGAAGACCTGACCGTACTGCCCTAGAGTAGAAGACCTGACCGTACTGCCCTAGAGTAGAAGACCTGACCGTACTGCCCTAGAGTAGAAGACCTGACCGTACTGCCCTAGAGTAGAAGACCTGACCGTACTGCCCTAGAGTAGAAGACCTGACCGTACTGCCCTAGAGTAGAAGACCTGACCGTACTGCCCTAGAGTAGAAGACCTGACCGTACTGCCCTAGAGTAGAAGACCTGACCGTACTGCCCTAGAGTAGAAGACCTGACCGTACTGCCCTAGAGTAGAAGACCTGACCGTACTGCCCTAGAGTAGAAGACCTGACCGTACTGCCCTAGAGTAGAAGACCTGACCGTACTGCCCTAGAGTAGAAGACCTGACCGTACTGCCCTAGAGTAGAAGACCTGACCGTACTGCCCTAGAGTAGAAGACCTGACCGTACTGCCCTAGAGTAGAAGACCTGACCGTACTGCCCTAGAGTAGAAGACCTGACCGTACTGCCCTAGAGTAGAAGACCTGACCGTACTGCCCTAGAGTAGAAGACCTGACCGTACTGCCCTAGAGTAGAAGACCTGACCGTACTGCCCTAGAGTAGAAGACCTGACCGTACTGCCCTAGAGTAGAAGACCTGACCGTACTGCCCTAGAGTAGAAGACCTGACCGTACTGCCCTAGAGTAGAAGACCTGACCGTACTGCCCTAGAGTAGAAGACCTGACCGTACTGCCCTAGAGTAGAAGACCTGACCGTACTGCCCTAGAGTAGAAGACCTGACCGTACTGCCCTAGAGTAGAAGACCTGACCGTACTGCCCTAGAGTAGAAGACCTGACCGTACTGCCCTAGAGTAGAAGACCTGACCGTACTGCCCTAGAGTAGAAGACCTGACCGTACTGCCCTAGAGTAGAAGACCTGACCGTACTGCCCTAGAGTAGAAGACCTGACCGTACTGCCCTAGAGTAGAAGACCTGACCGTACTGCCCTAGAGTAGAAGACCTGACCGTACTGCCCTAGAGTAGAAGACCTGACCGTACTGCCCTAGAGTAGAAGACCTGACCGTACTGCCCTAGAGTAGAAGACCTGACCGTACTGCCCTAGAGTAGAAGACCTGACCGTACTGCCCTAGAGTAGAAGACCTGACCATACTGCCGTGAAGCCAAATGAGGTTTTCCATCAAAATAATAATCTTCGAGGAGAAAAGGAAAAGACATCCACTTTTATTAAACTCGGCAGATCTGTTTCCAAACCAATGAATGTCAATTCAACTCGCCGACTGCTAAATCCCATTTGCACATGTGAAATCTTTGCAAAGAAACACTTGGATGAACTTTAAGGCTATTTTCTGGTAATTGTCATTATTATGGGCCAGATGTTAAAACTACAAACCATTATAATTGGTCTATTTGCAGGATTTGTCATTTTGACTTGGTATTTCTATAGGCATAGGGTCTATGATACTAAAATCTGGGTTTCTGATTGGAACTCAACTATTGCTATGGTTTGCTGTTAGGAATTTTATGAATAATGACTAAACAATAATTCAATTATACCAACATTTGCTTAGCTAGATACAGCAGCCAGTTTGTTTTAAGATTTCAACTGAACGATTTAGCAGCTTGTTTAGTTGAAATTGAAGGACTAATTTAGAACTGTGAACATGATCACAATTGATAACTTAAAATGTAATGATTGTTGACAGTATGTGAATGGGAATATGTTATTAGTGGTTTTTGAATAGACTCTAATAATGAAACGTTTTAGTCTGCGGGTGAAAGCGAGTGGTGCCCGCTAGGCTCGAGCGGGCTGTAAGTGACACAGTGGGACATTTGGTGCAGAAGAATGGGAGATGATTTTTACAACTTCACCAGTGATTTAAGCAAGAATATATAACAATGATAATTGGTTTCCATTATGTGGAACAGTGTTTCAAGTTAAAGTAGATCCAAGTAAATGTTTTAGTACTGAATATTAAGCTGATAAGACCGCACCAACGTTTTTAAAGGTCCTAGATTTGTTAAACAACAGGTTTTATATTTAGACTAAATGAATGCAACAGGTTTTATATTTAGACTAAATGAATGCAACAGGTTTTATATTTAGACTAAATGAATGCAACAGGTTTTATATTTAGACTAAATGAATGCAAATAAATGAATGTTTTAACTAAATGAATGTTTTATATTTAGACTAAATGAATGCAACAGGTTTTATATTTAGACTAAATGAATGAACAGGTTTTTTTTATATTTAGACTAAATGAATGCAACAGGTTTTATATTTAGACTAAATGAATGCAACAGGTTTTATATTTAGACTAAATGAATGAATGCAACAGGTTTTATATTTAGACTAAATGAATGCAACAGGTTTTATATTTAGACTAAATGAATGCAACAGGTTTTATATTTAGACTAAATGAATGCAACAGGTTGGAAAGATAGGATTACTTGAAAGGTTTTTTTCTAGAAGGTGTTTATTCCACTTAAAAGGGACACTGTATCATCTGATCTGTTTGAATCAGAAATGCCCTAAACTAAACTGTTGTTCTGGTTCTGGCGATAGGGACCCCAGGTGGTATCTAGATGCATGGCAGGGATCATTTGGCCTAGAACAGTGTGAGCCTCAAACCCCCTCTAACCAGTGTGACGTAATGGCAACAATGGCGTTCACTACGGCCCTGTCCTTCACCACTTCTACCATGAGACCTGAGTCAGAGCCAGCAACCCACACAGTATCCAGTTGAAGGTATCAACAGCCTTTTCTCTCATGCCTTTTCTCTCATGCCTTTTCTCTCAGGAGTGCGACAGGACCACGTGGAGGAGCATGGAGAGAGATCCGTTCTAAACTTCTCTCATGTTGCTGATATACTGGTTAGCAAATGGAAAATACATAAGGTGGTGGCGGTCCAAGTGACACATTGGAATTGGGACATTATCATGGACCATCCACTTTGAACTGTGAAGCTATCTGAAGAAGACAATGAAGAGACGCCAGAAGAATGAAAGGGGGGGTTGGCCAACTGTACCCGTCATTGATTTAGACTTGTCTAAAATTGTATATTTTGGGGTATCAGGTTGATTGTGGAGGTCTACACACTTTATAATGTATAGTCATTTAGACTAAGAATGCATTGAGATACTGATCTGATGAGAAAGTTAATGCTATAATTATAAGAGGAATATATTGTATGTTAATATAAATGTTTGCCTTTTACTGAGGAGTGTCTTCCATCTGGCCACTCTACCATAAAGGCCTGATTGATGGAGTGCTGCAGAGATGGTTGTCCTTCTGGAAGAATCTCCCATTTCCACAGAGGAGCTCTGTCAGACTGACCATCGGGTTCTTGGTCACCTCACTCACCAAGGCCCTTCCTTCTCCCCCGATTGCTCAGTTTGGTCATGCGGCCAGCTTTAGGAAGAGTCTTGGTGATTCCAAACTTCTTCCATTTAAGAATGATGGAGTCCACTGTGTTTTTGGGGACCTTCGATGCTGCAGACGTTTTTTGGTACCCTTCCCCAGATCTGTGCCCTGACACAATACTGTCTCTGAGCTCTACGGACAATTACTTCAACCTCATAGCTTGGTTTTTGCTCTGACATGCATTGTCAACTGTGGGACCTTATCTAGACGGAGGTGTGCCTTTCCCAAATAATGTCCAATCAATTGAATTTACCACAGGTGGACTCCAATCAAGTTGTAGAAACATCTCAAGGATGATAAATGAAAACAAGATGCACCTGAACTCAATTTTGAGACTCATAGCAAAGGGTCTGAATACTTATTTAAATATTATTTTTCACACATTTGCAAACATTTCTAAAAACCTGTTTTCATTTTGTCTTTATGGGGAATTGTGTGTATATTGAAGAGGAAAATATTTTTTTAATCCATATTAGAAACTGGCTGTAACGTAACAAAATGTGGAACAAGAGAAGCGGTCTGAATACTTTCTGAATGCACTGCATCTATTGTAACTTCTAACCCATCAAAGATAGACCTACAAATACTGCAAATATGCAGACTACAACAGCTCCCACTATCAGATAAAGATATGCATTTGCAAGTGGTGGAATGGTGATTGTAAAGGTGGATGACATGGTGAAGGCTGGGATAGGGGTGGCCGAATAGAGGAGGATGGGATAGGGCTGGCTGGGGTAGGAGTGGCTAGGATAGGGGTAGCAGTGGTGGCTGGAGTTGAAACAAGAACATCAGAACCTGTATTTGCTCCTGAGTCCACTATATTTTCTTGATTCGATAAATCTGCCCTTTCTCTGATCTCATCCCTGATCTTATCCGTTCCCCATAGAAGATCAGAGAGCTTTTTTTTCATGTCAATTCTTTTTTTTTCTGATTCAGAACAAAAGGGATCCATAATGGTGTTGTCACTATTTTTAAAGGTACAGGCCACGATTTTAAAATTTCACAACCGTAGTATTTTCCCAGTCCAGTATTTCCTGGGCCTTCTCGAACATCTCATGGGTGTAGAATTTTTCTTCATTCTCCTCCACCATCTTCTCCATCTTCTTCAGCAGCTGTTTGACCTGAGGGTTGTCAACTCTATTAACGTTATTGAAAAAGTGGTATCTGCCGCCACATTGATCGATGAGAGCCTGGAGCTCTTTACTCTTATTCACAAAGTCCTCAGCTGTTTTCCTCCCCAGCTGATCTTCTCCAGTGAACAGCACCATGGTGTATTTTGAGGCTTCTGCTCCAAAGTTGTCCTGGATCCACTTCACAGTGTTCCTCTCCTCTTCTGTGAACCTCCCCAGTCTGATCACCAGCAGAAAGGCGTGAGGTCCTGGGACTGACATCTCAATACACTTGTCTATTTCTCCTTTCATCTTCACTGCATCCACTGATGTGTCAAAGAGCCCCGGTGTGTCGATGACTTCAATCATCATCCCATCCACCTTTCCTATGTTCTTCTTAGTCTCTGAAGTGACAGACACTGGAGACGCCTCTGCTTTAAACGCATCTTCCATCCCAAGGATTGTGTTTCCTGTTGCACTCTTCCCTGCTCCAGTCTTCCCCACCAGAACTATCCTTAGGTCAGAGTGCAGCCCTGAATCTGTTGAAACACACAGGTTTTAAAATTGTCTTTAAAATTATAACAGTTAGATAAAATATTTAACAAGTTGAACAAGTTGAACAGGGTAGAGACACAGCTTTGTAGATAACACCTAGACCATATACAAGTTGAACAGGGTAGAGACACAGCTTTGTAGATAACACCTAGACCATATACAAGTTGAACAGGGGTAGAGACACAGCTTTGTAGATAACAACTAGACCATATACAAGTTGAACAGGGTAGAGACACAGCTTTGTACTTCATGGATTTGACTACAGGTGTGACCTGAAATACAATAAACACTGTAGCTGGTGTTGATGGAATGACTCCCTCTGGACTCACAGTCCTTCTCCTCGGGAGATGCATTTCCAGTATGGCTCAATGTAGGCTGTGTGTGTAAAAGTCAGTTTAGCTTACAAAACATTTACTTAGCAATCGCAACAAAAAAAGGTGAATGTAGATAACTTTGAAACCCTAACAAGTTGATAGTTGTAATATTTGGGTATCGATGAGGGTTTGTGAATCAGAATCAAATCCTCTGATCTCTTTAACCTCATTAATGATAGAATGTTCATATGTGAAGGTTACTGAAAGGCCAGTATGTTTGGCAATGACACAGATTATAAACCGGCCTCCTTCAATTCTCTCGTCTGCCTCACAGAAACCCAGGTGAAGTTGACTCATGCTAAAGGCTTCACTCTCTGCCTTTCAAAAGGATGTTTGTGTTGTGGGAGGTACATGTGGGGTTCTTCTTTTCCCAAATAGCACCCTATTCCCTTTATAGTGCACTAGGTTCTGGTAGAAGTAGTGCACTAGGGGCCTGTTAGTAGAGTAGTGCACTAGGGGCCTGTTAGAAAGTAGTAACTAGGGGCCTGTTAGAAAGTAGTACACTAGGGTCCTGGTAGAAAGTAGTGCACTAGGGTCCTGGTAGAATGTAGTGCACTATTAAGGGAATAAGGTGCCATTTGTGACTCATGTGCCGATGTCTCTTTAGATAAATATCTTATATTTTTAGAACATGTCCATTGTTATCGAATGGAATGATGATGAACTAGTTCTACATGTTTCCAACCAGGGAAAGAGAAACTGTAGATAATTGCCATGATTAAATCAGTCATGAGATGTTCAGGGGTTATTTCAGGTCAGACTCACTAGATGGTGACGATAGTAGCTGCTATTATTTGTCCTGTTTCACACTTGTACATGTGTTTCTCACATATCCCAACACCCACAGAGAGCTGGGGTCTTTAGACAGGGTCAGACATTATCAACACCCACAGAGAGCTGGGGTCTTTAGACAGGGTCAGACATTATCAACACCCACAGAGAGCTGGAGTCTTTAGAACTAAAAAAAGGGTCAGACATTATCAACACCCACAGAGAGCTGGGGTCTTTGAGACAGGGTCAAATCATTGATCTCTTTAACCCACAGAGAATGTTCTGGGGTTACTTTAAGGCCAGGGTTTGGCAGACACATTATCAACACCCACAGAGAGCTGGGGTCTTTAGACAGGGTCAGACATTATCAACACCCACAGAGAGCTGGGGTCTTTAGACAGGGTCAGACATTATTCTTCTTCCCACAGAGAGCTGGGGTCCCTTTAGACAGGGTTCAGGTCAAAAGTATCAACACCCACAGAGAGCTGGGGTCTTTAGACAGGGTCAGACATTATCAATGCCCACAGAGAGCTGGAGTCTTTAGACAGGGTCAGACATTATCAATACCCTTACAGAGAGCTGGGGTCTTTTAGAACAGGGTCAGACATTATCAATGCCCACAGAGAGCTGGGGTCCAGGGAGACATGGTCAGACATTATCAACACCCACAGAGAGCTGGGGTCTTTAGACAGGGTCAGACATTATCAACACCCAGTAGAGAGCTGCTAGTCTTTTCACACTTGTACATGTGTTTCTCAGACATATCCCAACACCCACAGAGAGCTGGGGTCTTTAGACAGGGTCAGACATTATCAATACCCACAGAGAGCTGGGGTCTTTAGACAGGGTCAGACATTATCAACACCCACAGAGAGCTGGGGTCTTTAGACAGGGTCAGACATTATCAACACCCACAGAGAGCTGGAGTCTTTAGACAGGGTCAGACATTATCAACACCCACAGAGAGCTGGAGTCTTTAGACAGGGTCAGACATTATCAACACCCACAGAGAGCTGGAGTCTTTAGACAGGGTCAGACATTATCAACACCCACAGAGAGCTGGGGTCTTTAGACAGGGTCAGACATTATCAACACCCACAGAGAGCTGGAGTCTTTAGACAGGGTCAGACATTATCAACACCCACAGAGAGCTGGGGTCTTTAGACAGGGTCAGACATTATCAACACCCACAGAGAGCTGGAGGCTTTAGACAGAGTCAGACATTATCAACACCCACAGAGAGCTGGGGTCTTTAGACAGGGTCAGACATTATCAACACCCACAGAGAGCTGGAGTCTTTAGACAGGGTCAGACATTATCAACACCCACAGAGAGCTGGGGTCTTTAGACAGGGTCAGACATTATCAACACCCACAGAGAGCTGGGGTCTTTAGACAGGGTCAGACATGATCAATGACATCCCTGAAGCCATTGAGGTGAAGTGCCTTGCTCAAGGGCACACAGACAAATGTTTCACCTTGTCTGCTCCTGGAGTTGAACTAGCGACCTTAAGAATCCCAGCCTGTGTGTGTCTATACAGTATTGGATTGAATCCCAGCCTGTGTGTGTCTATACAGTATTGGATTGAATCCCAGCCTATGTGTCTATACAGTATTGGATTGAATCCCAGCCTATGTGTGTCTATACAGTATTGGATTGAATCTCAGCCTGTGTGTGTCTATACAGTATTGGATTGAATCTCAGCCTGTGTGTGTCTATACAGTATTGGATTGAATCTCAGCCTGTGTGTGTCTATACAGTATTGGATTGAATCTCAGCATATGTGTGTCTATACAGTATTGGATTGAATCTCAGCCTGTGTGTGTCTATATAGTATTGGATTGAATCCCAGCCTGTGTGTGTCTATACAGTACTGGATTGAATCCCAGCCTGTGTCTGTCTGTACAGTATTGGATTGAATCTCAGCCTATGTGTGTCTATACAGTATTGGATTGAATCTCAGCCTGTGTGTGTTTATATAGTATTGGATTGAATCCCAGCCTGTGTGTGTCTATACAGTATTGGATTGAATCCCAGCCTGTGTGTGTCTATACAGTATTGGATTGAATCCCAGCCTATGTGTGTCTATACAGTATTGGTTGAATCCCAGCCTGTGTGTGTCTATACAGTATTGGATTGAATCCCAGCCTATGTGTGTCTATACAGTATTGGATTGAATCCCAGCCTATGTGTGTCTATACAGTATTGGATTGAATCCCAGCCTGTGTGTCTATACAGTATTGGATTGAATCCCAGCCTATGTGTGTCTATACAGTATTGGATTGAATCCCAGCCTGTGTGTCTATACAGTATTGGATTGAATCCCATCCTGTGTGTCTATACAGTATTGGATTGAATCCCAGCCTGTGTGTCTATACAGTATTGGATTGAATCCCAGCCTGTGTGTCTATACAGTATTGGATTGAATCCCAGCCTGTGTGTCTATACAGTATTGGATTGAATCCCAGCCTGTGTGTCTATACAGTATTGGATTGAATCCCAGCCTGTGTGTCTATACAGTATTGGATTGAATCCCAGCCTGTGTGTGTCTATACAGTATTGGATTGAATCTCAGCATATGTGTGTCTATACAGTATTGGATTGAATCTCAGCATATGTGTGTCTATACAGTATTGGATTGAATCCCAGCCTATGTGTGTCTATACAGTATTGGATTGAATCTCAGCCTGTGTGTGTCTATACAGTATTGGATTGAATCTCAGCCTGTGTGTCTATACAGTATTGGATTGAATCCCAGCATATGTGTGTCTATACAGTTGACCATAATTTCTCATGTTGATATTGGAGTCTCTTCTAGTTCTAAAGCACAGTTGTGTTCTAATACAGTATAATGGAACCCTTCTACTTTCAAATTAATAGACTTCTATATTATAGAAATACAGTAATAAGGTACAGCATAAATACAGTAATGAGGTACAGCAGAAATACAGTAATGAAGTACAGTAGAAATACAGTAATAAGGTACAGCAGAAATACAGTAATGAAGTACAGTAGAAATACAGTAATGAGGTACAGTATGAATACAGTTGTGACGTACAGTACATTAAAACATTACTCACTGTGTTAATCATGTGGTGTTTAACACTAAGTGTTTAACACTAGAGGGAGAACACACACCAGGGAGGGAGGATAGAGGGAGAACACACACCAGGGAGGGGAGGTAGAGAGAGAACACACACCAGGGAGGGAGGGTAGAGGGAGAACACAGACCAGGGAGGGGAGGTAGAGAGAGAACACACACCAGGGAGGGAGGGTAGAGGGAGAACACAGACCAGGGAGGGAGGGTAGAGGGAGAACACAGACCAGGGAGGGAAGGTAGAGAGAGAACACACACCAGGGAGGGAGGGTAGAGGGAGAACACAGACCAGGGAGGGAGGGTAGAGAGAGAACACAGACCAGGGAGGGAGGGTAGAGAGAGAACACAGACCAGGGAGGGAGGGTAGAGAGAGAACACAGACCAGGGAGGGAAGGTAGAGAGAGAACACACACCAGGGAGGGAGGGTAGAGGGAGAACACAGACCAGGGAGGGAAGGTAGAGAGAGAACACAGACCAGGGAGGGAAGGTAGAGAGAGAACACAGACCAGGGAGGGAGGGTAGAGGGAGAACACAGACCAGGGAGGGAGGGTAGAGAGAGAACACAGACCAGGGAGGGAAGGTAGAGAGAGAACACAGACCAGGGAGGGAGGGTAGAGAGAGAACACACACCAGGGAGGGAGGGTAGAGGGAGAACACAGACCAGGGAGGGAGGGTAGAGAGAGAACACAGACCAGGGAGGGAAGGTAGAGAGAGAACACAGACCAGGGAGGGAGGGTAGAGAGAGAACACACACCAGGGAGGGAAGGTAGAGAGAGAACACAGACCAGGGAGGGAGGGTAGAGAGAGGCTAGAGGGAGAACACAGACCAGGGAGGGACGGTAGAGAGAGGCTAGAGGGAGAACACAGACCAGGGAGGGAGGGTAGAGAGAGAACACAGACCAGGGAGGGAGGGTAGAGAGAGAACACAGACCAGGGAGGGAGGGTAGAGAGAGAACACAGACCAGGGAGGGAGGGTAGAGGGAGAACACAGACCAGGGAGGGAGGGTAGAGGGAGAACACAGACCAGGGAGGGAGGGTAGAGGGAGAACACAGACCAGGGAGGGAGGGTAGAGGGAGAACACAGACCAGGGAGGGAGGGTAGAGGGAGAACACAGACCAGGGAGGGAGGGTAGAGGGAGAACACAGACCAGGGAGGGAGGGTAGAGGGAGAACACAGACCAGGGAGGGAGGGTAGAGAGAGGGTAGAGGGAGAACACAGACCAGGGAGGGAGGGTAGAGAGAGAACACAGACCAGGGAGGGAGGGTAGAGAGAGGGTAGAGGGAGAGTAGAGGAAGGACACAGACCAGGGAGGGAGGGTAGAGAGAGAACACAGACCAGGGAGGGAGGGTAAGAGAGAGGCTAGAGGGAGAACACACACCAGGGAGGGAGGGTAGAGAGAGAACACAGACCAGGGAGGGAAGGTAGAGAGAGAACACAGACCAGGGAGGGAGGGTAGAGAGGCTAGAGGGAGAACACACACCAGGGAGGGAGGGTAGAGAGAGAACACAGACCAGGGAGGGAAGGTAGAGAGAGAACACAGACCAGGGAGGGAGGGTAGAGAGAGGCTAGAGGGAGAACACAGACGAGGGAGGGAAGGTAGAGAGAGAACACAGACCAGGGAGGGAAGGTAGAGAGAGAACACAGACCTGGGAGGGAAGGTAGAGAGAGAACACAGACCAGGGAGGGAGGGTAGAGGGAGAACACAGACCAGGGAGGGACGCTAGAGGGAGAACACAGACCAGGAGGGAAGGTAGAGAGAGGCTAGAGGGAGAACACAGACCAGGGAGGGAGGGTAGAGAGAGGCTAGAGGGAGAACACAGACCAGGGAGGGAGGGTAGAGAGAGGCGAGAGGGAGAACACACACCAGGGAGGAGGGTAGAGAGAGGCTAGAGGGAGGACACAGACCAGGGAGGGAGGGAGGGTAGAGGGAGAACACAGACCAGGGAGGGAGGGTAGAGAGAGAACACACACCAGGGAGGGAGGGTAGAGAGAGGCTAGAGGAGAACACAGACCAGGGAGGGAGGGTAGAGAGAGAACACAGACCAGGGAGGGAGGGTAGAGGGAGAACACAGACCAGGGAGGGAGTGTAGAGGGAGAACACAGACCAGGGAGGGAGTGTAGAGAGGGCTAGAGGGAGAACACAGACCAGGGAGGGAAGGTAGAGAGAGAACACAGACCAGGGAGGGAGGGTAGAGAGGCTAGAGGGAGAACACACACCAGGGAGGGAGGGTAGAGAGAGAACACAGACCAGGGAGGGAGGGTAGAGAGAGGCTAGAGGAGAACACAGACCAGGGAGGGAAGGTAGAGAGAGAACACAGACCAGGGAGGGAGGGTAGAGAGAGGCTAGAGGGAGAACACACACCAGGGAGGGAGGGTAGAGAGAGAACACAGACCAGGGAGGGAAGGTAGAGAGAGAAACACAGACCAGGGAGGGGGAGGGTAGAGAGAGGCTAGAGGGAGAACACACACCAGGGAGGGAAGGTAGAGAGAGGCTAGAGGGAGAACACAGACCAGGGAGGGAGGGTAGAGAGAGAACACAGACCAGGGAGGGAGGGTAGAGGGAGAACACAGACCAGGGAGGGAGGGTAGAGAGAGGCTAAAGGGAGAACACAGACCAGGGAGGGAGGGTAGAGAGAGAACACACACCAGGGAGGGGGGTAGAGAGAGGCTAGAGGGAGAACACACACCAGGGAGGGAGGGTAGAGAGAGAACACAGACCAGGGAGGGAGGGTAGAGAGAGGCTAGAGGGAGAACACACACCAGGGAGGGAGGGTAGAGAGAGAACACAGACCAGGGAGGGAAGGTAGAGAGAGAACACAGACCAGGGAGGGAGGGTAGAGAAAGGCTAGAGGGAGAACACACACCAGGGAGGGAAGGTAGAGAGAGGCTAGAGGAGAACACAGACCAGGGAGGGAGGGTAGAGAGAGGCTAGAGGGAGAACACACACCAGGGAGGGAGGGTAGAGAGAGGCTAGAGGGAGAACACACACCAGGGAGGGAGGGTAGAGGAGAGGCTAGAGGGAGAACACAGACGAGGGAGGGAAGGTAGAGAGAGAACACAGACCAGGGAGGGAAGGTAGAGAGAGAACACAGACCAGGGAGGGAAGGTAGAGAGAGAACACAGACCAGGGAGGGAGGGTAGAGGGAGAACACAGACCAGGGAGGGACGCTAGAGGGAGAACACAGACCAGGGAGGGAAGGTAGAGAGAGGGTAGAGGGAGAACACAGACCAGGGAGGGAGGGTAGAGGGAGGGTAGAGGGAGAACACAGACCAGGGAGGGAGGGTAGAGAGAGGGGAGAGGGAGAACACAGACCAGGGAGGGAGGGTAGAGAGAGGCTAGAGGAGGACACAGACCAGGGAGGGAGGGTAGAGAGAGGCTAGAGGGAGGACACAGACCAGGGAGGGAGGGAGGGTAGAGGGAGAACACACACCAGGGAGGGAGGGTAGAGAGAGGCTAGAGGGAGGACACAGACCAGGGAGGGAGGGAGGGTAGAGGGAGAACACAGACCAGGGAGGGAGGGTAGAGAGAGAACACAGACCAGGGAGGGAGGGTAGAGAGAGGCTAGAGGAGAACACACACCAGGGAGGGAGGGTAGAGAGAGAACACACACCAGGGAGGGAAGGTAGAGAGAGAACACAGACCAGGGAGGGAGGGTAGAGAGAGGCTAGAGGGAGAACACAGACCAGGGAGGGAGGGTAGAGAGAGAACACACACCAGGGAGGGAGGGTAGAGAGAGGCTAGAGGGAGAACACACACAGGGAGGGAGGGTAGAGCGAGGCTAGAGCGAGAACATAGACCAGGGAGGGATGGTAGAGAGAGGCTAGAGGGAGAACACAGACCAGGGAGGGGGTAGAGAGAGAACACAGACCAGGGAGGGAGGGTAGAGAGAGAACACAGACCAGGGAAGGAAGGTAGAGAGAGAACACAGACCAGGGAGGGAGGGTAGAGAGAGGCTAGAGGGAGAACACAGACCAGGGAGGGAGGGTAGAGAGAGAACACAGACCAGGGAGGGAGGGTAGAGAGAGAACACAGACCAGGGAGGGAGGGTAGAGAGAGAACACAGACCAGGGAGGGAGGGTAGAGAGAGCCTAGAGGGAGAACACAGACCAGGAAGGAAGGTAGAGAGAGAACACAGACCAGTGAGGGAGGGTAGAGAGAGGCTAGAGGGAGAACACAGACCAGGGAGGGAGGGTAGAGAGAGCCTAGAGGGAGAACACAGACCAGGGAGGGGGGTAGAGAGAGGCTAGAGGGAGAACACAGACCAGGGAGGGAAGGTAGAGAGAGGCTAGAGGGAGAACACAGACCAGGGAGGGAGGGTAGAGAGAGAACACAGACCAGTGAGGGAGGGTAGATACATCAATACTGTAGATTTACTGTACCAGAAACCTAGAATGGCTTTACCCTTTGTAACTTATTATCTCTGAGTTAATGAAACATGATTTCAGATGTTTTCTGTCTGTTTGTTTTTGTTGAGTTATAAATGTCATCCTACAGTATGTTATTATCCCTGAGCCTCTGAATAATAAACATGTTAAATAACTGATCATATTAGAAAGTGATGAACAATCAAACAATAATGGTTGTCATTATACAGTATTAATATATTCTACTGCTACAAACAATGATGGTTGTCATTATACAGTATTAATATAATCTACTGCTACAAACAATGATGGTTGTCATTATACAGTATTAATATATTCTACTTCTACAAACAATGATGGATGTCATTATACAGTATTAATATAATCTACTGCTACAAACAATGATGGTTGTCATTATACAGTATTAATATATTCTACTTCTACAAACAATGATGGTTGTCATTATACAGTATTAATATATTCTACTTCTACAAACAATGATGGATGTCATTATACAGTATTAATATATTCTACTTCTACAAACAATGATGGATGTCATTATACAGTATTAATATATTCTACTTCTACAAACAATGATGGATGTCATTATACAGTATTAATATATTCTACTTCTACAAACAATGATGGATGTCATTATACAGTATTAATATATTCTACTTCTACAAACAATGATGGTTGTCATTATACAGTATTAATATATTCTACTGCTACAAACGATGATGGATGTCATTGTACAGTATCAATATATTCTACTGCTACAAACAATGATGGATGTCATTATACAGTATTAATATATTCTACTGCTACAAACAATGATGGTTGTCATTATACAGTATTAATATATTCTACTTCTACAAACAATGATGAATGTCATTATACAGTATTAATATATTCTACTGCTACAAACAATGATGGTTGTCATTATACAGTATTAATATATTCTACTGCTACAAACAATGATGGTTGTCATTATACAGTATTAATATATTCTACTGCTACAAACAATGATGGTTGTCATTGTACAGTATCAATATATTCTACTGCTACAAACAATGATGGTTGTCATTATACAGTATTAATATATTCTACTGCTACAAACAATGATGGTTGTCATTATACAGTATCAATATATTCTACTGCTACAAACAATGATGGTTGTCATTGTACAGTATCAATATATTCTACTGCTACAAACAATGATGGTTGTCATTATACAGTATCAATATATTCTACTGCTACAAACAATGATGGTTGTCATTATACAGTATTAATATATTCTACTGCTACAAACAATGATGGTTGTCATTATACAGTATCAATATATTCTACTGCTACAAACAATGATGGTTGTCATTGTACAGTATCAATATATTCTACTGCTACAAACAATGATGGTTGTCATTATACAGTATCAATATATTCTACTGCTACAAACAATGATGGTTGTCATTGTACAGTATTAATATATTCTACTGCTACAAACAATGATGGTTGTCATTATACAGTATCAATATATTCTACTGCTACAAACAATGATGGTTGTCATTATACAGTATCAATATATTCTACTGCTACAAACAATGATGGTTGTCATTGTACAGTATCAATATATTCTACTGCTACAAACAATGATGGTTGTCATTATACAGTATCAATATATTCTACTGCTACAAACAATGATGGTTGTCATTGTACAGTATTAATATAATCTACTGCTACAAACAATGATGGTTGTCATTATACAGTATCAATATATTCTACTGCTACAAACAATGATGGTTGTCATTATACAGTATCAATATATTCTACTGCTACAAACAATGATGGTTGTCATTATACAGTATTAATATATTCTACTGCTACAAACAATGATGGTTGTCATTATACAGTATTAATATAATCTACTGCTACAAACAATGATGGTTGTCATTATACAGTATCAATATATTCTACTGCTACAAACAATGATGGTTGTCATTATACAGTATTAATATATTCTACTTCTACAAACAATGATGGTTGTCATTATACAGTATTAATATATTCTACTGCTACAAACAATGATGGTTGTCATTATACAGTATTAATATATTCTACTGCTACAAACAATGATGGTTGTCATTATACAGTATCAATATATTCTACTGCTACAAACAATGATGGTTGTCATTATACAGTATTAATATATTCTACTGCTACAAACAATGATGGTTGTCATTATACAGTATTAATATATTCTACTGCTACAAACAATGATGGTTGTCATTATACAGTATTAATATATTCTACTGCTACTACTTGACATTAAGATGAGGAAGAGAGTGATACTTCACACTGCCTCCTCTTCCTCATTTAATCGGAATCGTCTAAATGTTCAGCTAATTCATTTGCAAATACAGCAGCTCCAACTGGAATTGCTAATGGTCCTGCTACCACCGCTGTGAAAACAGTTGCTAACATTCCCAATAAGCCATTTGACGACGACTTCCTCGTCCCCTCTGCTGTCTCTTCCTCTCCTCCTCTCTCGCCTTTGCTACCTGTTTTCTGATCTCCTCCTCTGTTTCTTCTTATCCTCCTTTCTCTTCTCCTCCTCCTGTCTCTTCCTCTCCTCCTCTCTCACCTTCTCTACCCATTTTCTGATCTCCTCCTCTTGTTTCTTCTTCTCCTCCTGTCTCTTCCTCTCCTCCTCTCTCGCCTTCTCTTCTCGTTTTCTGATCTCCTCCTCTTGTTTCTTCTTAGCCTCCTCCTCTCTCTCCTTCTTCTCCTGTCTCTTCCTCTCCTCCTCTTCTTCGATCTTCCTCTGGGCCTCCTGGTACATCTCATTGGTGTAGTGTTGTCCTCCATTCTTCATCACCATCTCATCTATCTTCTTCAGCAGCTGTGGGACCTGAGTGTTGTCATTCTTCTCTTTATTATTGAAGACATGATTTCTGCCCTTAAAGACCTTGATGAGTTTCATAAGCTCCTCACTCTCACTCAGAAAGTCCACCATTGATTTGCCCTCCAGCTGGTCTCCTCCGGTGAACAGAATGATGATGTACTTTGATGCTTCTTCTCCAAAGTTCTCCTGGATCCACTTCACAGTGTTCCTCTCCTCCTCTGTGAACCTCCCCAGTCTGATCACCAGCAGGAAGGCGTGAGGTCCTGGGACTGACATGTAGATGGCCTTTTCTATCTCACTTTTCATCTCTTCTTTAGACATTGTTGTGTCATAGAGTCCCGGGGTGTCGATGACATCAATCTTCCTCCCATCCACCACTCCACTCTGTTTCTCACAGTGATCAGTGACAGACTCAGGGGAGAAGTCTACTTTAAACCCCTCCCTCCTCAGGATGGTGTTTCCTGTTGAACTCTTCCTGATCCAGTCTTCCCCACCAGAACTATCCTCAGGTCAGAGGGATGCCCTGAATCTGTGAAAACAGACAAGAAGTGCTTGAGTTGATAGTGATTGTCTTGATGAAAACCTAATGAAATGTGTGTGTCAGGCTCTAACCGTGCAGAGTACAAGCCCCATTGTCCTTCCTGTCTCTAAAGCACCCTGTTGGGTGGTGGTATAATTTCCCCCATAATATTATTTGTTACACTTGTTCAGAACCCACTGCTAGCAAGTTGTCGTCCAGTTCATCACCCCCCACCCCATCCGTTGGTTGAGCCTGTTTCCCAGTCTGGCCTGTAAGGAGACGCCCAGCTTGAAAGACCTTAACACTTATTTAACACTTGATAATACTTGATTTAGCCTACATCATCCATATTCAGTCTGATTGGCTGATTGGAGCAGAGAGAGAGAGAGAGAGAGAGGAGGAAAATACTTCAGTCTGGTTGGCTGAGAGAGAGAGAGAGAGAGAGAGAGAGAGAGAGAGAGAGAGAGAGAGAGAGAGAGAGAGAGAGAAGAAAGAGACTTCAGTCTGGTTGGCTGAGAGAGAGAGAGAGACAGGAAGAAAATACTTCAGTCTGGTTGGCTGAGAGAGAGAGAGAGAGAGAGAGAGAGAGAGAGAGGAAGAAAATACTTCAGTCTGGTTGGCTGAGAGAGAGAGACAGGAAGAAAATACTTCAGTCTGGTTGGCTGAGAGAGAGAGAGAGACAGGAAGAAAAACTTCAGTCTGGTTGGCTGAGAGAGAGAGAGAGAGAGGAAGAAAATACTTCAGTCTGATTGGCTGATAGGAGCAGAGAGGATAAGAAAAAAACTAAGGTAAATTACAATCAGTAAAATGAATAAAGTTAACTAGCAGATGAACATCAATCATCAACATCAATGATCAGCTGATAACCCCCTTCTTTTCCCCATGTCAATCATGTCTTTATGAGGCGCTGAACTAGTTTGTAATGATGAGTGTGTTGTATACATAAATAGGCCTATTTAAAAATTTACTCTACAGAGGCATTTGGTATTTTCTAGATTTTGCCCTATTTTTAATATTTTGAGCACCTGCCCCTGCTGTGTGTGTGTGTGTGTGTGTGTGTGTGTGTGTGTGTGTGTGTGTGTGTGTGTGTGTGTGTGTGTGTGTGTGTGTGTGTGTGTGTGTGTGTGTACCTTGGCATTGAACAGTGAAGGCTTGCAGACAGAGTGTCAACAGTAACAGAATCTTCAGAGTCCCTCCTCTTCTTCGTCCCATATCTGTTACAGTGACCAATCAAAAACATGGAATTAGATGATGATCTCATTACAAATAACAAAGTCCACAAACTAAATTAGAATTTCTTCTCAGCTATTTCACTGTCAAACAATGTAAACCAGGGGCATAAAACTCATGGAGGCCTAATGTCTGCAGGGTTTTGGTTTTTCCTTTCAATTAAGACCTAGACAACCAGATGAGGACAGTTCCTTACTAATTAAGGACTTTACTTCATCAATCAAGTACAAGGAAAGAGGGAAACCCTGTAGACCAGGGCAGCCCAACCCTCTTCCTGGAGATCTACTGCCCTGTAGGTTTTCAGTCCAACCCTAATTCAGCATCTCCAGGAAGAGGTTTGAACTGGAAACCAACAGGACAGTAGATCTACAGGAAGAGGATGAAACTGGAAACCGACAGGACAGTAGATCTCCAGGAAGAGGGTTGAACTGGAAACCGACAGGACAGTAGATCTCCAGGAAGAGGGTTGGACTGGAAACCAACAAGACAGTAGATCTCCAGGAAGAGGGTTGGACTGGAAACCAACAGGACAGTAGATCTTCAGGAAGAGGGTTGGACTGGAAACCAACAGGACAGTAGATCTCCAGGAAGAGGGTTGAACTGTAAACCAACAGGACAGTAGATCTCCAGGAAGAGGGTTGGACTGTAAACCAACAGGACAGTAGATCTCCAGGAAGAGGGTTGGACTGGAAACCAACAGGACAGTAGATCTCCAGGAAGAGGGTTGAACTGGAAACCAACAGGACAGTAGATCTCCAGGAAGAGGGTTGGACTGGAAACCAACAGGACAGTAGATCTCCAGGAAGAGGGTTGGACTGGAAACCAACAGGACAGTAGATCTCAAGGAAGAGGGTTGGACTGGAAAACAACAGGACAGTAGATCTCCAGGAAGAGGGTTGGACTGGAAACCAACAGGACAGTAGATCTCCAGGAAGAGGGTTGGACTGGAAACCAACAGGACAGTAGATCTCCAGGAAGAGGGTTGGACTGGAAACCAACAGGACAGTAGATCTCCAGGAAGAGGGTTGGACTGAAACCAACAGGACAGTAGATCTCCAGGAAGAGGGTTGGACTGGAAACCAACAGGACAGTAGATCTCCAGGAAGAGGGTTGAACTGGAAACCAACAGGACAGTAGATCTCCAGGAAGAGGGTTGGACTGGAAACCAACAGGACAGTATATCTCCAGGAAGAGGGTTGGACTGGAAACCAACAGGACAGTAGATCTCCAGGAAGAGGGTTGAACTGGAAACCAACAGGACAGTAGATCTCCAGGAAGAGGGTTGGACTGGAAACCAACAGGACAGTAGATCTCCAGGAAGAGGGTTGGACTGGAAACCAACAGGACAGTAGATCTCCAGGAAGAGGGTTGGACTGGAAACCAACAGGACAGTATATGTCCAGGAAGAGGGTTGGACTGGAAACCAACAGGACAGTAGATCTCCAGGAAGAGGGTTGAACTGGAAACCAACAGGACAGTAGATCTCCAGGAAGAGGGTTGAACTGGAAACCAACAGGACAGTAGATCTCCAGAAAGAGGGTTGGACTGCCCTGCTGTAGACACTCAGCCCTACGTGGAATGAGATACCTGTGAGATACCTTTTTTTTATACCTATAAAAAAAGAGTAATCCCCAAAAATACAATAATAGTAACTATAATTGAGTAATGCTATGTGGTATAACTGAAGTACATTCCCGAACAATGTCATTGTACAAAAAAATGTATGTTTCTGGCTCCAACAGTGCAGTAAAATGTCACGCAAAACACAATGCCAATACACAAGTCACCAAAAGAAGATATCAAGAAATGACAGAACTCATATCTAAGGTAGGAACCTCTTTGGGACGAATCGCGCCTATTATCAACGGGTTATCAATGTAATTAGTCCAGAACAAATATTTTTGGAATCATACCCATGTTTTATGGTCTGATATACCACCAATCAGCATTCAGGGCTCGAACCACCTAGTTTATAAGAGTTTATATAGTTTGAAAGAACACACACAGGTGTCTATGGATGGTTCATGGAAGAGAGGATGGATGGTTGTGGTTTGATTTGGACAGTTGTGGTTTGATTTCATTGGTCGATTTACAAATAGAAATGGTACAATTAAAAATGATCTCTCTACTGGTACCATGAGGACAGCTGCCTCCCTCATCTCTCTACTGGTACCATGAGGACAGCTGTCTCCCTCATCTCTCTCTACTGGTACCATGAGGACAGCTGCCTCCTCATCTCTCTCTACTGGTACCATGAGGACAGCTGCCTCCCTCATCTCTCTCTACTGGTACCATGAGGACAGCTGCCTCCCCTCATCTCTCTCTACTGGTACCATGAGGACAGCTGCCTCCCTTATCTCTCTCTACTGGTACCATGAGGACAGCTGCCTCCCTCATCTCTCTCTACTGGTACCATGAGGACAACTGCCTCCTCATCTCTCTCTACTGGTACCATGAGGACAGCTGTCTCCCTCATCATTCTCTACTGGTACCATGAGGACAACTGCCTCCTCATCTCTCTACTGGTACCATGAGGACAGCTGTCTCCTCATCATTCTCTACTGGTACCATGAGGACAGCTGTCTCCCTCATCATTCTCTACTGGTACCATGAGGACAGCTGTCTCCTCATCTCTCTCTACTGAAACCATGACGACATCTGTCTCCCTCATCTCTCTCTACTGGTACCATGAGGACAGCTGTCTCCCTCATCTCTCTCTACTGGTACCATGAGGACAGCTGCCTCCCTCATCTCTCTACTGGTACCATGAGGACAGCTGCCTCCCTCATCTCTCTACTGGTACCATGAGGACAGCTGCCTCCCTCATCTCTCTCTACTGGTACCATGAGGACAGCTCAAATGGAAACTTAATCCCATAATGATCTTATAGTAGAACAGTCAACTTGGAAAAAGTGCTGGGATTTATTTCTGCTTATTACGACTGTCATCAATGCCAGATAAAACATGTTTTGTAAATGCCCTCATACCTGCAACAGCTGGAACTGGATCAGCTGCCATTTAGTAAATACTGTCTGACTGGACCACTGAGACCTGCTTCCCTTATGTTAATACAACAACTACAGGACGGCAGGTAGCCTGGTGGTTAGAGTGTTGGGACTGGACCACTGAGACCTGCTTCCCTTATGTTAATACAACAACTACAGGGTGGCAGGTAGCCTGGTGGTTAGAGTGTTGGGACTGGACCACTGAGACCTGCTTCCCTTATGTTAATACAACAACTACAGGACGGCAGGTAGCCTGGTGGTTAGAGTGTTGGGACTGGACCACTGAGACCTGCTTCCTTATGTTAATACAACAACTACAGGACGGCAGGTAGCCTGGTGGTTAGAGTGTTGGAACTGGACCACTGAGACCTGCTTCCCTTATGTTAATACAACAACTACAGGGTGGCAGGTAGCCTGGTGGTTAGAGTGTTGGAACTGGACCACTGAGACCTGCTTCCTTATGTTAATACAACAACTACAGGGTGGCAGGTAGCCTGGTGGTTAGAGTGTTGGAACTGGACCACTGAGACCTGCTTCCCTTATGTTAATACAACAACTACAGGGTGGCAGATAGCCTGGTGGTTAGAGTGTTGGAACTGGACCACTGAGACCTGCTTCCCTTATGTTAATACAACAACTACAGGACGGCAGGTAGCCTGGTGGTTAGAGTGTTGGGACTGGACCACTGAGACCTGCTTCCCTTATGTTAATACAACAACTACAGGGTGGCAGGTAGCCTGGTGGTTAGAGTGTTGGGACTGGACCACTGAGACCTGCTTCCCTTATGTTAATACAACAACTACAGGACGGCAGGTAGCCTGGTGGTTAGAGTGTTGGGACTGGACCACTGAGACCTGCTTCCCTTATGTTAATACAACAACTACAGGGTGGCAGGTAGCCTGGTGGTTAGAGTGTTGGAACAGTAACCTGAAGTTTGATACACTCTTAGAAAGAAAGGTGCAATCTAGAACCTTAAAGGGTTCTTAGGCTGTCCCCATAGGAGAACCCTTGAAGAACTCTTTTAGGTTTCAGGTAGAACCCTTTCCACATATGGTTCTGTATGGAACCCATAAAGGGTTCTATCTGGAACCAAAAAGGGTTCTGCTACGTGGACAACCAAAAAACCTTATGGAACCCTTATTTCTTAGAGTGTAGTCCTAATCCCCGAGCCGACAAGGTGAAGCAAGGCAGTTAACCCCACCACAACAACTGCTCCCCAGGTGCCCAATGTGACACGTACTCAGAGGGGTCAGGTTAAAAGTGTTTCGGTTCGACCTTGTGTGTAATTTATGATTAAAATATATATATTTTTGAATCGGTGATATAGGGAAGTTGTATCATTAATGCCATATTGTGGTCTAGTCATTTCATCTCAGTAAGGACAGACATGGGAACGACAAGTTGTCTCATCTTTTATTTTCTTTACAGTAAAAGTTGTGTTTGTAAAAGTCCCTTTGTTATTGTTTCCATGGCGATGCTATGACATCTTTATGGTGTTGCTGCTGGAAATGTGTTCATTTGTAAAATACATTTGTGAATAAAAGTTCTTACCGTCTTTCTTCTTTCTTCCTGGATGTTCTTAGAAAAGCTGTTCTGTAGTTCATCAGCTCCAGTCCTCAATGAAACTCTGGTTAGTTGGAGGAGAAGACAAAGAATGATCTCAGATCCAACTCTTCTGTTGGCTTCAAACTAATGACTACACCCTCTGCTGCTGTTTTACCAGAACAGAGACGTTTCCAGGAAACGTGTGTGTGTGTGTGTGTGTGTGTGTGTGTGTGTGTGTGTGTGTGTGTGTGTGTGTGTGTGTGTGTGTGTGTGTGTGTGTGTGTGTGTGTGTGTGTGTGTGTGTGTGTGTGTGTGTGTGTGTGTGTGTGTGTGTGTAAGGCTTTCAGCTTAGTCATAGGGTCTCAGAAAACAGGATATGGTACTATCAGAACAGGCATTCTGGGGGCATTTCAGAGAAACATGTGTATGTGCAATTGTGTAGGTGTGCCTGTTACTATGGAGGCAAAGTATGTGCCAAAAGGACACATTTTAAATGAAAAGTGGACACGTGTCATAAACCAGTAGGCTGCTTTTCTGTTAAGAGTTTGTTTGGCCCGCCTTACCCTTGAGAGTTCACTCTCTATCGCTGGTCAGTGTTTTTCCTCATAAAATCTGACTTGAACCCTAACTCTAACCTTGATCCAACCTTAACCAAACTCCTAAGGCCTTTTTTTTTGTTTTCATGAATTTTTACAATGTAGCCACATTTGGAATTTGCAGCTGGCCCTATCTAGCAGAAATTCAACGCCTCTCCCTCCCTCTTTCCCTCCTCCCACTCTCTCCTGTCCTGTCCTCTCCTCTTCTCATCTCATATTTTATTCTTTCTCCATTTCCCCTCCTTCTCCTATACATATCATCTCTCCATCTCTCCTCTCTTTAGTGTGTACTGTGGGTATCTCTCCTCTATATCCATCCTCTCTCCATCTCTTTCTCTTTAGTGTGTACTGTGGGTATCCATCCATCATCTCCCATCTCTCTTCTCTTTAGTGTGTACTGTGGGTATCTCTCCTCTATATCCATCCTCTCTCCATCTCTCTTCTCTTTAGTGTGTACTGTGGTATCTCTCCTCTATATCCATCCTCTCTCCATCTCTTCTCTTTAGTGTGTACTGTGGGTATCTCTCCTCTATATCCATCCTCTCCATCTCTCCTCTCTTTAGTGTGTACTGTGGGTATCTCTCCTCTATATCCATCCTCTCTCCATCTCTCCTCTCTTTAGTGTGTACTGTGGGTATCTCTCCTCTACATCCATCCTCTCGCCATCTCTCCTCTCTTAGTGTGTACTGCGGGTATCTCTCCTCTATATCCATCCTCTCCATCTCTCCTCTCTTAGTGTATACTGTGGGTATCTCTCCTCTATATCCATCCTCTCTCCATCTCTACTCCTGTCCTTATCTCAGTTGTAATCTGTTCACTGCCCATGTGAACCACTGCCCTGATTGCAATGTTGAGTAACATACACCTACCTTACTTTCACTCTCAACACCTTGCCTTGCGTGGCAGCAAGGCTTTTGTCCATACACACATGCACGTACACACAAACACACATGCACGTACACACAAACACACATTCACCTACACACAAACACACATGCACCTACACACAAACACACATGCACGTACACACAAACACACATGCACGTACACACAAACACACATGCACGCACACTAACACAGACTCATACAAACACATACACTCACAAAGAAAGGGCTATGTCCCAGGTCAGGGTTAGATCCCTGTAATGGTAGTCTGTCAGTATCAGAGGCATGATGGTCAGAGGCATGAGGGTCAGAGTCATGAGGGTCAGAGTCATGAGGGTCAGAGTCATGAGGGTCAGAGATATGAGGGTCAGAGTCATGAGGGTCAGAGTCATGAGGGTCAGAGATATGAGGGTCAGAGTCATGAGGGTCAGAGTAAATGAGGGTCAGAGGCATGAGGGTCAGAGGCATGATGGTCAGAGGCATGAGGGTCAGAGGCATGAGGGTCAGAGTCATAAGGGTCAGAGTCATGAGGGTCAGAGGCATGAGGGTCAGAGGCATGAGGGTCAGAGGCATGAGGGTCAGATATATGCGGGTCAGAGGCATGAGGGTCAGAGTCATGAGGGTCAGAGTACATGATGGTCAGAGGCATGAGGGTCAGAGACATGAGGGTCAGAAAGGGTGAATGTATTGAGAGGGCAAAGAGATTACAGTGAATATATCTCATACATTTACTGTTGAGTATGTTCAGTTAACCCCACAAAGTGAAAGTTGAAAAACTAACGTACTCTGAGCTAACTTTGCCCCTTCCCCCTCTTCCTCTTGAAAGTATCACAAAGACAAACAGGAAACTCAGTGAGTCACAAGGCTGTGCTAAAAACATCACAATAACAAATCATGTGGTTTAATGTAGATAGTTTATTTATCTTGTTTTCTATGTAGAATGTGGGCTAGTTGTCTATAGTTGTCTATATCATGAATGTGGGCTAGTTGTCCATAGTTGTCTATATCATGAATGTGGGCTAGTTGGCTAGTTGTCTATATCATGAATGTGGGCTCGTTGTCCATAGTTGCCTATATCATGAATGTGGGCTAGTTGTCTATAGTTGTCTATATCATTAATGTGGGCTAGTTGTCTAGTTGTCTATATCATGAATGTGGGCTAGTTGTCCATAGTTGTCTATATCATGAATGTGGGCTAGTTGTCCATAGTTGTCTATATCATGAATGTGGGCTAGTTGTCCATAGTTGTCTATATCATTAATGTGGGCTAGTTGTCCTATATCATGAATGTGGGCTAGTTGTCTAGTTGTCTATATCATGAATGTGGGCTAGTTTTCCATAGTTGTCTATATCATGAATGTGGGCTAGTTGTCCATAGTTGTCTATATCATGAACGTGGGCTCGTTGTCCATAGTTGTCTATATCATGAATGTGGGCTAGTTGTCTAGTTGTCTATATCATGAATGTGGGCTAGTTGTCCATAGTTGTCTATATCATGAATGTGGGCTAGTTGTCCATAGTTGTCTATATCATGAATGTGGGCTAGTTGTCCATAGTTGTCTATATCATGAATGTGGGCTAGTTGGCTAGTTGTCTATATCATGAATGTGGGCTAGTTGTCCATAGTTGTCTATATCATGAATGTGGGCTAGTTGGCTAGTTGTCTATATCATGAATGTGGGCTAGTTGTCTAGTTGTCTATATCATTAATGTGGGCTAGTTGTCTAGTTGTCATTATCAAGCAAAATGAGCAGGGACATACAGTCAAATATAACATGAGAAGTAACCCAGGATAGTATGGTTGTTATGAAGGACACGTTAGTATGGTTGTTATCAAGGACAGGTTTGTCCCACATTGTGTAGTTGTATATTGTCCCACATTGTGTAGTTGTATATTGTCCCACATTGTGTAGTTGTATATTGTCCCACATTGTGTAGTTGTATATTGTCCCACATTGTGTAGTTGTATATTGTTCCACATTGTGTAGTTGTATATTGTCCCACATTGTGTAGTTGTATATTGTCCCACATTGTGTAGTTGTATATTGTCCCACATTGTGTAGTTGTATATTGTCCCACATTGTGTAGTTGTATATTGTTCCACATTGTGTAGTTGTATATTGTCCCACATTGTGTAGTTGTATATTGTCCCACATTGTGTAGTTGTATATTGTCCCACATTGTGTAGTTGTATATTGTTCCACATTGTGTAGTTGTATATTGTCCCACATTGTGTAGTTGTATATTGTCCCACATTGTGTAGTTGTATATTGTCCCACATTGTGTAGTTGTATATTGTCCCACATTGTGTAGTTGTATATTGTCCCACATTGTGTAGTTGTATATTGTTCCACATTGTGTAGTTGTATATTGTCCCACATTGTGTAGTTGTATATTGTCCCACATTGTGTAGTTGTATATTGTCCCACATTGTGTAGTTGTATATTGTCCCACATTGTGTAGTTGTATATTGTCCCACATTGTGTAGTATATTGTCCACATTGTGAGAATTGTCCCACATTGTGTGTTGTATATTGTCCCACATTGTGTAGTTGTATATTGTCCCACATTGTGTAGTTGTATATTGTCCCACATTGTGTAGTTGTATATTGTCCCACATTGTGTAGTTGTATATTGTCCCACATTGTGTAGTTGTATATTGTCCCACGTAACGAGTCAGTCAGTCTGTCTATACCAGAGAAGCTGTGTGTCCGAGTGATTGTGCCGTTTCTAAAGCCGACCTCAGACAAACATTCCAACGAAACAACCCAGCAGTCACGTGCCTTCATCTGGCAGACTGTTTCCTGCAATATGAACCTTCCAGCACGTGACTGACTGCACAGTGGTGGGGGCCAAAATGGAGGGTGGTTTCCTGCAATATGAACCTTCTAGCACGTGACTGACTGCACAGTGGTGGGGGCCAAAATGGAGGGTGGTTTCCTGCAATATGAACCTTCCAGCACGTGACTGACTGCACAGTGGTGGGGGCCAAAATGGAGGGTGCTTTCCTGCATTGTGAAGCCCACAGCAGGGAACTGTAAAGCGGTTAGGGGCGGGGTTGAGGAGGAGACAGCCACAGAAACCGACAGGGAAATAAAGAGAGAGAGAGGACAGGATAGTATGGTTTTAACTCGATGGTTGAGAGAGCCTCCCTTTTACTGGATGGGTGTTTAAAGGCTCAATCTGCAGTGGCGGTTTTAGCAGGAAAATCTGTCCCAACAGACCCCATCAGACTACATAAAGCTGTCCCAACAGACTACATAAAACTGTCCCAACAAACTGTCCCATAAGACTACATAAAGCTGTCCCAACAGACTGTCCCATCAGACTACATAAAGCTGTCCCAACAGACTACAAAAAGCTGTCCCAACAGACTACATAAAGCTGTCCCAACACACTACATGAAGCTGTCCCAACAGACTACATAAAGCTGTCCCAACAAACTAAATGAAGCTGTCCCAACAGACTGTCCTAACAGACTACAAAAGCTGTCCCAACAGACTACATGAAGCTGTCCCAAAGACTACATAAAGCTGTCCCAACAGACTACATAAAGCTGTCCCAACAGACTACATAAAGCTGTCCCAACAGACTACATAAAGCTGTCCCAACAGACTACATAAAGCTGTCCCAACAGACTACATAAAGCTGTTCCAAGACTACATAAAGCTGTCTCAACAGACTGTCCCATCAGACTACATAAAGCTGTCCCAACAGACTACATAAAGCTGTTCCAACAGACTGTCCCAACAGACTACATAAAGCTGTCTCAACAGACTGTCCCATCAGACTACATAAAGCTGTTCCAACAGACTGTCCGAACAGACTACATAAAGGTGTCTCAACAGACTGTCCCATCAGACTACATAAAGCTGTCCCAACAGACTACATAAAGCTGTCCCAACAGACTATATAAAGCTCCCAACAGACTATATAAAGCTATTCCAAGACTACATAAAGCTGTCCCACAGACTGTACCAACAGACTACATAAAGCTGTCCCAACAGACTACATAAAGCTGTTCCAACAGACTGTCCCAACAGACTACATAAAGCTATTCCAACAGACTACATAAAGCGATCCCAACAGACTACATAAAGCTGTTCCAAGACTACATAAAGCTGTCCCAACAGACTGTCCCAACAGACTACATAAAGCTGTCCCAACAGACTGTCCCATCAGACTACATAAAGCTGTCCCAACAGACTACATAAAGCTGTCCCATCAGACTACATAAAGCTGTCCCATCAGACTGTCCCAACAGACTACATAAAGCTGTCCCAACAGACTGTCCCAACAGACTACATAAAGCTGTCCCAACAGACTACATAAAGCTGTTCCAACAGACTGTCCCAACAGACTACATAAAGCTATTCCAACAGACTACATAAAGCTGTCCCAACAGACTACATAAAGCTGTTCCAAGACTACATAAAGCTGTCCCAACAGACTGTCCCAACAGACTACATAAAGCTGTCCCAACAGACTGTCCCAACAGACTACATAAAGCTGTTCCAAGACTACATAAAGCTGTCTCAACAGACTGTCCCATCAGACTACATAAAGCTGTCCCAACAGACTACATAAAGCTGTCCCATCAGACTACATAAAGCTGTCCCATCAGACTACATAAAGCTGTCCCAACAGACTGTTCCAACAGACTACATAAAGCTGTCCCAACAGACTGTCCCAACAGACTACATAAAGCTGTCCCAACTGACTACATAAATCTGTCCCAACAGACTACATAAAGCTGTTCCAAGACTACATAAAGCTATTCCATCAGACTACATAAAGCTGTCCCAACAGACTGTCCCAACAGACTACATAAAGCTGTCCCAACAGACTACATAAAGCTGTCCCAACAGACTACATGAAGCTGTCCCAACAGATTACATAAAGCTGTCCCAGCAGACTACATGAAGCTGTCCCAATAGACTGTCCCATCAGACTACATAAAGCTGTCCCAACAGACTGTCCCATCAGACTACATAAAGCTGTCCCAACAGACTACATAAAACTGTCCCAACAAACTGTCCCATCAGACTACATAAAGCTGTCCCAACAGACTGTCCCATCAGACTACAAAAAGCTGTCCCAACAGACTACATAAAGCTGTCCCATCAGACTACATGAAGCTGTCCCAACAGACTACATGAAGCTGTCCCAACAGACTACAAAAAGCTGTCCCAACAGACTACATAAAGCTGTCCCATCAGACTACATAAAGCTGTCCCATCAGACTACATAAAGCTGTCCCAACAGACGACATGAAGCTGTCCCAACAGACTACATAAAGCTGTCCCAACAGACTGTCCCAACAGACTACATAAAGCTGTCCCAACAGACTACATAAAGCTGTCCCAACAGACTACATAAAGCTGTCCCAACAGACTGTCCCAACAGACTACATAAAGCTGTTCCAACAGACTACATAAAGCTTTTCCCAACAGACAGTCCCAACAGACTACATAAAGCTGTCCCAACAGACTACATAAAGCTGTTCCAACAGACTACATAAAGCTGTCCCAACAGACTGTCCCATCAGACTACATAAAGCTGTCCCATCAGACTACATAAAGCTGTCCCAACAGACTACATGAAGCTGTCCCAACAGACTACATAAAGCTGTCCCAACAGACTGGCCCAACAGACTACATAAAGCTGTCCCAACAGACAGCTTCGGTCCTTCTGTGGCTCAGTTGGTAGAGCATGGCGCTTGTAACACCAGGGTAGTGGGTTCGATTCCAGGGACCACCCATACAGAATGTATGCACACATGACTGTAAGTCGCTTTGGATAAAAGCGTCAGCTAAATGGCATATATTATTATTTATTATTATTATTATTATTATTATTATATTATATTACTACATAAAGCTGTCCCAACAGACTGTCCCAACAGACTACATAAAGCTGTCCCAACAGACTACATAAAGCTGTCCCAACAGACTACATAAAGCTGTCCCAACAGACTACATAAAGCTGTTCCAAGACTACATAAAGCTATTCCATCAGACTACATAAAGCTGTCCCAACAGACTACATAAAGCTGTCCCAACAGACTGTCCCAACAGACTACATAAAGCTGTCCCAACAGACTACATAAAGCTGTCCCAACAGACTACATAAAGCTGTCCCAACAGATTACATAAAGCTGTCCCAGCAGACTACATGAAGCTGTCCCAATAGACTGTCCCAACAGACTACATAAAGCTGTCCCAACAGACTGTCCCATCAGACTACATAAAGCTGTCCCAACAGACTACATAAAACTGTCCCAACAAACTGTCCCATCAGACTACATAAAGCTGTCCCAACAGACTGTCCCATCAGACTACAAAAAGCTGTCCCAACAGACTACATAAAAGCTGTCCCATCAGACTACATGAAGCTGTCCCAACAGACTACATGAAGCTGTCCCAACAGACTACATAAAGCTGTCCCAACAGACTGTCCCATCAGACTACATAAAGCTGTCCCAACAGACTACAAAAGCTGTCCCAACAGACTACATAAAGCTGTCCCAACAGACTACATAAAGCTGTCCCATCAGACTACATAAAGCTGTCCCAACAGACTACATGAAGCTGTCCCAACAGACTACATAAAGCTCCCATCAGACTACATAAAGCTGTCCCAACAGACTACATAAAGATGTCCCAAAAGACTACATAAAGCTCCCAACAGACTACATAAAGCTGTCCCAACAGACTACATAAAGCTGTCCCAACAGACTACATAAAGCTGTTCCAACAGACTACATAAAGCTGTCCCAACAGACTGTCCCAACATACTACAAAAAGCTGTCCCAACAGACTACATAAAGCTTTTCCAACAGACTACATAAAGCTGTCCCAACAGACTACATAAAGCTGTCCCAACAGACTACATAAAGCTGTCCCAACAGACTACATAAAGCTGTCCCAACAGACTACATAAAGCTGTCCCAACAGACTACATAAAGCTGTCCCAACAGACTAACAGACTAATAAAGCTGTCCCAACAGACTACATAAAGCTGTCCCAACAGACTGTTCCAACAGACTACATCCCAACAGACTGTCCCAACAGACTACATAAAGCTGTCCCAACAGACTACATAAAGCTGTCCCAACAGACTACATAAAGCTGTCCCAACAGACTGTCCCAACAGACTACATAAAGCTGTCCCAACAGACTACATAAAGCTGTCCCAACAGACTACATAAAGCTGTCCCAACAGACTACATAAAGCTGTCCCAACAGACTACATAAAGCTGTCCCAACAGACTGTCCCAACAGACTACATACAGCTGTCCCAACAGACTACATAAAGCTGTCCCAACAGACTACATAAAGCTGTCCCAACAGACTACATAAAGCTGTCCCAACAGACTACATAAAGCTGTCCCAACAGACTACATAAAGACTGTCCCAACAGACTGTCCCAACAGACTACATAAAGCTGTCCCAACAGACTGTCCCAACAGACTACAAAGCTGTCCCAACAGACTACATAAAGCTGTCCCAACAGACTACATAAAGCTGTCCCAACAGACTACATAAAGCTGTCCCAACAGACTGTCCCGACAGACTACATAAAGCTGTCCCAACAGACTACATAAAGCTGTCCCAACAGACTACATAAAGCTGTCCCAACAGACTACATAAAGCTGTCCCAACAGACTACATAAAGCTGTTCCAACAGACTACAAAGCTGTCCCAACAGACTACATAAAGCTGTCCCAACAGACTACATAAAGCTGTCCCATCAGACTACAAAGCTGTCCCAACAGACTACATAAAGCCCCTATTTCAACAGACTGTCCCAACAGACTACATAAAGCTGTCCCAACAGACTGTCCCAACAGACTACATAAAGCTGTCCCAACAGACTGTCCCAACAGACTACATAAAGCTGTCCCAACAGACGACATAAAGCTGTTCCAACAGACTGTCCCAACAGACTACATAAAGCTGTCTCAACAGACTGTCCCATCAGACACATAAAGCTGTCCCATCACTGTCCCAACAGACTACATAAAGCTGTTCCAACAGACTGTCCCATCAGACTACATAAAGCTGTCCCAACAGACTACAAAGCTGTCCCAACAGACTATATAAAGCTGTCCCAACAGACTATATAAAGCTATTCCAAGACTACATAAAGCTGTCCCCACAGACTGTACCAACAGACTACATAAAGCTGTCCCAACATACTACATAGAAGCTGTTCCAACAGACTGTCCCAACAGACTACATAAAGCTATTCCAACAGACTACATAAAGCGTCCCAACAGACTACATAAAGCTGTTCCAAGACTACATAAAGCTGTCCCAACAGACTGTCCCAACAGACTCATATAAAGCTGTCCCAACAGACTGTCCCATCAGACTACATGCTGTCCCAACAGACTACATAAAGCTGTCCCATCAGACTACATAAAGCTGTCCCATCAGACTGTCCCAACAGACTACATAAAGCTGTCCCATCAGACTACATAAAGC
>NC_068430.1:80930876-80955876 GCF_023373465.1 Oncorhynchus keta
GTGAATCCTCCGCCTGTCTATCATCGGAGCCTCGTCTGCGAAACAGTTAATTCAGCTTCATTTACTGTCTTTAAAAAAACACAGCTGATATGGCTGACTTGCTTCAACAAATGTGGTTTCTACTGACTCCTTGTGGATTTGTGTAAGTCGATAAAGAACCGCATTGTCTTTCAATAATAGCGGACGCCAACATGAGTTGTAACTATTGAACCGTACACAAACATTAGTGTCACGATCGTCGTATGAAGGGGACCAAAGTGCAGCGTGGTTAGAACTGTAGCTCAGTTCATTTGTAACGCCAGGGTAGGGTAGTGGGTTCTTTATTGTATGCACACATGACTGAAGATAAAAGCGTCTGCTAAATGGCAAATTATTATTATTATTATTATTATTCTTTATTTCAGGAACACAAAGAACACTTAAACCAAACAAACGTGCCACTATGATAACGCGTGCAGACACAGGGAACTACAGACAATCGACAACAACCCACAAAATACTAAAGATGGCTGCCTAAATATGGTTCCCAATCAGAAACGATAAACACTGCCTCTAATTGAGAACCAATCTTGGCAACCATAGACCATCATAAACACCTAGAATGAACACAACCCCATAAATCTACAAAAACCCTAGAAAGTACAAACACCCTAGAATAAGACAAAAACACACATATCACCCATGTCACACCTGACCTAACCAACATAAAGAAAGAAAACAAAGAATACTAAGGTCAGGGCGTGACTATTAGGCTGTTATGTTTATGTTCAGTGAATGTATAAATGTTTGTTTTATATCATTGTCACTTAGCTCTAAGTATAAGCAAGTGCCAACGAGCTGGCCCGGGTCGGCCTATTTGTTCAGCACTTTCAAAATGGACACCGACAGAAATTCAGACAGATGTTAGTTCAGATAAATTCAGCAAGATTTTGTGGCCTTAACTTTACTCTTCTTTAAGTCACCATAAAGACAGAGAGAGGCGGTTAGCCTACCATTTTGGATTGTATTAGACCTGTGTGGTTGAAAAAGGAAGGAAAATACAAACCACTTATATAGACAATACACCCGACGTACAGACAAGACATTGTGTAAACAAGAACAACCTCTCGGGAAATCACCAGGAATTACATGGTTCAATTAGTGAACTTTCTGCTGAAAAAAATACTGTATATTTCAATGGGAAGAGACTGTCACTGGCAAACATGGTTCCAGACCCAACGACATTATATAGTATCCCCCCTCAAGGTTCCAGACCCAACAACATTATATAGTATCCCCTCCTCATGGTTCCAGACCCAACAACATTATATAGTATCCCTTCCTCATGGTTACAGACCCAACAACATTATATAGTATCCCTCCTCATGGTTCCAGACCCAACAACATTATATAGTATCCCTCCTCATGGTTCCAGACCCAACAACATTATATAGTATCCCTCCTCATGGTTCCAGACCCAACAACAGTATATAGTATCCCTCCTCATGGTTCCAGACCCAACAACATTATATAGTATCCCCTCCTCATGGTTCCAGACCCAACAACATTATATAGTATCCCTTCCTCATGGTTCCAGACCCAACAACATTATATAGTATCCCTCCTCATGGTTCAGACCCAACAACATTATATAGTATCCCTTCCTCATGGTTCCAGACCCAACACATTATATAGTATCCCCTCCTCATGGTTACAGACCTACAACATTATATAGTATCCCTCCTCATGGTTCCAGACCCAACAACATTATATAGTATCCCCTCCTCATGGTTCCAGACCCAACAACATTATATAGTATCCTTCATGGTTCCAGACCCAACAACATTATATAGTATCCCCTCCTCATGGTTCCAGACCCAATCCCCTCCTCATGGTTACAGACCCAACATTATATAGTATCCCCTCCTCATGGTTCCAGACCCAACAACATTATATAGTATCCCCTCCTCATGGTTCCAGACCCAACAACATTATATAGTATCCCTCCTCATGGTTCCAGACCCAACAACATTATATAGTATCCCCTCCTCATGGTTCAGACCCAACAACATTATATAGTTCCCCAACAACATTATATAGTATCCCTCCTCATGGTTCAGACCCTAACAACATTATATAGTATCCCCTCCTCATGGTTCAGACCCAACAACATTATATAGTATCCCCTCCTCATGGTTCCAGACCCAACAACATTATATAGTATCCCCTCCTCATGGTTCCAGACCCAACAACATTATATAGTATCCTTCCTCATGGTTCCAGACCCAACAACATTATATATATCCTATCCAGACCCAACAACATCCTCATGGTTCCAGACCCAACAACATTATATAGTATCCCCTCCTCATGGTTCCAGACCCAACAACATTATATAGTATCCCTCCTCATGGTTCCAGACCCAACAACATTATATAGTATCCCTCCTCATGGTTCCAGACCCAACAACATTATATAGTATCCCTTCCTCATGGTTACAGACCCAACAACATTATATAGTATCCCTCCTCATGGTTCCAGACCCAACAACATATATAGTATCCCCTCCTCATGGTTCCAGACCCAACAACATTATATAGTATCCTTCCTCATGGTTCCAGACAACAACATTATATAGTATCCCCTCCTCATGGTTCAGACCCAACAACATTATATAGTATCCCTTCCTCATGGTTACAGACCCAACAACATTATATGGTTCCAGACCCAACAACATTATATAGTATCCCTCCTCATGGTTACAGACCCAACAACATTATATAGTATCCCTTCCTCATGGTTCCAGACCCAACAACATTATATAGTATCCCTTCCTCATGGTTCCAGACCCAACAACATTATATAGTATCCCTTCTCATGGTTACAGACCTAACAACATTATATAGTATCCCTTCCTCATGGTTACAGACCCAACAACATTATATAGTATCCCTTCCTCATGGTTCCAGACCCAACAACATTATATAGTATCCCTTCCTCATGGTTCCAGACCCAACAACATTATATAGTATCCCCTCCTCATGGTTCCAGACCCAACAACATTATATAGTATCCCTTCCTCATGGTTACAGACCCAACAACATTATATAGTATCCCCTCCTCAGACAGACCAACAACATTATATAGTATCCCCCTCATGGTTCCAGACCCAACAACATTATATAGTATCCCCTCCTCATGGTTACAGACCCAACAACATTATATAGTATCCCCCTCCTTATAGTATCCCCCTCCTCATGGTTCCAGACCCAACAACAGTTATATAGTATCCTTCCTCATGGTTACAGACCCAACAACATTATATAGTATCCCTTCCTCATGGTTCCAGACCCAACAACATTATATAGTATCCTTCCTCATGGTTACAGACCCAACAACATTATATAGTATCCCTTCCTCATGGTTACAGACCCAACAACATTATATAGTATCCCTCCTCATGGTTACAGACCCAACAACATTATATAGTATCCTTCCTCATGGTTCCAGACCCAACAACATTATATAGTATCCCCTCCTCATGGTTCCAGACCCAACGACATTATATAGTATCCCTTCCTCATGGTTCCAGACCCAACAACATTATATAGTATCCCCTCCTCATGGTTACAGACCCAACGACATTATATAGTATCCCTTCCTCATGGTTCCAGACCCAACAACATTATATAGTATCCCTTCCTCATGGTTTTACCCAACAACATTATATAGTATCCCTTCCTCATGGTTCCAGACCCAACAACATTATATAGTATCCCTCCTCATGGTTCCAGACCCAACAACATTATATAGTATCCCTTCCTCATGGTTCCAGACCCAACAACATTATATAGTATCCCTTCCTCATGGTTCCAGACCCAACAACATTATATAGTATCCCCTCCTTATATAGTTCCAGACCCAACAACATTATATAGTATCCCCTCCTCATGGTTCCAGACCCAACAACATTATATATAGTATCCCTTCTCATGGTTCCAGACCCAACAACATTATATAGTATCCTCCTCATGGTTCCAGACCCAACAACATTATATAGTATCCCTTCCTCATGGTTACAGACCCAACAACATTATATAGTATCCCCCTCCCAGACCCAACAACATTATATAGTATCCCCTCCTCATGGTTCCAGACCCAACAACATTATATAGTATCCCCTCCTCATGGTTCCAGACCCAACAACATTATATAGTATCCCTTCCTCATGGTTACAGACCCAACAACATTATATAGTATCCCTCTCTTATATAGTATCCCTTCCTCATGGTTCCAGGTATCCTCCTCATGGTTACCCCAACAACATTATATAGTATCCCCTCCTCATGGTTACAGACCCAACAACATTATATAGTATCCCTTCCTCATGGTTCCAGACCCAACAACATTATATAGTATCCCCTCCTCATGGTTACAGACCCAACAACATTATATAGTATCCCCTTCTCATGGTTATCCCTTCCTCATGGTTCCAGACCCAACAACATTATATAGTATCCCTTCCTCATGGTTCCAGACCCAACAACATTATATAGTATCCCCTCCTCATGGTTCCAGACCCAACAACATTATATAGTATCCCCCTCCTCATGGTTCCAGACCCAACAACATTATATAGTATCCCCTTCCTCATGGTTCCAGACCCAACAACATTATATAGTATCCCTTCCTCATGGTTCCAGACCCAACAACATTATATAGTATCCCCTCCTCATGGTTCCAGACCCAACAACATTATATAGTATCCCTTCCTCATGGTTCCAGACCCAACAACATTATATAGTATCCCCTCCTCATGGTTCCAGACCCAACAACATTATATAGTATCCCTTCCTCATGGTTCCAGACCCAACAACATTATATAGTATCCCCTCCTCATGGTTCCAGACCCAACAACATTATATAGTATCCCTTCCTCATGGTTCCAGACCCAACAACATTATATAGTATCCCTTCATGGTTCCAGACCCAACAACATTATATAGTATCCCCTCCTCATGGTTCCAGACCTAACAACATTATATAGTTCCCTTCCTCATGGTTCCAGACCCAACAACATTATATAGTATCCCCTCCTCATGGTTCCAGACCCAACAACATTATATAGTATCCCTTCCTCATGGTTCCAGACCCAACAACATTATATAGTATCCCCTCCTCATGGTTCCAGACCCAACAACATTATATAGTATCCCTTCCTCATGGTTCCAGACCCAACAACATTATATAGTATCCCTTCCTCATGGTTCCAGACCCAACAACATTATATAGTATCCCTTCCTCATGGTTCCAGACCCAAGACAACATTATATAGTATCCCTCCTCATGGTTCCAGACCCAACAACATTATATAGTATCCCCTCCTCATGTTCCAGACCCAACAACATTATATAGTATCCTCCTCATGGTTCCAGACCCAACAACATTATATAGTATCCCTCCTCATGGTTCCAGACCCAACAACATTATATAGTATCCCTTCCTCATGGTTCCAGACCCAACAACATTATATAGTATCCCCTCCTCATGGTTCCAGACCCAACAACATTATATAGTATCCCCTCCTCATGGTTCCAGACCCAACAACATTATATAGTATCCCTTCCTCATGGTTATAGACCCAACAACATTATATAGTATCCTCCTCATGGTTCCAGACCCAACAACATTATATATTATCCCCTCCTCATGGTTCCAGACCCAACAACATTATATAGTATCCCTTCTCATGGTTACAGACCCAACAACATTATATATTATCCCTCCTCATGGTTTCCAGACCCAACAACAGTATATAGTATCGCTCCTCATGGTTCCAGACCCAACAACAGTATATATATATTATCGCCTCCTCATGGTTCCAGACCCAACAACAGTATATAGTATCGCCTCCTCATGGTTCCAGACCCAACAACATTATATAGTATCGCCTGTGGAGAAAAGCACATGAGCTAATTATAATGGTTCTGTAGCTCAGTTGGTAGAGCATGGCGCTTGTAACGCCAGGGTAGTGGGTTCGATTCCGGGACCACCCATAAGAATGTATGCACACATGACTGTAAGTCGCTTTGGATAAAAAAGCTAAATGGCATATATTATTATTATAATACACAAAGTAAGCAAAACAATGAAATCATTCTAACGTTGCCTAAAACGATGAATAAGATACTAATGAGTTAGACCTATGTAAGCAATACAACGATTCAGATGTACAACCTATGGCATCAGGGAACGATGAGCAGATAAGAGGCCAGCCATAACAAGACATTAATGAGCGAGCTAGGGACGGACGTAGTCAATATAACTATTTGTTCAGTACTATTGAAATGTACAGCGACATGATTCAGCACATGGGCTGTGCTTACAGTATTCTCCCTGTACACCAAGTCAGAACCGTAGGATAAATACCTTAGGCATAAAAGCAGACAATGAAAGCTTTTCAATTTTCAATTATGACATTTCTCTAAAACAGGCTATAGGCTACATGTGCACCACCAAGTCAGAACAGTAGGCTAAGTTCTGAGGGGGAAAGGGACCAAATTATTAGGGTGAGACACATGGGCTACTAACAGCTTACTACACAACATACACTTAGTATTACTTTCTTAGCTACAGTATACATATCTCCCTGGCATATTACATCATTTATGCACCAGTATACAAGACATAGTTTTGGACTAACTGTTGTTGTGCTGTGCTCACTTGAACAGGAAGGTGGAGCAGCAGTCCTTCTTGTTGGTAAACTTACTCAAGTCACACCCTGATCTGTTTCACTTGTCTTTGTGGTTGTCTCCACCCCCCTCCGGGTGTTGCCCATCTTCCCCATTATCCCCTGTGTATTTATACCTGTGTTCTCTGCTTGTCTGCTGCCCGTTTGTTTTGTTCGTCAAGCCTAGCAGCGGTTTTCTCCTTGCTCCTGTCTGTTTGTAGTTTCTGTTTTCTAGTTTTCCTGGTTTTGACCATTCTACGCTGACCCTGAGCCTGCCTGCCGTTCTGTACCTTTTGGACTCTGACCTGGATTATTGACCTCTTCCTGCGCTGACCCTGAGCCTGCCTGCCGTTCTGTACCTTTTGGACTCTGACCTGGATTACTGACCTCTTCCTGCCCTGACCCTGAGCCTGCCTGCCGTTCTGTACCTTTTGGACTCTGACCTGGATTACTGACCTCTTCCTGCCCTGACCCTGAGCCTGCCTGCCGTTCTGTACCTTTTGGACTCTGACCTGGATTACTGACCTCTTCCTGCCCTGACCCTGAGACTGCCTGCCGTTCTGTACCTTTTGGGCTCTGACCTGGATTACTGACCTCTGCCTGCCCCCGTTCTAGTAATAAATATTTGTTACTTCGACACAAATGACTTTTGCACCACACAGAACACACAGCAACTGCCTCGCCAATGCTGCAAGGCAAACGCAGCGCTCCATTGGAAATGGATGTACTTCTGGTGTACCCAAACACAAAGAGGTTGTCGGTGTGATCGACGGACGTGTGATCATGCCCAATGTCCTCCAGATGCATAGAGGTTTTGTTTTGCCAGATGCCTAGCCTGCATTTTCCATACTAGACGCACAGGCGCTTCGCTTTTCAACTAGCTAACCTCTATCTAGTTGCAGTATGTGTGTGTGTGTGTGTGTGTGTGTGTGTGTGTGTGTGTGTGTGTGTGTGTGTGTGTGTGTGTGTGTGTGTGTGTGTGTGTGTGTGTGTGTGCTTCTGTTTGTACCACTACACAGTAACGCAACACACAAGCTTAAAATATTGAACGCATGTGGTACATAGAACGCACCTTAGTATTGCGGACTGCTCCATTGAAAAGGAATGACTTCCGCTGGAGCACAAAGTGTTCGACGCAATTTGGCGGACATGAGGCGTAAAAACGCTTCAAACACACCAACTGTATTGAGGCGGAAAATAGTAGGCAGCATCATCTAGATATGTGTGCAACATTCACCTTCTGCTACCATTTCTGTCAAACCTGTTTAACGCATACAGTTTGACGCATATGTTCGATAAATCCAACGTATGCACCACACAGAACGTATTACCACTGCCTCTGCAACGCAATGCTGCACGGCAAACGCAGCGTTCCATAGGAAATTAATGTACTTCTGGTGTGCCAAAATGCAACGACACAGTCGGTGTGTTCAAAGCGTTGGGGAGTGAGAGCAGCGTCGGTCCCTCCCCGCTCTCCCTCCCTCCACTGAGAAAGGGAGATATTCTTCCAGCTGATGTCATAATTCAAGTCACACTGCATTATTTCATGCGCCAATTCGTGTTGTTACTCCTATGACCGGAGAAAGTGAAATATTCCTCCATATTAAAAAAGACTCAGGCCACTAATAACGCGAGATTATCAGAGTACTTTGCTATTGTCATTCATTGCAGCTGCAGTGCTGGTTGAGTGAACGGACCGGAGAAGGCATATTTTATCTCTTAGAAAAGTGTGGAACAAAGTAACAGTGCTGAATAACAACTTAAACATTAATTTACTCATAAAAACAGCAACTATTTGCTGTATTCCTTGGTTCTCTCTCTAGTGATAGTTTTAAAAGTTTTGCTATTTCACGGTACCCGCTTTGCTGTTTATTCAATGGTTATTTTTTTTTTTTACAGTCTACGGTCTCGAGAAAGCTGTTCAGACACGTGATATGAGATATCTGATTGGCCAGCGGTAGACCTATGGGTGCACTTGATTTGCTCTCTGGGCCTTCCGGGTAGGCGGAGTTTACCGTCAGACACATGAAATGGTTAAAAATGGGAAAACTTTGCCTTCCCGGGTTCTAGTTCCTCATTAATTATAATTCCTAATTCTATGGTTATAACTATCTCATGGATGGTAGATCCTGGCATCCATAGCTTTGTAAAGTGGTTACACTGCTCCAGACCCATCCGTTTTTCAAATCACAGGTTGCCCCTTTAAGCATGTGGAACAGCCAGAAGACTCATTCATACAGTTTATGAGAAAAGCGGTTATGATGTTTTTACTAGGGGATAAATAATCCCATTTACACTACACAATAGCCATAATAACACCTAGTTTGGACACACACACACACCTATTCTCACACGCACGCACACACACACACACACACACACACACACACACACACACACACACACACACACACACACACACACACACACACACACACACACACACACACACACACACACACACAAAGGAAATATCCAGGCTATGAGATTATATGAGTGGAAATCTAACAGCAGAAACACAAGTAGCTGTTGTTTTATGGAAACTCAGAAACTCCCAGCAGCCTCTGTTGTGTTGAAAGGCTTTCACCGGCCCTGCAAGTAGACACGCACTCTCACAAAGGACGCACACTCTCACAAAGGACGCACACTCTCACAAAGGACGCACACTCTCACAAAGGACGCTACACGCGCACCCTCATTCATGGAACAATGGTGCACTGATTGCGGTTGAAAAAATATCCTACGACTCTTTTGTCAGTGTCATTACGCCTATTCATCATCATAAACAACAACGTAATCGTCACCTTCATCATCATCATCATCATCATCATCATCATTACCATCATCATCATTACCGTCATCATCATCACCACCATCATCATCATAAACAACAACGTAATCGTCACCTTCATCATCATTACCATCATCATCATTACCGTCATCATCATCACCACCATCATCATCATAAACAACAACGTAATCGTCACCTTCATCATCATCACCACCATCATCATCCTCATCCTCATTATCATCATTACATCACCATCATCATCATAATCATCATAGTGAATATATAGAACAGGGCTCTATAGTATGGAGTTACAGATGTATGTGTGTGAAAAAATCTGATTCATAGACGGAATGTATAGAGGATTTAGCAACCAGAAACAGTCTACTGCAGACAGTGAGTTGTGTAGGCTAGGTAGTACAGTACAACCCTCTGGTTGATCACGACTCTGCTGCAGTCAATACTGCTCTGCCTTTCTGTCTGACGCACACACACACACACACACACACACACACACACACACACACACACACACACACACACACACACACACACACACACACACACACACACACACACACACACACACACACACACACACATACACACTCTCTCTTTCTCCACTATTCACTCTCTCTCTCTATTTCTGTCTGTAGGACTCATGAAATGTGTTATGCTATAAAGTCAATGAAGTCAAGTCCCTGACTCAATGTCCTCTTACTCCCACTCTCTCCCTCTTCCGCCCCTAAAGGAGACGCACACTATAATACATGATCAAAAATGTTTTTTATTCATTTCAAAAATATATATTTCACATTAGATTGAGACCCACAATTGCACAAATTCTGCACATTTGGTGGGCTATTAGTAGAGTTCAAGTCCCTGGTGCAAATACTATTCACAGTCATATCTACATTTAGCAGAATGCATTTGTGGAAATCAAACATGCTTGTTTTTCCTCGCTCCACACACCCTTATAAACCAGTCCAGTCTGTCTTTGGTTCCTTCACTGAATCTGACACTTCTCCAGCGGCTTGCCCGGCTTCCGTCCGTCGGGGCCGAGGACTTGACGGAGATCAGTGCTGAAACTCGGCCGTCGAGCGAGCGGATACAGCGCCCCACACGGAGCCTTACAAACGGTGGCCTGGCTCCCTCTCCCGGCCGCTCTGCACTCTTTCATCGCCTGGTACGACCGAATCGAAACTTTGCGGTGCTGCGACGGACTAGTTTCCGTTGGCAACCCGCCCCGTTTAGCCAGAGCCTCGAATACCTCCTCCAGATTAGTGCGGTCTTTGGCGGAGGTCTCGAAGTAGGCGCAGTCCTCACCGAGGGCTCGGAGCACCTCTGCCCGGGAAAGTACTCTCTCCGCTGGGGACAAGTCCACCTTGTTAGCGCAGACTACCGTGGGGACCCGTGCGCTCTGGCCCGGCCTGGTGGGCTTGAGGAGCTTGGTTTTGGCCGCGAGGATCTCAGTGCGCAGGGCACACACCTCCTCGAACGAGCTTCGGTCGTCCAGGGTGAAGACCAGAAGGAATATGTCACCTATACAAAACACAGGAGGAGACCGAAATATTATAGCCTATATTTTCATTACAGCCTACATTGTCATATTCTCATTAGCAATTTGAACTGAAGTTCCTTCTGGGATAAAGGTTATATTATATTATGTTTTATTATATTCTATATGCTATTCTATCCATAACTTATACGTCCATATACACATATTTATATTCTCTCTCATCGTTTATAAAGCAAGCATGTCCACTTTTACGCACACCACATCTACGTGGAGAGAGAGACTTATTCATTTGTGTGAATGTACATCTTTAACACTGCGATAACAACAACTGTTGAGGCACCTCCAGCTCCAACATAGAGACCATGATAAGGACTCCCGTTATTGCCTTACATTCCCGTTACGCACCGGTTAGTATGGAGAGCCTGCGTTTCGCCGGGAAGCTCCTCTCTCCCGGAGGCGTCCAGTACGTCGATCTGATACGTCTCCCCGCGGATGTGGAACATTTTCCGGAGGAAATCCTCGGAGGTGGGCTGGTACTCCTCCACGAAGCCGTCCCAGAGGTACCGTCGCAAGATTGAAGTCTTGCCCACCCGGGGCGCACCCAGAACCACGATGCGCCTGCAGTTCTGAGGCTTGGTGGAGCTCAGCGGGTCCTGCGGAGAGTCCTGGGCGAGCCTTGGTTCGTCCTCGCCTAACCGAATCTGCCCCTGGAGAACCAGAGCGGATAGCTGGTCCAGTGGCGACCTCTTGCAAGTGTGGCCATCGGAGGGAGGTGGAAGCCAGCTAGCTGTGCTTTGGGACCGCACCACCCTCCCCTTCTTTTCCTGGTGCTTCCACTGAGACGTGACCATTTTAAGGAAACCCATGCTGGCTTTGAGCCCCGGTGAGTTCAGGTGCTGGGTTACGTTTTTGTATGCCAGCAGGACCTTGGAGCCGGGGCTCAGGGCTCTGGTCCCGGGAACTGAGAAGGTTCAGCCCGCTGATGGGCGTCGGGCATGTTGGTTGTGGTGGTCGGTGAGCAAGTTGATGGCTTTACCTTTTACCTCCATAATGTTGTCTCACTTAAGTGGCATGTGAAATGTAGCCTATACTAGCCTGTAGGGCAGTGTGGGTGCCTGGGTGGATCCTGTAATATTACAACCTGTGAGGTTTGGAAACTACATGTGGTCCTCGTGACACCTGTGTGTTTGCGCACATCTAGTCTGGGTGGTACAGAAACAGATGTCTTTTGGTGTTGTTTATATACCCATGCACGCGCCTGGCTCGTCCGCGTCACACGGCATGGGTCATCTGCTCGTCTCTCCCAACAGCTAGTTGCCAGAACTGCTGATTGACAGAAGCGGAGAGATTGTTATGTTCTCCCGGAGGACACCGAGTGTTCGACGATTATGGAACAATGGAAGCGGCCAGTTCTACTGCAATGTGCACCGCCAAGACAGGCACTCTGGGGGTATTGCGCACCCTGTGGAGGTTGGATAAATTGAGGCTATGGGAGATTGTGATAATCTGGTGTTTTGAATTCAATATCAACAATACCAACTGCTGGCACACGGTGACACATCCGGACTTTAACCTTTTTGTATGAGCTGAAATAAGCCTTACAAGCCTATTCACTATTGGCGAGATCAATGACATTTTCTTTCCTTTCCTTTTCATTACATTTTGTGATTAAATACTCCAACAAATAAAGGCCTAATGTATTGAGTAACAAAACATGAGAGCATCGTCAACATATATATATATATACGAGGATCACCAAAGTGCCATAGTTGCAATTTTATACAAATAGTATGTGTTACTTTGTGCTGCCTACCGCCTAGAATTAGGCTTGATTAATTTTCTTCGAGGTAAATTCTCATTCGGCGATGTTGGATTTAATTGTTGTCCGACAGAAAGTGAGCATCCCTTTAACAGCAGCCAAGCGTCCGTTGCCATGGGTACCGCGAGGCAGCGGGGAGAAAGAGACACGAATGACAAGGCTAGATGCTAGCTATCAAAAGTTTACTCAACGAACAAGTTGCTTTTGTATAAATTGTATTAATGTCACAGTTTAGGGAAAATTTTGCCTTTCTTGTCTCCCTGCGTGACACCAATTTACTTTAGCTAAAACAACTTGCTCAGCTGCCGAGTTGACTAACTAGCTAGGCTACAACTAACTAACGTTACCTTAGCTAGCCTAAGCATTGACATGGCAAGTCTAGGCAAATCCACTGGCAAAACTCCCAAAAAGGAGGCGAGACCTCGGACCCCGCCAGGTATGTAAGAATATAGCTAGCTAACATAGCTGTTATACTATTAGCTCGCTAACTAAACACAATGCACACTTAACATTATCCTCCTGACCTCTCTCTGTTTGTTAACGTTAGTCCATACGTGTGTGGGGGAGGAGGGTGAGAAGAATGTAGCAGGCCGGGTAGATAGTCATGAACGAGAATTTGTTCTCAGTCAACTTACCTGGTAAAATAAGTGACACCCACTTAAATAAAATTTAAATAAAAGAGAGGGTTGTCAAAGAAGAGAGATAGGAACAAGACCACCACTCAATTTCCTGTCTTTACTCTGTAAAAGAGACATTCTCGAGGCATAGGTGTGTATTTGTTTACGTAACTGGGGCTCTGTCGTTGGTTTAGTTCTGTGTGTGTTTATCTGGGTTAGTGTTGTGTGTTCAGAGTTCAGATGGTCTTCTTTTGTGTGAACGCTGGTGTGTGTGTGTACATAATGAGGATGCAATCACAAAATGTGCGAGTGCATGTGGAGCCTCAGTGTCCCCGTTTTTCGGAGCCTTCCATTGTGTGCCAAGGACACCCACTATGAAGGATGAGACTCCTGCAGTTTTTCCTTTTATCCCTTCTGTGACCTTCCCTCACTCTCCATGGTGTTCAGATGTACCTTAGGGTCCCTGAAAACCACAGAATGTACTGAGCCTCAGAACAGGTGGCAGGGAGGGGGGGGGTAGAAATCCTGCTCTGCTTCTCCCTGTTAAAAAGATAGAAAGATTCTTTTCATCTCTTGTCAAAAGATGAGCTGTTGGTTGTGTGGTGGTCATGGTAACCAGGTTCACAGACTCAAAAGATGAGCGGTGGGTTGTGTGGGGTTGGTCATGGTTCTCGACATAGGTGGGACAGACTCAAAAGATGAGTGTTGGTAAAGTCTGTGGGTTGTGTGAGCCTGGTGGTCATGGTGCAACCAGGGACAGACTCTTGTTGCAGTTGGATGCACTGTTGGTTCAGTTTCAGATGTAGCCTGGTCTAGATGTTGGAAAAGTCAGATGCTGTTGGTTCAGTATAACTGGTCTATGTTGTGTGTGGTCATGGTTAGTGATGTGGTGTTCAGATGTGGCCTGGTCTATGGTTAGTGTCAGTGTTCAGTAGTTCAGATGTAGCCTGGTCTATGGGTTAGTGTTGGTAGTGTGCAGTTGGTGTGTGTGTGTGTGTGTGTGTGTGTGTGTGTGTGTGTGTGTAGCAGCTGGTCTATGGGTTAGTGTTGGTAAGTCAGATGCTGCATAACTTCAGTTTCAGTGTGCCTGTCTATGTGTGTGTAAAGTGTGCTGTGTTCAGTGTGGTCTGGGTTAGTGTTGTAAAGTCAGATGTGTGGTTCAGTGTGTGTGTGTCTATGTTAGTGTGTATGAATATTCTGCTTCCACTCTTTCTCTCAAGGTCAGGAGGTCAGTAGGTGATGTAACAATAGCTTTGCTAGCAGTTCAAATCACCTGGTCTATGGTCTACATTTCAGATGTAGCCTGGTCTATGGGTTAGTGTTGGTAAAGTCAGATGCTGTTGGTTCAGTAGTTCAGATGTAGCCTGTTCTATGGGTTAGTGTTGGTAAAGTCAGATGCTATTGTTTCAGTAGTTCAGATGTAGCCTGGTCTATGGGTTAGTGTTGGTAAAGTCAGATGCTATTGGTTCAGTTGTTCAGATGTAGCCTGGTCTATGGGTTAGTGTTGGTAAAGTCCGATGCTGTTGGTTCAGTAGTTCAGATGTAGCCTGGTCTATGGGTTAGTGTTGGTAAAGTCAGATGCTATTGGTTCAGTAGTTCAGATGTAGCCTGGTCTATGGGTTAGTGTTGGTAAAGTCAGATGTTGTTGGTTCAGATAGTTGGTTCAGTAGTTCAGATGTAGCCTGGTCTAGAGATGTAGCCTGGTCTATGGGTTAGTGTTGGTAAAGTCAGATGCTGTTGGTTCAGTAGTTCAGATGTAGCCTGGTCTATGGGTTAGTGTTGGTAAAGCTCAGATGCTGTTGGTTCAGTAGTTTCAGATGTAGCCTGGTCTATGGGTTAGTGTTGGTAAAGTCAGATGCTGTTGGTTCAGTAGTTCAGATGTAGCCTGGTCTATGGGTTAGTGTTGGTAAAGTCAGATGCTGTTGGTTCAGTAGTTCAGATGCTGTCTGTGTTGTTCAGATGCTGTTGGTTCAGTAGTTCAGATGTAGCCTGGTCTATGGGTTAGTGTTGGTAAAGTCAGATGCTGTTGGTTCAGTAGTTCAGATGTAGCCTGGTCTATGGGTTAGTGTTGGTAAAGTCAGATGCTGTTGGTTCAGTAGTTCAGATGTAGCCTGGTCTATGGGTTAGTGTTGGTAAAGTCAGATGCTGTTGGTTCAGTAGTTCAGATGTAGCCTGGTCTATGGGTTAGTGTTGGTAAAGTCAGATGCTGTTGGTTCAGTAGTTCAGATGTAGCCTGGTCTATGGGTTAGTGTTGGTAAAGTCAGATGCTGTTGGTTCAGTAGTTCAGATGTAGCCTGGTCTATGGGTTAGTGTTGGTAAAGTCAGATGCTGTTGGTTCAGTAGTTCAGATGTAGCCTGGTCTATGGGTTAGTGTTGGTAAAGTCAGATGCTATTGGTTCAGTAGTTCAGATGTAGCCTGGTCTATGGGTTAGTGTTGGTAAAGTCAGATGCTGTTGGTTCAGTAGTTGGTTCAGTAGTTCAGATGTAGCCTGGTCTATGGGTTAGTGTTGGTAAAGATGCTATTGGTTCAGTAGTTCAGATGTGGTGGTTCAGTAGTTCAGATGTAGCCTGGTCTATGGGTTAGTGTTGGTAAAGTCAGATGCTGTTGGTTCAGTAGTTCAGATGCCTGGTCTATGGGTTAGTGTTGGTAAAGTCAGTGCTGTTGGTTCAGTAGTTCAGATGTAGCCTGGTCTATGGGTTAGTGTTGGTAAAGTCAGATGCTGTTGGTTCAGTAGTTCAGATGTAGCCTGGTCTATGGGTTAGTGTTGGTAAAGTCAGATGCTGTTGGTTCAGTAGTTCAGATGTAGCCTGGTCTATGGGTTAGTGTTGGTAAAGTCAGATGCTGTTGGTTCAGTAGTTCAGATGTAGCCTGGTCTATGGGTTAGTGTTGGTAAAGTCAGATGCTGTTGGTTCAGTAGTTCAGATGTAGCCTGGTCTATGGGTTAGTGTTGGTAAAGTCAGATGCTGTTGGTTCAGTAGTTCAGATGTAGCCTGGTCTATGGGTTCGTGTTGGTAAAGTCAGATGCTGTTGGTTCAGTAGTTCTATGGGTTAGTGTTGGTAAAGTCAGATGCTGTTGGTTCAGTAGTTCAGATGTAGCCTGGTCTATGGGTTCGTGTTGGTAAAGTCAGATGCTGTTGGTTCAGTAGTTCCCTGGTCTCATGGAAACAGTGTTTCCCCCAGTGCAAGCCAAAACAAATACACTCAGAAATGGGGAAGCTTGGTTTATTATTCATAATTTGAACAGGTGCCATGTTGAACCCATATGCTTGGAATGAAACAGTTGGTTCTTTCCTGTCCTCATCCTGTCCTCTCGTCTCCAGAGAAGAAACGTCTGAAAGTGTCAGAGGATTTCTCCTCGTGTCTGAGTGAAGAGCAGCCTCAGAGCCCCACTCTTAAAGGAGAGGACATCCAGGCCCTGGCCATCAGACCTGAGGACCTGGAGAAGGTGTGTGTGTGCATGTGTACATAATGTTTGTGTGTGCGCATGTGTGTACATAATGTGTGTGTGTATGTTTGTGTGTGTGGGTGTTGTTACATTTTTAAAATGTATTTATTTCACCTTTATTTAACCAGGTAGGCAAGTTGAGAACAAGTTCTCATTTACAATTGCGACCTGGCCAAGATAAAGCAAAGCAGTTCGACACAAACAACGACACAGAGTTACACATGGAGTAAAACAAACATACAGTCAATAATACAGTAGAAACAAGTCTATATACGATGTGAGCAAATGAGGTGAGAAGGGAGGTAAAGGCAAAAAAAAAGTCAGGCCATAGTGGCAAAGTAAATACAATATAGCAAGTAAAACACTGGAATGGTAGATTTGCAGTGGAAGAATGTGCAAAGTAGAAATAAAAATAATGGGGTGCAAAGGAGCAAAATAAATATGTTTGGGCTGTTTGGGTGTGTGTGTATGTAAGGTGTGTGTATGCATACATAATAGTAAGGGGATACGTAGTCAGTTGCACAACTGAATGCATTCAACCAAAATGTGTTTTCCTCATTTAACCCTCTGAATCAGAGAGGTGCCGGGAGCAGTTCATGGTGGAGATTAGCTGGGCAGATTTATCCACCTTTCCGGCTCGGGGTTTGAAGTAGCAACTTTATAGTGACTGTCCCAACCCTCTAACTGCTAGGCGACCTGCCATCCTTTTGTGTGTGTGTGTTTGTGTGTTTGTGTGTATTGTCCATAGTTGCGGGTGCCCCAGCCCCTAAAGAACCCCAGAAACCTGCAGCTGTGACCCGCGTGCTGGTGCGTAAGACCCGCCCACCTGATGACATCAGAAAGGGGGTGAGGGTAGCGGTGGCCCGCCCCCTGGCCCAGGACACCACCACACAGCCACTGGACTACACAGGTGAGCTGGCTACACTGCCCCTTCTGGCCAGAGGTGTGAAGTACAGGTGGGGTGTATCACGGTTGTGGTCACCATTCCTGGTCCTAGAGAGCTACCGGGGTGTGGGATTCTCAAGCCCGTGATTAGTTCAATCAGGTGTGTTTTAGAGCAGGGCTGGTGCAAAAGCCTGCAACACACTATAGCCATTCAGGACCAGGTGTCTGTGACCAGTGGTGTAGACAAACAGGTCACGTAGCTGCTGCTCATGTTGGTGTCTGTACTGATGGTGCAAAAGCTATGACAAGAAGACATAGTGGAGTGGTAACGCAGGTGTAAGCAGTTGCTCCCGATGCCACTTGGGTACACTGCAGCATCCACCAAGAGGCTCTTGCTGCCAAGGGAATGCCTGACAGCTTGAAAGACATTTTGGACACTACAGTGAAAATGGTTAACTTTGTTAAAGCAAGGCCCCTGAACTCACGTGCATTTTCTGCATTATGCAATGATATGGGCAGCGACCGTGTAACGCTTTTACAACATACAGAGGTGCGCTGGTTACCAAGGGGCAAAGTATTGACACTTATTTTTGAATTGAGAGACGAGCTTAAAGTCTTCATTTACTGACCATAATGTTCACTTGTCTGACTGCTTGCATGATGATGAGTTTCTCACTCGACTGGCCTGTCTGGGTGATGTTTTTCACTTGTCTGACCTCTTGCATGATGATGAGTTTCTCACACTTGTCTGACCTCTTGACTGGCCTGTCTGGGTGATGTTTTCACTTGTCTGACCTCTTGCATGATGATGAGTTTCTCACTCGACTGGCCTGTCTGGGTGATGTTTTTCACTTGTCTGACCTCTTGCATGATGATGAGTTTCTCACTCGACTGGCCTGTCTGGGTGATGTTTTTCACTTGTCTGATCTCTTGCATGATGATGAGTTTCTCTGACCTCTTGCGACTGGCCTGTCTGGGTGATGTTTTCACTTGTCTGATCTCTTGCATGATGATGAGTTTCTCACTCGACTGGCCTGTCTGGGTGATGTTTTTCACTTGTCTGATCTCTTGCATGATGATGAGTTTCTCACTTTCGACTGGCCTGTCTGGGTGATGTTTTTCACTTGTCTGACCTCTTGCATGATGATGAGTTTCTCACTCGACGACTGGCCTGTCTGGGTGATGTTTTTCACTTGTCTGACCTCTTGCATGATGATGAGTTTCTCACTCGACTGGCCTGTCTGGGTGATGTTTTCACTTGTCTGATCTCTTGCATGATGATGAGTTTCTCACTCGACTGGCCTGTCTGGGTGATGTTTTTCACTTGTCTGATCTCTTGCATGATGATGAGTTTCTCACTCGACTGGCCTGTCTGGGTGATGTTTTTCACTTGTCTGATCTCTTGCATGATGATGAGTTTCTCACTCGACTGGCCTGTCTGGGTGATGTTTTTCACTTGTCTGATCTCTTGCATGATGATGAGTTTTCTCACTCTTGCGACTGACCTGTCTGGGTGATGTTTTTCACTTGTCTGATCTCTTGCATGATGATGAGTTTCTCACTCGACTGGCCTGTCTGGGTGATGTTTTTCACTTGTCTGATCTCTTGCATGATGATGAGTTTCTCACTCGACTGGCCTGTCTGGGTGATGTTTTTCACTCTCACTTGTCTGATCTCTTGCATGATGATGAGTTTCTCACTCGACTGGCCTGTCTGGGTGATGTTTTCACTTGTCTGATCTCTTGCATGATGATGAGTTTCTCACTCGACTGGCCTGTCTGGGTGATGTTTTCACTTGTCTGACCTCTTGCATGATGATGAGTTTCTCACTCGACTGGCCTGTCTGGGTGATGTTTTTCACTTGTCTGATCTCTTGCATGATGATGAGTTTCTCAATACTGGCCTGTCTGGGTGATGTTTTTCACTTGTCTGATCTCTTGCATGATGATGAGTTTCTCACTCGACTGGCCTGTCTGGGTGATGTTTTTCACTTGTCTGACCTCTTGCATGATGATGAGTTTCTCACTCGACTGGCCTGTCTGGGTGATGTTTTTCACTTGTCTGACCTCTTGCATGATGATGAGTTTCTCACTCGACTGGCCTGTCTGGGTGATGTTTTTCACATGATGAAAACTGGCCTGTCTGGGTGATGTTTTTCACTCTTGCATGATGATGAGTTTCTCACTCGACTGGCCTGTCTGGGTTCTGTTTTCACTTGTCTGATCTCTTGCATGATGATGAGTTTGGGCTCACTCGACTGGCCTGTCTGGGTGATGTTTTTCACTTGTCTGATCTCTTGCATGATGATGAGTTTCTCACCTCTCACTGGCCTGTCTGGGTGATGTTTTTCACTTGTCTGATCTCTTGCATGATGATGAGTTTCTCACTACGACTGGCCTGTCTGGGTGATGTTTTTCCTTGTCTGATCTCTTGCATGATGATGAGTTTCTCACTCGACTGGCCTGTCTGGGTGATGTTTTTCACTTGTCTGATCTCTTGCATGATGATGAGTTTCTCACTCGACTGGCCTGTCTGGGTGATGTTTTTTGTCACCTGAATGATTAGGATTACAGGGACTCTCCGCAACTATGTTCAATGTGTTTACAAAATGAAGGCTGTCTGCATTAACAAGGACAACTCACAGGACTTTCCATCATTGTGTGATTTTTGTGTGCCAAATGTAATACAGCGAAGCACCTGAGTGTGAGTTGGGTGCGCAATTACCCAGGTACTTTCCTGAAATGGATGACACAAACAACTGCCCTCGTTATCCCTTTCATGACCCTGCATCCAGTCAATCAATCAATATAATTTATTTATATAGCCCTTTGCTACATCAGCTGATATCTCAAAGTGCTGTACAGAAACCCAGCCTAAAACCCCAAACAGCAAGCAATGCAGGTGTAGAAACACAGTGGCTAGGAAAAACTCCCTAGAAAAGGCCAAAACCTAGGAAGAAACCTAGAGAGGAACCAGGCTTTGCTGAGGGTGGCCAGTCCCTTCTGGCTGTGCCCTGGTGTAGATTATAACAGAACATGGCCAAGATGTTCAAATGTTCATAAATTACCAGCATGATAAAACTATACTTACCGATATCTGAACAAAGAGCCTCATCGAAATTGCAACAAGCGGTTCTGTGAAAAGTGAATTGAATCAGAAGCCACAGCCAGATTTCTGGATTGGGCTGCGCTCAGAGTGTCCTGCCTTGGAAAATTGTACTGTTAAGACACTGATGCCCTTTGCAACCACGTACCTATGTGAGAGTGGATTCTCAGCCCTCACTAGCATGACAACTAAATACAGGAATAGACTGTGTGTGGAAAATGATTTAAGACTAAGATTTAAGACTCTCCAATACAACCCAACATGCAGAGTTATGTGCATCCTTTCAAGGGGTACCCTTCCCATTAACCTGTGGTGAGATATTCACTGAATTTTTGATTAACAAATAAGGTTTTATATGTAAGATGGTTAAATAAAGAGCAAAATTATTGATTATTATTTATATTATTATTTGTGCCCTGGTTTGACAGCTCTTTGTCACTTCCCAGACTGTTATCAAAACTCAAACACTAATTCTTATAGTTTAATAAATTGGTGCTGTCTGTGTGTGTATGTCAGCTGCTTTACAGTGATGGCAAAACAGCTGACAAGAGTGTAATGACCCTGGTGAGAGGACCCTGTCAGCTGACCCTGGTGCTAGAGGGGGTCACCCTCATGCTGCTGACCCTGGTGCTAGAGGGTACAGCTGACCCTGGTAGAGGGGGTACAGCTGACCCTGGTGCTAGAGGGGTACAGCTGACCCTGGTGCTAAGGTGGTACAGCTGACCCTGGTGCTAGAGGGGTACAGCTGACCCTGGTGCTAGAGGGGTACAGCTGACCCTGGTGCTAGAGGGGTACAGCTGACCCTGGTGCTAGAGGTTATCATTCAGAGGGGGTACAGCTGACCTCATGCTGTTTGAAGGAAACTGACCCTGGTGCTGTCCACTTCACCTTAAGTCAGTTCATCTGTTTTGACAGTTCTTTAGTCACTAGACTGTTATCATTCATCCTCATGCTGTATAGAACTATTGGTGCTGTCCGTTGTTATGTTGTGTGCAGTGGAGGCTGCTGAGGAGGACGGTTCATAATAATGGCTGGGTCTAGACTGGTATCAGTGGACCTCATGGCTGCTGAGGGGAGCTGACCGGCTCATAAGTCTAATGGCTGAGAGGAGTCACTAGACTGGTATCATTCATCCTCATGCTGTATAGAACTATTGGTGCTGTCCCTGGTGTTAGAGGACGTGTGCTCTTCAGTGGAACTATTGGCTGCTGAGTGGAGGCTGCTGAGGACCTCATAATAATGTGGCTTCAGGGGGTGCTGTATAGAACTATTGGTGCTGTCCGTTGTTATGTCGTGTGCTCTTCAGTGGAGGCTGCTGAGGGAGGACGGCTCAGCTGGGAGGAGTCACTAGACTGGTATCATTCATCCTCATGCTGTATAGAACTATTGGTGCTGTCCGTTGTTAAGTCGTGTGCTCTTCAGTGGAGGCTGCTGAGGAGGACGGCTCATAATAATGGCTGAGAGGAGTCACTAGACTGTTATCATTCATCCTCATGCTGTATAGAACTATTGGTGCTGTCCGTTGTTATGTCGCAGTGCTCTTCAGTGGAGGCTGTGAGGGAGGGCTCGTTGTTATGTCGTGTGCTCTTCAGTGGAGGCTGCTGAGGGGAGGACTCAGTGGAGGCTGCTGAGGCTGGAGGTGCTGTCCGTTTGTTACGGCTCTTCATAATAATGGCTGGGAGGGAGTCACTAGACTGGTATCATTCATCCTCATGCTGTATAGAACTATTGGTGCTGTCCGTTGTTATGTCGTGTGCTCTTCAGTGGAGGCTGCTGAGGGAGGACGGCTCATAATAATGGCTGGGAGGGAGTCACTAGACTGGTATCAAACATATAAAAGATGTGAGGGAGGACGGCTTGATGCCATTTCCATTGACTCCATTCCTTCAGCCATTATTATGGCTGGGAGCCGTCCTCCTCAGCAGCCTCCACTGGTGCTGCTTCATAATAATGGCTGGAGGGAGTCACTGTATATCTACTCTCCTGCCTACATAATGGCCCCCGTGGGATGAATCAAGTATTTAGAATTTGAATAGTGTTTAGTTAATGGAGAGGTGATGTTGTAGTGTGGTTTTGTCAGGACCGGGGGGACCTCGCTTCGATGCCCAAGGGATGGTCCTCCCCCACAGCATTCTGGGTAGTCTGGAGGACTTCAGGACAGAGATGCAGGCCAGGGGAGAGACTGAGGTGAGAGAACATACCATGTTTGAAAATACCTTCTAACAAAAAGAATGGTTTTGGTTATAATGCTCTTCAATCAGTGTTACAATGACAATGTTTCTCTATCTCTCTATCTATCTATCTCTCTGATGGGTTCTGACTCTAAACTTAACATATTGTTAATTATCAGGTATCCTATTGAGATATGGAGTTACCATAGTCTGGTTTCTACACCAGAAGTTAATGGTTATCTGTAGGAGGAGTGTACAGTTGAAGTTTGAAGTTTACATACACCTTAGCCAAATACATTTCAACTCTGTTTTTCACCATTCCTGACATTTTTAAGAATGAGAAATGTCTGAATTATAGTAGAGAGAATGATTTATTTCAGCTTTTATTTCTTTCATCATATTCCCAGTGGGTCAGACGTTTTACATACACTCAATTAGTATTTGGTAGCATTGCCTTTAAATTGTTTCACTTGGGTCAAATGTTTCGGTCGCCTTCCACAAGCTTCCCACAATGAGTTGGGTGAATTCTGGACCATTCCTCCTGACAGAGCTGCTGTAACTGAGTCAGGTTTGTAGGCCTCCTTGCTTGCACACGCTTTTTCAGTTCTGCCCGCAAATGTTCTATAGGATTAAGGTCAGGGCTTTGTGATGGCCACTCCAATACCTTGACTTTGTTGTCCTTAAGTCATTTTGCCACAACTTTGGAAGTATGCTTGGGGTCATTGTCCATTTGGAAGACCCATTTGCGACCAAGCTTTAACTTCCTGACTGATGTCTTGAGATGTTGCTTCAATATATCCACATCATTTTCTTTCCTCATGATGCCATCTATTTTGTGAACTGCACCAGTCCCTCCTGCAGCAAAGCACCCCCACAACATGATGCTGCCACCCCGTGCTTCACGGTTGGGATGGTGTTCTTTGGCTTGCAAGTCTCCCCCTTTTTCCTCCAAACATAACGATGGTCATTATGGTCAAACAGTTCTATTTTTGTTTCATAAGACCAGAGGACATTTCTCCACAGAGTATGATCTTTGTCCCCATGTGCAGTTGCAAACCATAGTCTGGCTTTTTTATGGCGGTTTTGGAGCAGTGGCTTCTTCCTTGCTGAGCGGCCTTTCAGGTTATGTCGATGTAGGACTCATTTTACTGTTGTTCTGGGATTGATTTGCACTTTTTGCACCAAAGTAAGTCCATCTCTAGGAGACAGAACGCGTCCCCTTCCTGAGCAGTATGACGGCTGCGTGGTCCCATGGTGTTCATACTTATTGTTTGTACAGATGAACGTGGAACCTTCAGGCGCTTGGAAATTGCTCACAAGGATGATCCAGACTTGTGGAGGTCTACCATTTTCTTCTGAGGTCTTGGCTGATTTCTTTTGATTTTCCCATGATGTCAGAAGCTTCTAAAGCCATGACATAGTTTTCTGGAATTTTCCATGCTGTTTAAAGGCACAGTCAACTTAGTATATGTAACCTTCTGACCCACTGGAATTGTGATACAATGAGTGAAATAATCTGTCTGTAAGCAATTGTTGAAAAAATGGTTGTGTCATCTACAAAGTAGATGTCCTAACCGACTTGCCAAAACTATAATTTGTTAACAAGAAATTTGTGGAGTGGTTGAAAAATGAGTTTTAATGACTCCAACCTAAGTGTATGTAAACTTCCGACTTCAACTGTATATGATGGAGGCAATTATAAGCTTGGAATGTATTGAGTAAAGGAAAGGCAATTACTTAATTAGTTTGCAGGAACTGATAAGGATGGAGAGATGTGGGTTAGTGAGGAATGGAGGTCAGGTCACATTGGGAGAAGGAACAGTTTAATGCCTGCATCACTTAACTTCCTGCCCAGCAATAAACATGTAATGTTTAGAGGGAAGGAGGATGCTCCATCCACATTGGGGTCTATATATATATACTACCACTAGTGGAAACATG
>NC_068430.1:80960876-80970876 GCF_023373465.1 Oncorhynchus keta
GACAGTCCTGTTCTACTGTTCTACAACGTAACATTAACCCTGTCACTGAGACAGTCCTCACTCCACAATTAACCCTGTCACTGAGACAGTCCTGTTCTACTGTTCTACAACGTAACATTAACCCTGTCACTGAGACAGTCCTGTTCTACTGTTCTACAACGTAACATTAACCCTGTCACTGAGACAGTCCTGTTCTACTGTTCTACAACGTAACATTAACCCTGTCACTGAGAGAGTCCTGTTCTACTGTTCTACAACGTAACATTAACCCTGTCACTGAGACAGTCCTGTTCTACTGTTCTACAACGTAACATTAACCCTGTCACTGAGACAGTCCTGTTCCTGTTCTACAACGTAACATTAGACCCTGTCCTGAGACAGTCCTGTTCTAGGTTCTACAACGTAACATTAACCCTGTCACTGAGACATTCCTGTTCACTGTTCTACAACGTAACATTAACCCTGTCACTGAGACAGTCCTGTTCTACTGTTCTACAACGTAACATTAACCCTGTCACTGAGACAGTCCTGTTCTACTGTTCTACAACGTAACATTAACCCTGTCACTGAGACAGTCCTGTTCTACTGTTCTACAACGTAACATTAACCCTGTCACTGAGACAGTCCTGTTCTACTGTTCTACAACGTAACATTAACCCTGTCACTGAGACAGTCCTGTTCTACTGTTCTACAACGTAACATTAACCCTGTCACTGAGACAGTCCTGTTCTACTGTTCTACAACGTAACATTAACCCTGTCACTGAGACAGTCCTGTTCTACTGTTCTACAACGTAACATTAACCCTGTCACTGAGACAGTCCTGTTCTACTGTTCTACAACGTAACATTAACCCTGTCACTGAGACAGTCCTGTTCTACTGTTCTACAACGTAACATTAACCCTGTCACTGAGACAGTCCTGTTCTACTGTTCTACAACGTAACATTAACCCTGTCACTGAGACAGTCCTGTTCTACTGTTATACAACGTAACATTAACCCTGTCACTGAGACAGTCCTGTTCTACTGTTCTACAACGTAACATTAACCCTGTCACTGAGACAGTCCTGTTCTACTGTTCTACAACGTAACATTAACCCTGTCACTGAGACAGTCCTGTTCTACTGTTCTACAACGTAACATTAACCCTGTCACTGAGACAGTCCTGTTCTACTGTTCTACAACGTAACATTAACCCTGTCACTGAGACAGTCCTGTTCTACTGTTCTACAACGTAACATTAACCCTGTCACTGAGACAGTCCTGTTCTACTGTTCTACAACGTAACATTAACCCTGTCACTGAGACAGTCCTGTTCTACTGTTCTACAATTAACATTACCTGTCACTGAGACAGTCCTGTTCTACTGTTCTACATTAACCCTGTCACTGAGACAGTCCTGTTCTACATACAACGTAACATTAACCCTGTCACTGAGACAGTCCTGTTCTACAAACGTAACATTAACCCTGTCACTGAGACAGTCCTGTTCTACTGTTCTACAACGTAACATTAACCCTGTCACTGAGACAGTCCTGTTCTAACCCTGTCACTGTCCTGTTCTACTGAGACAGTCACTGAGACAGTCCTGTTCTACAATGTAACATTAACCCTGTCACTGAGACAGTCCTGTTCTACTGTTCTACAACGTAACAATAACCCTGTCACTGAGACAGTCCTGTTCTACAACGTAACAATAACCCTGTCACTGAGACAGTCCTGTTCTACAACGTAACATTAACCCTGTCACTGAGACAGTCCTGTTCTACAACGTAACATTAACCCTGTCACTGAGACAGTCCTGTTCTACAACGTAACATTAACCCTGTCACTGAGACAATCCTGTTCTATAACATAACATTAACCCTGTTGAGACAGTGTTCTACAACGTAACATTAACCCTGTCACTGAGACAATCCTGTTCTACTGTTGGGTAAAACGAACATTAACCCTGTCACTGAGACAGTCCTGTTCAGACTGTAGATAAAGACAGTGGGTAGAAACAGAGACTAGTCCATGTAACATTAACCCTGTCACTGAGACAATCCTGTTCTACTGTTGAGACTACAACGTAACATTAACCCTGTCACTGAGACAGTCCTGTTGAGACTACATTAACCCTGTGAGACAAATACTGTTCTAAACGTAACATTAACCCTGTCACTGAGACAGTTCTACAATGTCTACAGAGACTACATGTTCTACAGTAATGTAAAACCCTGTCACTGAGACAGTCAGTGGGTTCTAAACCTGTGAGATGAGACAGTCCTGTTCTACAACGTAACAATAACCCTGTCACTGAGACACTGAGACAGTCCTGTTCTACAACGTAACATTAACCCTGTCACTGAGACATCCTACATGTGAGATCTGGTAGAAACAGAGACTACATGATGAGATGAAGACAGTGGGTAGAAACAGAGACTACATGATGAGATAACAGTGGGTAGAAAACAGAGACTACATGATGAGATGAAGACAGTGGGTAGAAACAGAGACTACATGATGAGATAAAGACAGTGGGTAGAAACAGAGACTACATGATGAGATAAAGACAGTGAAACAGAGACTCTGAAGACAGTGGTAGAAACAGAACTACATGATGAGATAAAGACAGTGGGTAGAAACAGAGACTACATGATGAGATAAAGACAGTGGGTAGAAACAGAGACCATGATGAGATGAAGACAGTGGGTAGAAACAGACGATGAGATAAAGACAGTAGAAACAGAGACTACATGATGAGATGAAGACAGTGGTAGAAACAGAGACTACATGATGAGATGAAGACAGTGGGTACAGACTATGATGAGATAAAGACAGTGGATAGAAACAGAGACTACATGATGAGATGAAGACAGTGGGTAGAAACCTACATGTGAGATGAAGACAGTGGGTAGAAACAGACTACATGATGAGATAAAGACAGTGGGTAGAAACAGAGACTACATGATGAGATGAAGACAGTGGATAGAAACAGAGACTACATGATGAGATAAAGACAGTGGATAGAAACAGAGACTACATGATGAGATAAAGACAGTGGATAGAAACAGAGACTACATGATGAGATAAAGACAGTGGGTAGAAACAGAACTACATGATGAGATAACAGAGACTACATGATGAGATGAAGACAGTGGGTAGAAACAGAGACTACATGATGAGATAAAGACAGTAGAAACAGAGACTGATGAGATAAAGACAGTGGGTAGAAACAGAGACTACATGATGAGATGAAGACAGTGGGTAGATGAGATGAAGACAGTGGATAGAAACAGAGACTACATGATGAGATGAAGACAGTGGGTAGAAACAGTACATGATGAGATAAAGACAGTGGATAGACAGAGACTACATGATGAGATGAAGACAGTGGTAGAAACAGAACTACATGATGAGATGAAGACAGTGGGTAGAAACAGAGACTACATGATGAGATGAAGACAGTGGTAGAACAGAGACTACATGATGAGATGAAGACAGTGGGTAGAAACAGAGACTACATGATGAGATGAAGACAGTGGGTAGAAACAGAGACTACATGATGAGATGAAGACAGTGGGTAGAAACAGAGACTACATGATGAGATAAGACAGTGGGTAGAAACAGAGTGATGAGATGAAGACAGTGGATAACAGTGGGTAGAAACAGAGACTACATGATGAGATGAAGACAGTGGGTAGAAACAGAGACTACATGATGAGATGAAGACAGTAGAAACAGACTACATGATGAGATAAAGACAGTGGATGAAACAGAGACTACATGATGACAGTGGATAGAAACAGAGACTACATGATGAGATAAGACAGTGGATAGAAACAGAGACTACATGATGAGATAAAGACAGTGGATAGAAACAGAGACTACATGATGAGATAAAGACAGTGGATAGAAACAGAGACTACATGATGAGATAGACAGTGGGTAGAAACAGAGACTACATGATGAGATAAAGACAGTGGATAGAAACAGAGACTACATGATGAGATGAAGACAGAGACTGGAGATAGAAACAGAGACTACATGATGAGATAAAGACAGTGGGTAGAAACAGAGACTACATGATGAGATAAAGACAGTGGATAGAAACAGAGACTACATGATGAGATGAAGACAGTGGATAGAAACAGAGACTACATGATGAGATAGAGACAGTGGTAGAAACAGAGACTACATGATGAGATGAAGACAGTGGATAGAAACAGAGACTACATGATGAGATGAAGACAGTGGTAGAAACAGTGGATAAGACAGTGGTAGAAACAGAGACTACATGATGAGATGAAGACAGTGGGTAGAAACAGAGACTACATGATGAGATAAAGACAGTGGGTAGAAACAGAGACTACATGATGAGATGAAGACAGTGGGTAGAAACAGAGACTACATGATGAGATAAAGACAGTGGTAGAAACAGAGACTACATGATGAGATGAAGACAGTGGGTAGAAACAGAGACTACATGATGAGATGAAGACAGTGGATAGAAACAGAGACAGTGGGTAGAAACAGAGACTACATGATGAGATGAAGACAGTGGTAGAAACAGAGACTACATGATGAGATAAAGACAGTGGGTAGAAACAGAGACTACATGATGAGATGAAGACAGTGGGTAGAAACAGAGACTACATGATGAGATGAAGACAGTGGGTAGAAACAGAGACTACATGATGAGATAAAGACAGTGGTAGAACCTCTCCGAGACTACATGATGAGACAGAGACTACATGATGAGATGAAGACAGTGGGTAGAAACAGAGACTACATGATGAGATGAAGACAGTGGATAGAAACAGAGACTACATGATGAGATGAAGACAGTGGTTCAGAGACTACATTGAGATAAAGACAGTGGATAGAAACAGAGACTACATGATGAGATGAAGACAGTGGGTAGAAACAGAGATGAGATGAAGACTACATGATGAGATAAAGACAGTGGATAGAAACAGAGACTAGAAGATAAAGACAGAGAAACAGAGACTACATGATGAGATGAAGACAGTGGATAGAAACAGAGACTACATGATGAGATGAAGACAGTGGGTAGAAACAGAGACTACATGATGAGATGAAGACAGTGGGTAGAAACAGAGACTACATGAAGAGAAACTACATGATGAGATGAAGACAGTGGATAGAAACAGAACTACATGATGAGATGAAGACAGAGAAACAGAGACTACATGATGAGATAAAGACAGTGGATAGAAACAGAGACTACATGATGAGATAAAGACAGTGGATAGAAACAGAGACTACATGATGAGATAAAGACAGTGGGTAGAAACAGAGACTACATGATGAGATGAAGACAGTGGGTAGAAACAGAGACTACATGATGAGATAAAGACAGTGGGTAGAAACAGAGACTACATGATGAGATGAAGACAGTGGCCAAACAGAGACTACATGATCCCACCCTACATGATGAGATAAAGACAGAGAAACAGAGACTACTGATGAGATGAAGACAGTGGCCAGAAACAGAGACTACATGATGAGATAAAGACAGTGGGTAGAAACAGAGACTACATGATGAGATGAAGACAGTGGTAGAAACAGAGCTACACTACATGATGAGATGAAGACTGGATAGAAACAGAGACTACATGATGAGATGAAGACAGTTAGAAACAGAGACTACATGATGAGATAAGACAGTGGGTAGAAACAGAGCTACATGATGAGATGAAGACAGTGGTAGAAACAGAGACTACATGATGAGATGAAGACAGTGGGTAGAAACAGCTACATGATGAGATGAAGACAGTTAGAAACAGAGACTACTGATGAGATGAAGACAGTGTAAAACAGAGACTACATGATGAGAGAAGACAGTGGGTAGAAACAGAGACTACATGATGAGATGGACCAGTATAGAAACAGAGACTACATGATGAGGACAGTGGTAGAAACAGGACTACATGATGAGATGAAGACAGTGGTAGAAACAGAGACTACATGATGAGATGAAGACAGTGGAGGTGGACATGATCTTCCTGTTATGCTGTTACCTGTCACCTTGATACCCTGATACTCTGTTCAGCCATATTTCAAAACAATTACTGTCTGGTTTGTTCCCTAGTTATAGCATGCATCCCAAATGGTAACATATTCCCTACACAGTGCACTACTATTGGCCAGAGCCAAGGACCCTATTCCCTACATAGTGGCTACTATTGGCCAGAGACAGGACCCTATACCCTACATAGTGCACTACTATTGGCCAGAGCCACAGGACCCTATTCTCTCCCTCTCCCTCTCCCAGTCTCTCACTATACTGTCTTCTTCCCCCTCTCTAGGAGATGATGGCTTCTGATTGGCCCTCAGGCCAGCCCTCCCTCTGTCACTGTGAAGCATTCCCCCCTATTGGAGGAGGAGGAGAGGGAGGAGCTTAGGGAGGTGGAGCAGAAGGAAAACCAGTAAGAAATACCTCCCTCTCAATCTCCTAATTCACTAACAAACCTTTTTCTAGTGGCTCATTAATTCATCATATCCTCATGTTGGTTCCATTGTAGCGTTGCCGATAGTGACTCATTGATTCTGATCATATCCTCATGTTGGTTCCATTGTAGCGTTGCCGATAGTGACCGTGTGTATTGATTCTGATGATATCCTCATGTTGATTCCATTGTAGCGTTGCCTATAGTGACCGTGTGTATTGATTCTGATGATATCCTCATGTTGGTTCCATTGTAGCGTTGCCGATAGTGACCGTGTGTATTGATTCTGATGATATCCTCATGTTGGTTCCATTGTAGCGTTGCCGATAGTGACCGTGTGTATTGATTCTGATGATATCCTCATGTTGATTCCATTGTAGCGTTGCCGATAGTGACCGTGTGTATTGATTCTGATGATATCCTCATGTTGGTCCATTGTAGCGTTGCTGATAGTGACCGTGTGTATTGATTCTGGGGGCGGCAGGTAGCCTAGTGGTTAGAGAGCGTTGTGCCAGTAACCGAAAGCTTCCTGGATCAAATCCCAGAGCTGACAAGGTAAAAATCGTTCCTGAACAAGGCAGTTAACTCACTGTTCCCCGGTAGGCCGTCATTGTAAATAAGAATTTGTTCTTAACTGACTTGCCCAGTTAAATAAAGGTTAAATAAAATAAAATAAGTACAAAATATTGGTCCATTGGCCAATAGTGACTGAGTGTACATCCCAAATTGAATGCCCTATATAGTCCTAGTGCACTACTTTCGACCAGAGCCTTATGGTACAGAGGGCACCTAATTCACTCTGTAGGGCCCATAGGGGCCTCTGTTAAAAAGTAATAGGATGGCATTTGAGACATGACCTCTCCCTCTGTCTGTTCCCAGTGACCCCCTGTCGCAGTTTGATGATGTCATGCTGGACGCGGTGCTGGTGCCTGCCCTGAGGTTCTGTGGGCAGCCCGCCCGTTGGACAGGCAACTCCACCTCTCACAAGGTACACACACACACACACACACACTGTTAAACTGTGGAGCCACCACATATAGAGGTACACACACACACAGTTAAACCTGTGGAGCCACCACGTATAGAGGTACACACACACACACTTAAACCTGTGGAGCCACCACGTATAGAGGTACACACACACACACTGTTAAACCTGTGGAGCCACCACGTATAGAGGTACACACACACACACTGTTAAACCTGTGGAGCCACCACGTATAGAGGTACACACACACACACTGTTAAACCTGTGGAGCCACCATGTATAGAGGTACACACACACACACTGTTAAACCTGTGGAGCCACCACGTATAGAGGTACACACACACACTGTTAAACCTGTGGAGCCACCACGTATAGAGGTACACACACACACTGTTAAACCTGTGGAGCCACCACGTATAGAGGTACACACACACACTGTTAAACCTGTGGAGCCACCACGTATAGAGGTACACACACACACTGTTAAACCTGTGGAGCCACCACGTATAGAGGTACACACACACACACTGTTAAACCTGTGGAGCCACCACGTATAGAGGTACACACACACACTGTTAAACCTGTGGAGCCACCACGTATAGAGGTACACACACACACTGTTAAACCTGTGGAGCCACCACGTATCAGAGAGTACACACACACACACTGTTAAACCTGTGGAGCCACCACGTATAGAGGTACACACACACACACTGTTAAACCTGTGGAGCCACCACGTATAGAGGTACACACACTGTTAAACCTGTGGAGCCACCACGTATAGAGGTACACACACACACACTGTTAAACCTGTGGAGCCACCACGTATCCACACACACACTGTTAAACCTGTGGAGCCACCACGTATAGAGGTACACACACACTGTTAAACCTGTGGAGCCACCACGTATAGAGGTACACACACACTGTTAAACCTGTGGAGCCACCACGTATAGAGGTACACACACACACTGTTAAACCTGTGGAGCCACCACGTATAGAGGTACACACACACACACTGTTAAACCTGTGGAGCCACCACGTATAGAGGTACACACACACACACATCTGTTAAACCTGTGGAGCCACCATGTATAGAGGTACACACACACTGTTAAACCTGTGGAGCCACCACGTATAGAGGTACACACACACACACTGTTAAACCTGTGGAGCCACCACGTATAGAGGTACACACACACACTGTTAAACCTGTGGAGCCACCACGTATAGAGGTACACACACTGTTAAACCTGTGGAGCCACCACGTATAGAGGTACACACACACACACTGTTAAACCTGTGGAGCCACCACGTATAGAGGTACACACACACACACTGTTAAACCTGTGGAGCCACCACGTATAGAGGTACACACACACACTGTTAAACCTGTGGAGCCACCACGTATAGAGGTACACACACACACTGTTAAACCTGTGGAGCCACCACGTATAGAGGTACACACACACACTGTTAAACCTGTGGAGCCACCACGTATAGAGGTACACACACACACTGTTAAACCTGTGGAGCCACCACGTATAGAGGTACACACACACACTGTTAAACCTGTGGAGCCACCACGTATAGAGGTACAAACCTGTTAAACCTGTGGAGCCACCACGTATAGAGGTACACACACACACACTGTTAAACCTGTGGAGCCACCACGTATAGAGGTACACACACACACTGTTAAACCTGTGGAGCCACCACGTATAGAGGTACACACACACACACTGTTAAACCTGTGGAGCCACCACGTATAGAGGTACACACACACACACTGTTAAACCTGTGGAGCCACCACGTATAGAGGTACACACACACACACTGTTAAACCTGTGGAGCCACCACGTATAGACAGTAGAATAATAAGACTCATTGTTCATATGGTCTGTTGTTTGGTGAGTCGAGGAGAAATGATACAACACCAAAAGAAACTGCATATTATCTCTCCCTCCTCCCTCCCAATCTCCCTTCTTCATCCTCCTCTAAAACCTCTCCCTCTCCTTCTTCTCTCTCCTCTTCTCTCCTCCCTCCCCCTCCCCTCCTTCTTCATCCTCCTTCTTCATCCTCCTCTAAAACTCTCTCTCTCCCTCTCCCTCCTCCCTCCCAATCTCCTCTCTTCATCTCCTCTTCTCCTAAAACCTCTCTCTCCCCTCCTCCCTCCCCAATCTCCTCCCTCTCTCTCCCCCTCTCCCCCCCCTATCTCCCTCTCCCCCTCTCCCCCTCTCTCTCTCTCCTCCTAGGGGAGGTGGGTATCAGCGCCAGGGTAACGTTTGAGGCCCTGTCAGGAGAGAGAGCCCGTTCAGACATGGAGGTGCAGAACGAGGGCAGTACAGCAGTCTACTACAGCTGGCAGCGCCTGGCTGTACCACATAGCTTCCCTGACGCCAGGACACATACACACACACAGCACTTCTACTTCAACACCTCCACAGGTACACACACACACACACACACGATGCACATGTACGCGCAGACACACCATGTACGTACACACACGCTGTGTTTTTGTTCACACAGCTGGCAGCATTTACGTCAATGGATG
>NC_068430.1:80973376-81018342 GCF_023373465.1 Oncorhynchus keta
GAGACCCGGCTCCCCTGCGGAGCTCTACACCACCGAGGAAGAACACTTCCACAACAGGAACCCCAAGGTCCACTACACCTTGAAGGTAGACTCAGAGAGATGAACCCAAAGGTCCACTACACCTTGAAGGTAGACTCAGAGAGATGAACCCAAAGGTCCACTACACCTTGAAGGTAGACTCAGAGAGATGAACCCAAAGGTCCACTACACCTTGAAGGTAGACTCAGAGAGATGAACCCAAAGGTCCACTACACCTTGAAGGTAGACTCAGAGAGATCCATCCTCAGTTCCACTACACCTTGATCAGGTAGACTCAGAATGAACCTCTCAGTTCCAAGGTCCACTAACATCCATTCTCTCTGTCCCACACAGCCAGCATCATCACTCTGAATGTCCATTCTCTCAGTTCCACACATCTCTGTCCATTCTCTCAGACACAGCCAGCATCATCACTCTGAACGTCCATTCTCTCTGTCCCACTCTGAACATCCATTCTCTGTCACACAGCCAGCATCATCACTCTGAATGATTCTCTCTGTCCATCATCTCTGTCCCACAGCCAGCATCATCACTCTGAACGTCCATTCTCTCAGTTCCACGCAGCCCGCATCATCACTCTGAACGTCCATTCTCTCAGTTCCACACAGCCAGCATCATCACTCTGAACGTCCATTCTCTCTGTTCCACACAGCCAGCATCATCACTCTGAATGTCCTTTCTCTCAGTTCCACACAGCCAGCATCATCACTCTGAACGTGTCCTCATTCTTTCTCTCAGTTCCACACAGCCAGCATCATCACTCTGAACGTCCATTCTCTGATCCACTCTGAATGTCCATTCTCACAGTCATCCTCTGACACTCTCAATCCAGCATCATCACTCTGAACGTCCATTCTCTCAGTTCCACACAGCCAGCATCATCACTCTGAACCATTCTCAGTTCTACAGCCAGCATCATCACTCTGAACATCCATTCTCTGTTACACAGCCAGCATCATCACTCTGAATGTCCATTCTCTCAGTTCCACACAGCCAGCATCAGAATGCACTCTCTGTCCCACACAGCCAGCATCATCACTCTGAATGTCCATTCTCTCAGTTCCCACAGCCAGCATCATACTCTGAACATCCATTCTCTCTGTCAGCCAGCATCATCACTCTGAATGTCCATTCTCTCAGTTCCACACAGCCAGCATCAGCATCATCACTACCCATTCTCTCAGTTCCACACAGCCAGCATCATCACTCTGAACATCCATTCTCTCTGTCCCACAGAGAATGTCCATTCTCTCTGTCCCACAAGCATCATCACTAATGTCTGTCCCAAGCATCACAGTCCATTCTCCCACACAGCCAGCATCATCACTCTGAACGTCCATTCTCTGACAGCCAGCACACTCTCAAGTTCCACACAGCCAGCATCATCACTCTGAATGTCCATTCTCTCAGTTCCACACAGCATCATCACTCTGAACGTCCATTCTCTCAGTTCCACATCATCACTCTGAACGTCCATTCTCTCATTCTCTCTGTTCCACACAGCCAGCATCATCACTCTGAATGTCCATTCTCTCAGTTCCACACAGCCAGCATCATCACTCTGAATGCCATTCTCTGTTCCAGCCAGCATCATCACTCTGAATGTCCATTCTCTCAGTTCCACACATCCAGCATCATCCATTTCTCTCAGTTCCACACAGCCAGCATCATCACCTGAACGTCCATTCTCTTTCCAACAAGCATCATCATCTGCCCATGTTTCACTCTGAATGTCCATTCTCTCATTCACACAGCCAGCATCATCACTCTGAATGTCCATTCTCTCTGTAAACCAGCATCATCACTCTGAATTCCATTCTCAGTTCCAGCTTCCTCATCACTCTGAACATCCATTCTCTCAGTTTCAAAGCCAGCATCAGAATTGTTCCACACAGCCAGCATCATCCTCTGATGTTTAAACATCATTCTCTGTTGTAAACATGGACACACCCTGCTTCCTGTGTTTAAACATCAGAATTGAGCTTCCTGTGTAAACATCAGAATTGAGCTTCCTGTGTAAACATCAGAATTGGGCTTCCTGTTTAAACATCAGAATTGGGCTTCCTGTTTAAACATCAGAATTGAGCTTCCTGTGTAAACATCAGAATTGCTTCCTGTGTAAACATCAGAATTGGGCCCTGTTTAAACATCAGAATTGGGCTTCCTGTTTAAACATCAGAATTGAGCTTCCTGTGTAAACATCAGAATTGAGCTTCCTGTGTAAACATCAGAATTGGGCTTGTGTAAACCAGAATTGTTCCTGTGTAAACATCAGAATTGGGCTTCCTGTTTAAACATCAGAATTGAGCTTCCTGTGTAAACATCAGAATTGAGCTTCCTGTGTAAACATCAGGATTGGGCTTCCTGTGTAAACATCAGAATTGAGCTTCCCGTGTAAACATCAGAATTGAGCTTCCCGTGTAAACATCAGAATTGAGCTTCCTGTGTAAACATCAGGATTGGGCTTCCTGTGTGAGACAGAAAGAGCTAGGAGCTTGTCTCTGTAGGGACAACACAGGACGCAGCCTCAGTTAGACATTGTGAATGTGTCCAAAATGGCACCCTATTCCCTCTATAGTACAGTGTGCACCACTTTTGAACAGGGCCCTGGTAGTAGTGCACTATATAGTAGGGAGTACAATCAAAAATACATCTTTTGACCAATGGGTAAATATGTACATTGTGTAGATACTCCTCTGAGAAAACCAATTGACCAAACCTCATGTCTCTATGATAATCTGTTAAGAAGTTATTGGAGTTTTTACCCTTGTAGGATGACCAGAATTAGGAGACTAAATCAATGAGGGCCAGATGAATGTTTTTCTCCTGAATCAGGATAATAGCGTCGCGTCAGAGAATTAAAGACGAACTGACAGGTTCACCGTTGAACCTAGCCATCCTTCTTCTTGAATCCACAGGGCATAAAACAATATCGAGGTCAGATACATATTGATTTAGAGACATGACGTGTAGTAGTATTTTCAAATTAAGTTTTGTATACGCTTTTGATATTAATGTGAGATTTCTCACGAAAAAACAGGAATATCTCTGTGAAATGTCAAAGGAACAGTAAGCTTTTTATTTTCAGACTTAGCTTTTTGTTTTCAGACTTAGCCTTTTGTTTTCAGACTTAGCTTTTTGTTTTCAGACTTAGCCTTTTGTTTTCAGACTTAGCCTTTTGTTTTCAGACTTAGCTTTTTGTTTTCAGACTTAGCCTTTTGTTTTCAGACTTAGCTTTTTGTTTTCAGACTTAGCCTTTTGTTTTCAGACTTAGCTTTTTGTTTTCAGACTTAGCCTTTTGTTTTCAGACTTAGCCTTTTGTTTTCAGACTTAGCCTTTTGTTTTCAGACTTAGCCTTTTGTTTTCAGACTTAGCCTTTTGTTTTTAGCAGACTTAGCTTTTGTTTTCAGACTTAGCTTTTTGTTTTCAGACTTAGCCTTTTGTTTTCAGACTTAGCTTTTGTTTTCAGACTTAGCTTTTGTTTTCAGACTTAGCCTTTTGTTTTCAGACTTAGCTTTTTGTTTTCAGACTTAGCTTTTTGTTTTCAGACTTAGCTTTTGTTTTCAGACTTAGCTTTTTTAGCCTTTTTGTTTTCAGACTTAGCTTTTTGTTTTCAGACTTAGCCTTTTGTTTTCAGACTTAGCCTTTTGTTTTCAGACTTAGCCTTTTGTTTTCAGACTTAGCTTTTGTTTTCAGACTTAGCCTTTTGTTTTCAGACTTAGCCTTTTGTTTTCAGACTTAGCTTTTTGTTTCAGACTTACAAAGGTTTTCAGACTTAGCCTTTTGTTTTAAGACTTAGCCTTTTGTTTTCAGACTTAGCTTTTTGCACCCGAGAAACGACCACCACAACATGTAAAATCCTCTAAAGTCACTAGGAGAAATCAGTGCTTATTATGGGATGTATTAAGTTACAACATCCAGCTTCTTAGATATATGATGAGGTGTTAGAGAAAGACACCACTGAATGATTCAGGACATGAAGCTCATATCATATTTGTGGACACGCTAATAACAATAGGTGTTATCACACAGAGTGGAGTGGACACGCTTTTAGGGATAGGTATCACACAGATGTGGACACGCTATATATAGGGATAGGTGTTATCACAGAGTGGGTGGACACGCTATATATAGGGATAGGTGTTATCACAATCACGCTATTTGGGATCTGTTATCACACAGTGGGTGGACAATTTTTGTTATCACACAGAGTGGGTGGACACGCTATATATAGGGGATAGGTGTTATCACACAGAGTGGGTGGACACGCTATATATAGGGGATAGGTGTTATCACACAGAGTGGGTGGACACGCTATATATAGGGGATAGGTGTTATCACACAGAGTGGGTGGACACGCTATATATAGGGGATAGGTGTTATCACACAGAGTGGGTGGACACAGATAGTGTTATCACACAGAGTGGGTGGACACGCTATATATAGGGGATAGGTGTTATCACACAGAGTGGGTGGACACGCTATATATAGGGGATAGGTGTTATCACACAGAGTGGGTGGACACGCTATATATAGGGGATAGGTGTTATCACACAGAGTGGGTGGACACGCTATATATAGGGGATAGGTGTTATCACACAGAGTGGGTGGACACGCTATATATAGGGGATAGGTGTTATCACACAGAGTGGGTGCTATATATAGGGGATAGGTGTTATCACACAGAGTGGGTGGACACACTATATATAGGGGATAGGTGTTATCACACAGAGTGGGTGGACACGCTATATATAGGGGATAGGTGTTATCACACAGAGTGGGTGGACACGCTATATATAGGGGATAGGTGTTATCACACAGAGTGGGTGGACACGCTATATATAGGGGATAGGTGTTATCACACAGAGTGGGTGGACACGCTATATATAGGGGATAGGTGTTATCACACAGAGTGGGTGGACACGCTATATATAGGGGATAGGGGATAGGTGTTATCACACAGAGTGGGTGGACACGCTATATATAGGGGATAGGTGTTATCACACAGAGTGGGTGGACACGCTATATATAGGGGATAGGTGTTATCACACAGAGTGGGTGGACACGCTATATATAGGGGGTGTTATAGGTGTTATATATAGGGATAGGTGTTATCACACAGAGTGGGTGGACACGCTATATATAGGGGATAGGTGTTATCACACAGAGTGGGTGGACACGCTATATATAGGGGATAGGTGTTATCACACAGAGTGGGTGGACACGCTATATATAGGGATAGGTGTTATCACACAGAGTGGGTGGACACGCTATATATAGGGGATAGGTGTTATCACACAGAGTGGGTGGACACGCTATATATAGGGGATAGGTGTTATCACACAGAGTGGGTGGACACGCTATATATAGGGGATAGGTGTTATCACACAGAGTGGGTGGACACGCTATATATAGGGGATAGGTGTTATCACACAGAGTGGGTGGACACGCTATATATAGGGGATAGGTGTTATCACACAGAGTGGGTGGACACGCTATATATAGGGATAGGTGTTATCACACAGAGTGGGTGGACACGCTATATATAGGGGATAGGTGTTATCACACAGAGTGGGTGGACACGCTATATATAGGGGATAGGTGTTATCACACAGAGTGGGTGGACACGCTATATATAGGGGATAGGTGTTTTCACACAGAGTGGGTGGACACGCTATATATAGGGGATAGGTGTTATCACACAGAGTGGGTGGACACGCTTATATAGGGGATAGGTGTTATCACACAGGCAGTGGGTGGACACGCTATATATAGGGGATAGGTGTTATCACACACTCTCTAGGCAGAGTGGGTGGACACGCTATATATAGGGGATAGGTGTTATCACACACTCTAGGCAGAGTGGGTGGACACGCTATAGGCAGAGTGGGTGGATAGGGGATAGGTGTTATCACACACTCTCTAGGCAGAGTGGGTGGACACGCTTTCATTTCAGCCACGGTCATTATCAACATTATCAGCCATTACTATAATTATGTGTCATCATGGCTCTTGTCTTTGAACATGAATGGATTCTCTCTCGATATGTGAAAAACAGACAGACAGACAGACAGACAGACAGACAGACAGACAGACAGACAGAAGGACAAAGACTTAAAGGAGTCCTCAGTGATTACTATGATGACGATAATTTAGGTTCATTCATCGTTCTAGCTGATTTCTGAATAACACCTTCCTTCTCTTTCTGTTGGGTTGTTTAGTGACACACACACACACACACACACACACACACACACACACACACGACTGGCCCATACTGTGTTTGTAACAGTATACTGTTGGTCCATCTCGGTCCTAGCTGCAATACCGTTATGAGACAGTGGAGGCGCTGAAGAGCCTGTGGCAGCAGGTGACCGCAGAAACAGGAGAAGACAGAGAAACAGCCTGGGACCTCTCTGTGTCTACACTACGACAGGTACACACACACACACACACCTCACGTGCACAGCAGAGATGCATCAGGTCCCATTCACAGTCTCGCCCGGGGATGGAACCACTAACCTTCCGATCTCCGGAGGGACACTAACAACAAGGCCACTGAGTAGTGGATCTAAGACCTAACCCTCCTCTCCTCTCTCCTCTCTGTTCCCCTCTACAGGCGGTGCTAGCTCTGCCCCAGGGGACGGGGAGCAGGATGGACCCCAGGAGAGGCTCACCAGAGAGGGGGCTCTGAGCCTCTATAACACCCTCCTCCTGGAGCTCACCCAGCCACTCACACAACACACGCCACTACCACACAACGCTATAGGGTGAGGAGAAGGGGGGAGGGAGGGAGGGAGGGAGGGAAGAGGGAGGGAGGGAGGGAAGAGGAGGGAGGGAGGGAGGGAGGGAGGGAAGGGAGGGAAGAGGAGGGAGAAAGAGAGGGAGGGGAGGGAGGATGGGAGGGAACTAAAGAGCATGAAAGAGAAGAGGGAATATTGATGGGGAAACTAAAGAATGAAAGGATACCACAGAAATTGATCAATAGTGCAGTTGTTGATTATAAAAAGTGTGTGTGTGTGTGTGTGTGTGTGTGTGTGTGTGTGTGTGTGTGTGTGTGTGTGTGTGTGTGTGTGTGTGTGTGTGTGTGTGTGTGTGTGTGTGTGTGTTAACCCCTGCAGGTTGCAGCTGTGGAGAGAGCTGTTGGACGGTCTGGTCAGTGCAGCTCTGTGGCTCAGACATCTACTGGGTCTCCCTGAGTCAGACACATGGGGGAACACACACAGGACCACCACCACAGCTGTGAGTCTAACACACACAGGACCACCACCACAGCTGTGAGTCTAACACACAGGACCACCACCACAGCTGTGAGTCTAACACACAGAACCACCACCACAGCTGTGAGTCTAACACACACAGGACCACAACCACAGCTGTGAGTCTAACACACACAGGACCACCACCACAGCTGTGAGTCTAACACACAGGACCACAACCACAGCTGTGAGTCTAACACAGGACCACCACCACAGCTGTGAGTCTAACACACAGGACCACCACCACAGCTGTGAGTCTAACACACAGGACCACCACCACAGCTGTGAGTCTAACACACACAGGACCACCACCACAGCTGTGAGTCTAACACACAGAACCACCACCACAGCTGTGAGTCTAACACACACAGGACCACCACCACAGCTGTGAGTCTAACACACACAGGACCACCACCACAGCTGTGAGTCTAACACACAGGACCACCACCACAGCTGTGAGTCTAACACACAGGACCACCACCACAGCTGTGAGTCTAATACACAGGACCACCACCACAGCTGTGAGTCTAACACACAGGACCACCACCACAGCTGTGAGTCTAACACACAGGACCACCACCACAGCTGTGAGTCTAACACACAGGACCACCACCACAGCTGTGAGTCTAACACACACAGGACCACCACCACAGCTGTGAGTCTAACACACAGGACCACCACCACAGCTGTGAGTCTAACACACAGGACCACCACCACAGCTGTGAGTCTAACACACACAGGACCACCACCACAGCTGTGAGTCTAACACACACAGGACCACCACCACAGCTGTGAGTCTAACACACAGGACCACCACCACAGCTGTGAGTCTAACACACAGGACCACCACCACAGCTGTGAGTCTAACACACACAGGACCACAACCACAGCTGTGAGTCTAACACACAGGACCACCACCACAGCTGTGAGTCTAACACCACAGGACCACACCACAGCTGTGAGTCTAATACACAGGACCACCACCACAGCTGTGAGTCTAACACACAGGACCACCACCACAGCTGTGAGTCTAACACACAGGACCACCACCACAGCTGTGAGTCTAACTACACACAGGACCACCACCACAGCTGTGAGTCTAGGACCACCACCACAGCTGTGAGTCTACACTACAACCCACTACAGCCTGTCTACACACTAGGACCACCACCCAGCTGTGAGTCTAACACACAGGACCACTACACCACAGCTGTGAGTTAACTACCACTACAACCACAGCTGTGAGTCACCACACAGGACCACACCACAGCTGTGAGTCTAACACACACAGGACCACACCACAGCTGTGAGTCTAACACACCCACAGGACCACCACCACAGCTGTGAGTCTAACACTACAGGACCCACCACAGCCTGTGTCTACAACCCACCATCACCTGTCTACACTACAACCCACTATCAGCCTGTCTACCACTACAACCCTGTCAGCCTGTCTACCACTACAACCAACCCACTATCAGCCTGTCTACAACCCACTACAACCCACTACAACCCACTATCAGCCTGTCTACCACTACAACCCACCCAGCTGTCTACCACTACAACCCACTGTCTACCACTACAACCCACTATCAGCCTGTCTACCACTACAACCCACTATCAGCCCACTGTCTACCACTACAACCCACTATCAGCCTGTCTACCACTACAACCCACTATCAGCCTGTCTACCACTACAACCCACTATCAGCCTGTCTACCACTACAACCCACTATCAGCCTGTCTACCACTACAACCCACTATCAGCCTGTCTACCACTACAACCCACTATCAGCCTGTCTACCACTACAACCCACTATCAGCCTGTCTACCACTACAACCCACTATCAGCCTGTCTACCACTACAACCCACTATCAGCCTGTCTACCACTACAACCCACTATCAGCCTGTCTACCACTACAACCCACTATCAGCCTGTCTACCACTACAACCCACTATCAGCCTGTCTACCACTACAACCCACTATCAGCCTGTCTACCACTACAACCCACTATCAGCCTGTCTACCACTACAACCCACTATCAGCCTGTCTACCACTACAACCCACTATCAGCCTGTCTACCACTACAACCCACTATCAGCCTGTCTACCACTACAACCCACTATCAGCCTGTCTACCACTACAACCCACTATCAGCCTGTCTACCACTACAACCCACTATCAGCCTGTCTACCACTACAACCCACTATCAGCCTGTCTACCACTACAACCCACTATCAGCCTGTCTACCACTACAACCCACTATCAGCCTGTCTACCACTACAACCCACTATCAGCCTGTCTACCACTACAACCCACTATCAGCCTGTCTACCACTACAACCCACTATCAGCCTGTCTACCACTACAACCCACTATCAGCCTGTCTACCACTACAACCCACTATCAGCCTGTCTACCACTACAACCCACTATCAGCCTGTCTACCACTACAACCCACCATCAGCCCATTCCTCTCCAGGGGGAAAGACGAAGAAAGAGGAGAAGTTTGAGAAGAGGGCAGGAGCACCCCTGAAGGAGGAGAAGAGGGGAGGGGCACCCCTGAAGGAGGAGAAGAAGGGAGGGGCACCCCTGAAGGAGGAGAAGAGGGGAGGGAGCGTCAAAGAGAAGGAGGAGAAGAAGGGAGCAGCCAAGCCTGCTGTGAAGGAGAAACCAGTGGAGGTGAGGAAGTCACCTAATCTAAAAAATAAATCCCCAAATCATCCCTAACCTCCTCCCCCCTAACCTACTGCTCCCTAACCTCCTCCCTCCTAGCCTCCTGCCCCCTACCCTCCTAACCTCCTCCCCCCTAACCTCCTGCACCCTAACCTCCTGCCCCCTAACCTAACCTCCTCCCCCTAACCTCCTGCCCCCCCCCTCCTCCCCTAACCTCCTGCCCCTAACCTCCTCCCCCCTAACCTCCTGCCCCTAACCTCCTAACCTCCTCCCCCTAACCTCCTGCCCCCTAACCTCCTCCCTAACCTCCCTCCCCTACCTAACCTCCTGCCCCCTACCCTCCTAACCTCCTCCCCCTAACCTCCTGCCCCTAACCTCCTCCCCCCTAGCCTCCTGCCCCCTACCCCTCCCTCCTAACCTCCTCCCCCCCCTAACCTCCTGCACCCTAACCTCCTCCCTCCTAGCCTCCTGCCCCCTCCTACCCCTCCTAACCTCCTCCCCTAACCTCCTGCCCCCTAACCTCCTCCCCCCTAGCCTCCTGCACCCTAACCTCCTCCCCCCTAACCTCCTGCCCCCTACCCTCCTAACCTCCTCCCCCCTAACCTCCTGCACCCTAACCTCCTCCCTCCTAGCCTCCTGCCCCCTACCCTCCTAACTCCTCCCCCTAACCTCCTGCACCCTAACCTCCACCCCTGCCCCCTAGCCTCCTAACCCCCCCCTAGTGGGTAACCTCCTCCCCCTAGCCTCCTGCCCCCTACCCTCCAACCTCCTCCCCCTAGCCTCCTGCCCCCTAACCTCCTAACCTCCTCCCCCTAACCTCCTGCCCCCTAACCTCCTAGCCTCCTGCCCCTGATTCCCCCTAACCTCCTGCACCCTCCCTCCTAGCCTCCTGCCCCTACCCCTCCCCCCTAACCTCCTCCCTCCTAGCCTCCTGCCCCTACCCTCCCCTAACCTCCTCCCCCTAACCTCCTGCCCCCCTAACCTCCTCCCTCCTCCTGCCTACCCTGCCCCTTACCCTCCTAACCTCCTCCCCCTAACCTCTGCACCCTAACCTCCTCCCCCTAGAGTCCTGCCCCCTGGAACCTCCTCCCCTGATCCTTACCCCCTAACCTCCTCCCCCTAGCCTCCTGCCCCCTACCCTCCTAACCTCCTCCCCCTAACCTCCTGCCCCTAACCTCCTCCCCCTAACCTCCTGCCCCCTAACCTCCTCCCCTAACCTCCTCCCCCTAGCCTCCTGCCCCCTACCCTTCCTAACTCCTTACCCCCCTAACCTCCTATAACCTCCTTATACCTCCTAACCCCTGCCCCTAACCTCCTGCCCCCTAAACCTCCTCCTAACCTCCTGCCCCCTAACCTCCTTCCCCCTAACCTCCTGCCCCCCTACCCTCCTAATCAACCTCCTGCACCTAACCTCCTACCCCTAGACCTGATTTATCCTCCCTATTCCTCCTGCCCCCTACCCTCCTAACCTGGGGATCCCCTAGCACCCTAACCTCCTCCCTCCTAGCCTCCTGCCCCCTACCCTAGACCTAACCTCCTCCCTCCTAGCCTCCTATACCTATCCAACTCAGAAGTGGGTGGAGCCTCCTGCCCCTACCCTCCTAACCTCCTCCCCCTAGATGATTTATACCTATCCAATCAGAGAGTCCTGGGTGGACCTAACCTTCCCCCTAACCTCCTGCCCCCTAACCTCCTCCCCCTATGATTTATACCCTCCTAACCGCCCCCTAATCAGAGAACCTGGGGTGGAGCCCCTAACCTCCTGCCCCCTAGATGCCTCCTGCCCCCTTTAACCTCTTACCCCTAACCGCCTACCCCTAACCTCAGAGTCACTTTGTGTATATGTTATCAAGCTCTATTCCCAACCAGATGATTTATGTTACCTATCCAATCAGAGAGTGGGGTGGAGCTATTACCAGATTATTAATATTCTATCCAATCAGAGAGTGGGGTGGAGCTATTACCAGATGATTTATACCTATCCAATCAGAGAGTGGGGTGGAGCTATTACCAGATGGTTTATACCTATCCAATCAGAGAGTGGGGTGGAGCTATTACCAGATGATTTATACCTATCCAATCAGAGAGTGGGGTGGAGCTATTACCAGATTATTAATATTCTATCCAATCAGAGAGTGGGGTGGAGCTATTACCAGATGATTTATACCTATCCAATCAGAGAGTGGGGTGGAGCTATTACCAGATGATTTATACCTATCCAATCAGAGAGTGGGGTGGAGCTATTACCAGATGGTTTAATATTCTATCCAATCAGAGAGTGGGGTGGAGCTATTACCAGATGATTTATACCTATCCAATCAGAGAGTGGGTGGAGCTATTACCAGATGATTTATACCTATCCAATCAGAGAGTGGGGTGGAGCTATTACCAGATGGTTTATACCTATCCAATCAGAGAGTGGGGTGGAGCTATTACCAGATGGTTTATACCTATCCAATCAGAGAGTGGGTGGAGCTATTACCAGATGGTTTATACCTATCCAATCAGAGAGTGGGGTGGAGCTATTACCAGATGATTTATACCTATCCAATCAGAGAGTGGGGTGGAGCTATTACCAGATGATTTATACCTATCCAATCAGAGAGTGGGGTGGAGCTATTACCAGATGATTTATACCTATCCAATCAGAGAGTGTCGTGGAGCTATTACCAGATGATTTATACCTATCCAATCAGAGAGTGGGGTGGAGCTATTACCAGATGATTTATACCTATCCAATCAGAGAGTGGGGTGGAGCTATTACCAGATGATTTATACCTATCCAATCAGAGTGGGGTGGAGCTATTACCAGATGATTTATACCTATCCAATCAGAGTGGGGTGGAGCTATTACCAGATGATTTATACCTATCCAATCAGAGAGTGGGGTGGAGCTATTACCAGATGATTTATACCTATCCAATCAGAGAGTGGGGTGGAGCTATTACCAGATTATTTATACCTATCCAATCAGAGAGTGGGGTGGAGCTATTACCAGATTATTAATATTCTATCCAATCAGAGAGTGGGGTGGAGCTATTACCAGATTATTAATATTCTATCCAATCAGAGAGTGGGTGGAGCTATTACCAGATGGTTTATACCTATCCAATCAGAGAGTGGGTGGAGCTATTACCAGATGGTTTATACCTATCCAATCAGAGAGTGAGTGGAGCTATTACCAGATGGTTTATACCTATCCAATCAGAGAGTGGGGTGGAGCTATTAGCAGATGATTTATACCTATCCAATCAGAGAGTGGGGTGATTTATACCTATCCAATCAGAGAGTGGGGTGAAGGGATTTATACCTATCCAATCCCTTCAGACCTCTAGTGTCCAGCCCTGTTCTGGAGAGACACCCTCCTGTCTGTTTTATCTCCAACCCTGTTCCTGGAGAGATACCCTCCTGTAGGTTTTATCTCCAACCCTGTTCCTGGAGAGATACCCTCCTGTATGTTTTATCTCCAACCCTGTTCCTGGAGAGATACCCTCCTGTAGGTTTTATCTCCAACCCTGTTCCTGGAGAGATACCCTCCTGTATGTTTTATCTCCAACCCTGTTCCTGGAGAGATACCCTCCTGTAGGTTTTATCTCCAACCCTGTTCCTGGAGAGATACTGCCTCCTGTCTGTTTCTGTCTCCTGTTTGTTCCTGGAGAGATACCCTCCTGTCTGTTTTATCTCCAAACCTGTTCCTGTTGAGATACCCTCCTGTAGGTTTTATCTCCAAACCTGTTCCTGGAGAGATACCCTCCTTGTAGGTTTTCTGCCTTCTCCAACCCTGTTCCTGGAGATTTCCTTCTGTAGGTTTTATCTCCAACCCTGTTCCAAATGGAGAAAAACCCTCCTGTATGTTTTTTCTCCAACCCTGTTCCTGGAGAGATACCCTCCTGTAGGTTTTATCTCCAACCCTGTTCCTGGAGAGACACCCTCCTGTAGGTTTTATCTCAAAAAAAAAATCCTGTTTCCTGGAGAGATACCCTCCTGTAGGTTTTATCTCCAAACCTGTTCCTGGAGAGATCTCCTCCTAGAGGTTTTATCTCCAAACCTGTTCCTGGAGCATACCCTCCTGTAGGTTTTATCTCCAAACCTGTTCCTGGGGAGATCCCTCCTGGCTAGGTTTTATCTCCAACCCTGTTCCTGTAGATACCCTCCTGTAGGTTTTATCTCCAACCATGTTCCTGGAGAGATACCCTCCTGTAGGTTTTATCTCCAACCCTGTTCCTGGAGAGAGGTTTTTCACCCTCCTGTTCCTGGTTTTTCATTCTTTCCTTTATCTCCAACCCTGTTCCTGGAGAAAACACCCTCCTAGGTTTTCACCTCCTGTAGGTTTTCAGGGATGATTTTTTGTTAAAACCTACAGGAGGTTTTCTCTCCAGGAACAGGGTTGATACCAACACCAGATGGCAGCAAACACCTGTCTGTCTGTATGTTTGTCTGCCTGTCTGCCTGCTTGTCTGTCTGTCTGCCTGTCTGTCTGTCTGCCTCTGTCTGTCTGTCTGTCTGTCTGTCTGTCATTCTGTCCTGTCTGTCTCTCTCACTCCTCTCTTTCTCTTCCTCTTTCTCTCTCACTCCTCTCTTTCTCTTCCTCCTTCTCTCTCTCCTCTCTCTTTCTCTTCCTCCTTCTCTCTCACTCCTCTCTTTCTCTTCCTCCTTATCTCTCACTCCTCTCTTTCTCTTCCTCCTTCTCTCTCACTCTGATTTCTCTTCCTCCTTCTCTCTCATTCCTCTCTTTCTCTTCCTCCTTCTCTCTCACTCCTCTCTTTCTCTTCCTCCTTTGACTCTCTTCTTCTCCTCACTCTCTCCCTTTCTCTCTTCCTCCTTCTCTCTCCCTCCTCTCTTTCTCTTCCTCCTTCTCTCTCACTCCTCTCTCTCCATCTCTCTGATGAATAGTTGAGTCATAGGTTAGCAACAGTTTATTTGTCACCAGGTACCATGGTAACCGAATACTGTGTGAAAATGTGCATCTGCTCTCAAACTGTGTGTCCAGGTTGTGAGTTATGACACCTGTACCGACCACACACACTACACGCATGTAGGCGGCCACACACACACACACAGCTAGAGGCATGTCCATCTGTACACCAACAACTATAAACAGAACATACGGCAGAAATATCACAATCACAAAGACACCAGTACCTCTCTCTCTCTCTATCTATCTATCTCTCTTTCTGTCTGTCTTTCTCTCTATCTATCTCTCTTTCTCTCTGTCTTTATCTCTCTCTCTATCTCTCTTTCTCTCTGTCTTTATCTCTCTCTCTCTATCTATCTCTCTTTCTGTCTGTCTTTCTCTCTATCTATCTCTCTTTCTGTCTTTCTTTATCTCAATCTATCTCTCTCTCTTTCTGTCTGTCTTTCTTTATTTATCTCGATCTATCTCTCTCTTCCTGTCTGTCTTTCTTTATCTCTCTCTCTCTCTTTCTGTCTGTCTTTATTTATCTCTATCTATCTCTCTCTTCCTGTCTGTCTTTATTTATCTCTATCTATCTGTCTTTCTGTCTGTCTTTCTTTATCTCGCTCTCTCTCTCTTTCTGTCTGTCTTTATTTATCTCTATCTATCTCTCTCTTCCTGTCTGTCTTTCTTTCTCTATCTATCTCTCTTTCTGTCTGTCTTTCTTTATCTCTCTCTCTCTCTTTCTGTCTGTCTTTATTTATCTCTATCTATCTCTCTCTTCCTGTCTGTCTTTCTTTCTCTATCTATCTCTCTTTCTGTCTGTCTTTCTTTCTCTCTCTCTCCCCTCTCTCTCTCTGTCTGTCTTTCTTTATCTCTCTCTCCCCTCTCTCTCTCTCTCTGTCTTTCTTTATCTCTCTCCCCACTTGGGTTCATTCTCTCTAACTCTCTTTCTCTCTCTCTCTCTTTCTCTCTCTCTCTCTAACTCTCTTTCTCTCTCGCTCTATAAATGGCCGCTCTGAGCAATCGGGGGAGAAGGGCCTTGGTCAGGGAGGTGACCAACAACCAATGGTCACTCTGACAGCGCTGCAGAGTTCCTCTGTGGAGATGGGAGAACCTTCCAGAAGGACAATCATCTCTGTAGCACTCCACCGATCAGGCCTTTATGGTAGAGTGGTGTCGTGACTTGACTTTAAATAATCTGATGACTGTCATTTATTTAATTGTTACCCGATTAAATTAATCATGTAACAATTAACTCATTAGGAATTTGGGGCACCATGGAAGAAGTTGTTTAACGAGTTAAACTCTAGAAGATCTCCCGAATTAAACTCTAGAAGATATAAATGATATATCGACAACTATCACCTCTGCACTGCAGAGGAGGAGCCGTGACACTACACAAACTGATTTAATTATTTATTTACTAGCTAACTAAATAATAACACAGAACAACATACACACTTACATGAGACAAAGGTCCCTAGTGGACTGACAAGACGGCTTGTTACAACATAATGTTAGATGGAGAGAGGGAAAGAGAGATAGAGAGGAAAAGGACACTTATCGTGGACACGTTCTAGGACTCATTTCACATGAATCATATACTTTGCACACGAACCACCGGCCGTTTGGAATAAGAAAAGAATGAATGCATTCACGTGTTGAATGCCTTCGTTGGTCGTCTATCTCGGTCAGGACCAAGCCCTCTCAGAAAGTAGTTTCCGTGGGCTCTCCCAGGGGGTGTAATGCTCTGATTGTCCACCAGAGGTTACAATGTCCTCTTTATTAGTAGTTTCATTGGGCTCTCCCAGGGGGTGTAATGCTCTGATTGTCCACCAGAGGTTACAATGTCCTCTTTATTAGTAGTTTCGGTGGGCTCTCCCAGGGGGTGTAATGCTCTGATTGTCCACCAGAGGTTACAATGTCCTCTTTATTAGTAGTTTCGGTGGGCTCTCCCGGGGGTGTAATGCTCTGATTGTCCACCAGAGGTTACAATGTCCTCTTTATTAGTAGTTTCGGTGGGCTCTCCCAGGGGGTGTAATGCTCTGATTGTCCACCAGAGGTTACAATGTCCTCTTTATTAGTAGTTTCGGTGGGCTCTCCCGGGGGTGTAATGCTCTGATTGTCCACCAGAGGTTACAATGTCCTCTTTATTAGTAGTTTCGGTGGGCTCTCCCAGGGGGTGTAATGCTCTGATTGTCCACCAGAGGTTACAATGTCCTCTTTATTAGTAGTTTCGGTGGGCTCTCCCGGGGGTGTAATGCTCTGATTGTCCACCAGAGGTTACAATGTCCTCTTTATTAGTAGTTTCGGTGGGCTCTCCCAGGGGTGTAATGCTCTGATTGTCCACCAGAGGTTACAATGTCCTCTTTATTAGTAGTTTCGGTGGGCTCTCCCGGGGTGTAATGCTCTGATTGTCCACCAGAGGTTACAATGTCCTCTTTATTAGTAGTTTCGGTGGGCTCTCCCGGGGGTGTAATGCTCTGATTGTCCACCAGAGGTTACAATGTCCTCTTTATTAGTAGTTTCGGTGGGCTCTCCCAGGGGGTGTAATGCTCTGATTGTCCACCAGAGGTTACAATGTCCTCTTTATTAGTAGTTTCGGTGGGCTCTCCCGGGGGTGTAATGCTCTGATTGTCCACCAGAGGTTACAATGTCCTCTTTATTAGTAGTTTCGGTGGGCTCTCCCAGGGGGTGTAATGCTCTGATTGTCCACCAGAGGTTACAATGTCCTCTTTATTAGTAGTTTCGGTGGGCTCTCCCGGGGGTGTAATGCTCTGATTGTCCACCAGAGGTTACAATGTCCTCTTTATTAGTAGTTTCGGTGGGCTCTCCCAGGGGTGTAATGCTCTGATTGTCCACCAGAGGTTACAATGTCCTCTTTATTAGTAGTTTCGGTGGGCTCTCCCGGGGTGTAATGCTCTGATTGTCCACCAGAGGTTACAATGTCCTCTTTATTAGTAGTTTCGGTGGGCTCTCCCAGGGGTGTAATGCTCTGATTGTCCACCAGAGGTTACAATGTCCTCTTTATTGAGTTTCGTGGGCTTCCCGGGGTGTAATGATTCACCAGTTACAATGTCCTCTTTAGGTGAACTTATCCTCTTTCCCAGGGTAATGATAGTCAAAGTTCCAATGTCCTCTTTATTAGTAGTTTCAGCTGCAGACTGCCAGGGTCCTGGTCCGGTGAGTTCAATTTCTTTACCTTAGTGTTGAGAGTTTCAAAGTTTGTAACCATTTCCACGTGAGGTTACAATGTCTCTTTATTAGTAGTTTTGGTCTGGTATGTTAATTGTTAGCCAGTCATTGTAATGTCACTCTGTAGTTTCGGAAAGGGTGGTTCCATCACACTGATCCGCTCTTCTGATCATTCCACCAGAGGCTACAATGTCCAGAGGACATGTGGTTCCATCACACTGATACGCTCTTCTGACCTGAACTTCGTGGCCTCTTTTAATGTGCAGAGGACATGGGGTGGTTCCATCACACTGATACGCGCTTCTGACCTCATTCCTGGTCCGGTGAGCTCATTTAATGTTTCAGAGGACATAGTGTGGTTCCATCACACTGATACGCTCTTCTGACCTCATTTTGGTCTGGTATGCTTAATGTGCCAGAGGTTACACTCTGGTTGAAAGGGTGGTTCCATCACACTGATCCGCTCTTCTGACCTCATTCGGGCTGTGGCTATTTAATGTGCAGAGGACATGGGGTGGTTCCATCACACTGATCCGCTCTTCTGACCTCATTCGGGCCGTGGCTATTTAATGTGCAGAGGACATGGGGTGGTTCCATCACACTGATCCGCTCTTCTGACCTCATTCGGGCCGTGGCTATTTAATGTGCAGAGGACATGGGGTGGTTCCATCACACTGATACGCTCTTCTGACCTCATTCGGGCCGTGGCTATTTAATGTGCAGAGGACATGGGGTGGTTCCATCACACTGATACGCTCTTCTGACCTCATTCGGGTTGTGGCTATTTAATGTGCAGAGGACATGAAAAACCATTATCCTATTAGAAAAACAAAATCACATTCCTATCTTAACAACACTACTTTCATCATTCTTCATATTGTATTCACAATGTATTGGATAGAAACTTGACAGCCAAAAGAGGGTTCGTTCCTAAGTTACAGTATTTGGTTCACAGAGTTTTTAATAACATCATAAAATGAAAAGCAATATGACATGATTATTATTCTTTAGCTCCCCACTGACCATTCTTAACATTCATATCTTAGAAATATTGTTCCAATATTCACTTTCTTTTGGAAGTTACTGTTTTGGCGGAAAAAGTACTCTTAGACGAAAGGGACATTTCTTTACCAATACTGAAGAGAAAGAGGGAGATTCCCCTCCTACCTAATTTACAGAGAGTTAAGGTGTCAAAACCACCCCCCTCCCTCCTCTTCTGCGGGTGATGAGAGGGGTCTGGTCAATGTCAGCCATTTGCCAAGCTGATCTGAGGCCTTGGATCCTCAGCCAGGAGAGTCATGAGGAGGCCAAACGATAGCCACTCCTCAGTGAAAGGCACATGACAGCCCACTTGGAGTTTGCCAAAAGTCACCTAAAGACTCTCAGACCATGAGAAACAAGATTGTCTGGTCTGATGAAACCAAGATTGAACTCTTTGGCCTGAATGCCAAGCATCACGTCCAGAGGAAACATGGCACAATCCCCACGGTGGAGCATGGTGGTGGCAGCATCATGCTGCGGGGATGTTTTTCAGCGGCAGGGACTGGGAGACTAGTCAGGATTGAGGGAAAGATTAACGGAGCAAAATACAGAGATCCTTGATGAAAACCTGCTCCAGAGCGCTCAGGACTTCAGACTGCTGCAAAGGTTCACCTTCCAACAGGACAACAACCCTAAAGCACACAGCCAAGACAACGCAGGAGTGGCTTTGGGACAAGTCTCTGAATGTCATTGAGTGGCCCAGCCAGAGCCCAGACTTGAACCTGATAAAACATCTCTGGAGAGATCTGAAAACAGCTTGAGAGGATCTTCAGAGAAGAATGGGAGACATTCCCCAAATACAGGTGTGCCAAGTTTGTAGCGTCCTACCCAAGAAGACTCAAGTCTGTAATCGCTGCCAAAGGTGCTTAAACAAAGTACTGATTTTAAAGGGTCTGAATACTTATGCAAATGTGATATTTCAGTTTTTTATTTGTAATACATTTGCAAAAATGTGTCATTATGGGGTATTGTGTGTAGATTGATTCGGGGGAAAAAATATTAAATCAATTTTAGAATAAGGCTGTAACGTAACAAAATGTGGAAGGAGTCAAGGGCTCTGAAGACTTTCAGAGTGCACCGTAAGTGAAATGATATCAAATAGATCAAACACATGGTTTCCTGGTGTTTGATGACATTCCATTAGCTACGTTCCGGCCGTTGTTATTATTAAGAGCCGTCCTCCCCTCAGCAGCCTCCTGTGCTCTCTTCCAGGAGCGTCCGGGCAGTAAGAAGAAGGGTCGTGAGGAGGTGGCAGTAGGGGACAAGCGTCCTGGAGGTAAGACTGGTAAAGAACCAGGCAGAGAGCCCTCCTCCACCACAACCAGCCCTGAGAGTGACTACCAGGACCACCACACTGACTCTACTGTAGAGCCTGAACTACAGGACAAATACAGGAGACAGCTGCACCAACAGGCTAGTACACTATACTATACTACCAGGACCACTAAACAGTCTCTACTGTAGATCTACTGTACTATACTATACTATAGGACTCTAAACAGTCTCTATAATACCAGGACCTCTAAACAGTCTCTACTGTAGATCTGCTATACTATACTATACTACCATGACCTCAAACAGTCTCTACTGTAGATCTGCTATACTATACTACCATGACTTCACAACATTCTCTACTGTATATCTGCTGTACTATAGACACTACTAGGACCTCTAAACAGTCTCTACTGTAGATCTGCTATACTATACTACCAGGAGCTCTAAACAGTCTCTACTGTAGATCTGCTGTACTATACTACCATGACTTCACAACATTCTCTACTGTATATCTGCTGTACTATAGACACTACTAGGACCTCTAAACAGTCTCTACTGTAGATCTGCTATACTATACTACCAGGACCTCTAAACAGTCTCTACTGTAGATCTGCTATACTATACTACCATGACTTCACAACATTCTCTACTGTAGATCTGCTGTACTATACACACTACTAGGACCTCTAAACAGTCTCTACTGTAGATCTGCTGTACTATACTACTACAGGACCTCTAAACAGTCTCTACTGTAGATCTACTGTACTATACTACCATGACCTCACAACAGTCTCTACTGTAGATCTGCTGTACTATACTATACTACCAGGACCTCTAAACAGTCTCTACTGTAGATCTGCTGTACTATACTACCATGACCACTAAACAGTCTCTACTGTAGATCTACTATACTATACTATACTATACTATACTATACTATACTATACTATACTATACTATACTATACTATACTATACTATACTATACTATAGACACTACTTGGACCTCTAAACAGTCTCTACCGTAGATCTGCTATACTATAGTATACTACCAGGACCTCTAAACAGTCTCTACTGTAGATATGCTATACTATACTACCATGACCACTAAGCAGTCTCTACTGTAGATCTGCTATACTATACTATACTACTATACGATACTATAGACACTACTCTCTAAACAGTCTCTACTGTAGATCTGCTATACTATACTATACTACCAGGACCTCTAAACAGTCTCTACTGTAGATCTGCTATACTACTATACTATAGATCTGTCTCTACTGTAGATCTGCTATACTACTACCAGGACCTCTAAACAGTCTCTACTGTAGATCTGCTATACTATAGACACTACCATGACCTCTAAACAGTCTCTACTGTAGATCTGCTGTACTATAGACACTACCATACCACTAAACTCTCTACTGTAGATCTGCTATACTATACACTACCAGGACCTCTAACCAGCTCTACTGTAGATCTGCTATACTATAGACACTACCATGACCACTAAACAGTCTCTACTGTAGATCTGCTATACTATAGACACTACTAGGACCTCTAAACAGTCTCTACTGTAGATCTGCTGTACTATACTATACTACCAGGACCTCTAAACAGTCTCTACTGTAGATCTGCTATACTATAGACACTACTAGGACCTCTAAACAGTCTCCACTGTAGATCTGCTATACTATAGACAGGACCACCAAACGGTCTCTACTGTAGATCTGCTATACTATACTACCAGGACTACTAAACAGTCTCTACTGTAGATCTGCTATACTATAAACACTACCATGACCTCTAAACAGTCTCTACTGTAGATCTGCTGTACTATACTATACTACCAGGACCTCTAAACAGTCTCTACTGTAGATCTGCTTTACTATAGACACTACCAGGACCTCTAACCAGTCTCTACTGTAGATCTGCTGTACTATACTATACTACCAGGACCTCTAAACAGTCTCTACTGTAGATCTGCTGTACTATACTATACTACCAGGACCTCTAAACAGTCTCTACTGTAGATCTGCTGTACTATAGACACTACCAGGATCTCTAAACAGTCTCTACTGTAGATCTGCTGTACTATACTATACTATACTATACTATACTATACTATAGACACCACCAGGACCACTAAACAGTCTCTACTGTAGATCTGCTATACTATAGACACTACCATGACCTCTAAACAGTCTCTACTGTAGATCTGCTGTACTATACTACCATGACCACTAAACAGTCTCTACTGTAGATCTGCTATACTATACTATACTATACTATAGACACTACTAGGACCTCTAAACAGTCTCTACGGTAGATCTGCTATACTATACTATACTACCAGGACCTCTAAACAGTCTCTACTGTAGATCTGCTATACTATTGACACTACCATGACCTCTAAACAGTCTCTACTGTAGATCTGCTATACTATACTATACTACCAGGACTACTAAACAGTCTCTACTGTAGATATGCTATACTATACTATACTATACTATACTACACTACCATGACCACTAAACAGTCTCTACTGTAGATCTGCTATACTATAGACACTACCAGGACCTCTAAACAGTCTCTACTGTAGATCTGCTATACTATACTACCAGGACCTCTAAACAGTCTCTACTGTAGATCTGCTATACTATAGACACTACTAGGACCTTAAACAGTCTCTACTGTAGATCTGCTGTACTATAGACTACCAGGACCTATAACTACTGTAGATCTGCTATACTATACACTACCATGACCACTAAACAGTCTCTACTGTAGATCTGCTGTACTATACTATACTACCAGGACCTCTAAACAGTCTCTACTGTAGATCTGCTATACTATACTATACTACCAGGACCAATAAACAGTCTCTACTGTAGATCTGCTATACTATACTACCAGGACCAATAAACAGTCTCTACTGTAGATCTGCTATACTATACTACTACCAGGACCAATAAACAGTCTCTACTGTAGATCTGCTATACTATACTACCAGACCTCTAAACAGTCTCTACTGTAGATCTGCTAAACAGTCTCTACTATACTATACTACTACCAGGACCAATAAACAGTCTCTACTGTAGATCTGCTATACTATACTACACTACCATACTATACTACCATGACCTACTAAACAGTCTCTCTCTACTGTAGATCTGCTATACTATACTATACTACCAGGACCTCTAAACAGTCTCTACTGTAGATCTGCTGTACTATTACTCTAAACTGTCTCTACTGTAGATCTATACTATACTATACTAGACTACTAAACAGTCTCTACTGTAGATCTGCTATACTATACTACCAGGACCACCACACGTCTCTACTGTAGATCTGCTATACTATAGACACTACCAGGACCACTAAACAGTCTCTACTGTAGATCTGCAATACTGTACTATCTACCAGGACCTCTAAACAGTCTCTACTGTAGATCTGCTATACTATACTATACTACTACAGGACCAATAAACAGTCTCTACTGTAGATCTGCTATACTATACTACCATGACCTAAACTGTCTCTACTGTAGATCTGCTGTACTTACTACTAGGACCTCTAAACAGTCTCTACTGTAGATCTGCTATACTATACTATACTACCAGGACCTCTAAACAGTCTCTACTGTAGATCTACTATACTATACTATACTACCAGGACCAATAAACAGTCTCTACTGTAGATCTGCTATACTATACTACCATGACCTCTAAACTGTCTCTACTGTAGATCTGCTGTACTATTACTACTAGGACCTCTAAACAGTCTCTACTGTAGATCTGCTGTACTATTACTATAGGACTCTAAACAGTCTACTGTAGATCTGCTATACTATACTATACTACCAGGACTACTAAACAGTCTCTACTGTAGATCTGCTATACTATTACTACCAGGACTAAACTGTCAGGACCACTATACATACTACCAGGACTACTAAACAGTCTCTACTGTAGATCTGCTATACTCTACCAGGACTATACTCTGCTATAGACACTACCAGGACCTCTAAACAGTCTCTACTGTAGATCTGCAATACTGTACTATCCTACCAGGACCTCTAAACAGTCTCTACTGTAGATCTGCTATACTGTACTATACTACCAGGACCACTAACCAGTCTCTACTGTAGATCTGCACTATAGACACTACTAGTGTAATATTAGTACTTTTGTAATAACCATAATGCTTTATCCGACATCGCTTACTAACACCGCTGTTATCTCCCCCCCTTCTCTCTTTCTTTCTCTCTCTCTTCCTTCCTCTCTCTCTCTTCCTTTCTCCCTCTCTTCCTTCCTTTCTCTCTCTCTCTCTCTCTCTCTCTCTCTCTCTCTCTCTCTCTCTCTCTCTCTCTCTCTCTCTCCCTCTCTCTTGTCTCTTCCTTTCCCTCTCTCTCTCTCTCTTCCTTTCTCTCCCCCCTCTCTCTTGTCTCTTCCTTTATCCCCCCTCTCTTTCTCTGTCTGTCTTTCTCTTCCAGGTGTATATTCTAATGGAAGGCTTAGTGGATTCTCTGTGTGTGCTGTTGGATGAGTCTGCAGAGGAACAGACTTGAGCTGACACACACACACACACACACACACACACACACACACACACACACACACACACACACACACACACACACACACACACACACACACACAGCTCTCCACTCTTCCCTAACACACACATTTGTACAGAGAATCCATCACAGGTGCAGAGGTTTATTTATTTCCTATGACATCAATAAACTTGCTTTGTGAACTTCCTGTCTTTGTTGACTTACTATGACTGTGAGATGTGGATGTGGTTGTCATCACCTCACTCTCACACACTGATTCTGCGTCGGAGGAGCGTGGGTTAAATGCTGACTGCATCCTACCCACCACCCAGTATCCACCCCCTCGCGCTCCCTCTCTCAGCTGTGTCTACGGGTACCTGCCATGCGTGCGTGCGTGTGTGAGTGGGCGCGTGAGTGTGCCATGCCGTTGGTTGTCCTATGCGGATTTCACGGTTGCTGCCCTCCTCGTGTCTCGCAACTTCACCCGAAAAGGAACAGACCACACGTCCCTTCGGAATGCCACTGCCGTTCTACGCACCGGACTGAAGCACGGCATTCTGCTTGTCTGTCATTCGGGAATAGCCTACCGATAGTAGCTCCCTTACTCGCTGCATCTCTGTGCTACGGTTCAGTGCTGCTGATACCGGTGGTTTAGTACTGCTGGGGGAATACCGACACTGCAGAGAGAGGGAGAGAGCGGAGAGGATGGTTCCTGGTGTAGGAGGAGGGAGGTGATCATGGCAGAGGTAAGCGGAACGGACAGAATGCGGTAAACTAAACACATAGGACATCTGGGTTTTTAGGCTACCGCGACATAAAAACTAATACAAATTACTGCTATTTTTTAACATAGGCAAAGCTTTTTATTACTGAAACTTGGATGATTTCGATAGACTATTAGTTCGTTTGACAGTATTTGGCAGTTAATTTGTGTTGTATAGGTGGTGTAGGCAATTTGAGGGTGTATGTTGTGGTTAGTTAGTGTGGCCATGTTTTCTTGACAGCTCAGATTGGACGATGAGCACATCGCGTTGCATAAGAATATTTGCATGAGTGCTTTGATAGTTTAGTAGTCAGTTCTTCCTCTAGCCTTTTGGGGGCCACACGCGAGATTTGGTCAGGGGGCACCTCCCCTTCTCGCAGGCAGAAGTGTGGGAGTGACTAATAAAAATCAATGGGGGCCCCCAGGAGGTCAGGGCCCCCAGGAGGTCAGGGGCCCCTGAGCACATGCCCCCGTGTCCCGTTGGTAATGTGGTGATCATTAGGCCTATTACAGGGGTTCAATAGCTGGGTAGATGACCTTACCTTGCAATCAAAACATGTTATCTAACATTGGGACTGTCAACCAGGGGTGTAAAAGTACTTAAGTCAAAATACTTTAAAGTGTTTTAAGTCGTTTTTTGGGGTATTATTTATATTTTTGACAACTTTTTTACTTCACTACATTCCTAAAGAAAATATTGTACTTTTTCTTCCATGCAGTTTCCCTGACACCAAAAACTACTCATTACATTTGGATTGCTTAGCAGGACAGGAAAATAGTTAAATTCATGCACTTATCAAGAGAACATGTAGTCATCCCTACTGCCCCAGGCTTGATGGATTCATTAAACACAAATGCATCTTTTGTAAGTCTGAGTGTTGGAGTGTGCCAATGGCTATATGTAAATAATCTCTGAGTGTTGGAGTGTGCCCCTGGCTATCTGTACATAATCTCTGAGTGTTGGAGTGTGCCCCTGGCTATCTGTACATAATCTCTGAGTGTTGGAGTGTGCCCCTGGCTATCTGTACATAATCTCTGAGTGTTGGAGTGTGCCCCTGGCTATCTGTACATCTTAAAAACAAGAAAATGGTGTCGTCTGCTTTGCTTGATCAAATTAATTTTAAGTATTCTTTTACTTTTGATACTTAAGTATATTTAAAACCAAATACTTTTTAGACTTTTACTCAAGTAATATTTTACTGGCTGTCTTTCACTTTTACTTGAGTCATTTTCTATTAAGGTATCTTTACTTTTACTCAAGTATGACAATTGGGTACTTTTGAACAAGAGAAAAAATGCTGATGAACAAAAAACACACTTAGAAATTGTACTTTTCTAATTCTCAAGAGTAAGTTAAGACCCTGACTCAGTTTATATACAGTGCCAGTTAAACATTATGCACACAACTACTCATTCTTGGGTTTTTCTTTATTTTTTACTATTTTCTACATTGTAGAATAATAGTGAAGACAAACCACAACTACAAAATAACACATATGGAATCGTTTAGTAAGCAAAAAAGTGTTAAACAAATCTAAATATATTTTAGATTTTTTTTTTAAGTAGCCACCCTTTTCCTTGATGACAGCTTTGCACACTCTTAGCATTCTCTCAACCAGCTTCACCTGGAATGCTTTTCCAACAGTCTTGAAGGAGTTCCCACATATCCTGAGCACAGTTGGATCATTGTCCAGTTTAAAAACAAATGATAGTCCCACTAAGCGCAACCCAGATAGGGCTCTTGAGTGGCACATCGGTCAAAGGCATTGCATCTCAGTACTAGAGGCGTCACTACAGACCCCGGTTTTATTCCAGGCTGTATCACAACCGGCCGTGATTGGGAGTCCCATAGGGCGACACACAATAGGCCCAGCGTAGTCTGGGTTAGGGTTTGGCCGGGGTAGGCGGTCATTATTAATAAGAATTTGTTCTTAACTGACTTGCTTAGTTTAAATAATGGTTAAATAAAATTTAAAAAAATGGATGGTGTACCGCTGCAGAATGCTTTGGTAGCCATGATGGTTTAATGTGCCTCGAATTTCTTTGCCGCAATTGGACCATGGAGGCCTGATTTATGCAGTCTCCTCAGCACAGCTGATGTTGACATGTGTCTGTTACTTAATGTTTGATTTATGCAGTCTCCTCAGCACAGCTGATGTTGACATGTGTCTGTTACTTAATGTTTGATTTATGCAGTCTCCTCAGCACAGCTGATGTTGAGATGTGTCTGTTACTTAATGTTTGATTTATGCAGTCTCCTCAGCACAGCTGATGTTGAGATGTGTCTGTTACTTAATGTTTGATTTATGCAGTCTCCTCAGCACAGCTGATGTTGAGATGTGTCTGTTACTTAATGTTTGATTTATGCAGTCTCCTCAGCACAGCTGATGTTGACATGTGTCTGTTACTTAATGTTTGATTTATGCAGTCTCCTCAGCACAGCTGATGTTGAGATGTGTCTGTTACTTAATGTTTGAAGCATTTATCTGGGCTGCAACTTCTGAGGCTGGTAACTCTAATGAACTGATCCTCAGCAGCAGAGTTACTTCTGGATCTTCCGTTCCTGTGGCGGTCCTCATGAGAGCCAGTTTTATCATAGCGCTTGGTGGTTTTTTGCGACTGCACTTGAAGAAACTTTCTAAGTCCCTGAAATTTAGCGGATTGACTGACCTTCATGTCTTAAAATAATGATGGACTGTCATTTAGTTTTTGCTTATTTGAGCTGTTCTTGCCATAATATGGACTTGGTCTTTTACCAAATAGGGCTATCTTCTGTATACCACCCCTACCTTGTCACAACACAATTGGCATCAAACACATTAAGAAGGAAAGACATTCCACAAATGTACTTTTAACAAGGCACACCTGTTAATTGAAATGCATTCCAGGTGACTACCTCATGAAGCTGGTTGAGAGAATTCCAAGAGTGTGCAAATCTGTCATCAAGGCAAAGGGTGGCTACTTTGAAGAATCTAAAATATATTTTGATTTATTTAAAATGTCTTTTGGTTACTACATGATTTCATGAGTGTTATTCCATAGTTTTGATGTCTTCAATATTATTCTACAATGTGGAAAATAGTAAAAAAAAAAAATTTGAATTAGCAGGTGTGTCCAAACATTTGACATGTACTGTATATTTAACTGAATAGCCTAGTAACCTACAGCGGGCTGCTGCATGGATAGCAGGGGTGTGTGACACTGCTGGGAATAGACAGGCCTTGCATCCCCACCTGTCCAAGGCAGCTGCTCCTCTTCTTCTCATGCACAGCTGACCGTAAACAGGGGGACGTGGGACAAACAACATTACTTACCTCATTTGTTTGATATTAATTAGTAAACAATTATTTACTGAACAAACAGTAAGATATTTATGTCCTGCTAATGCTGTGTTTTATGGTCTCCACTCTAGTTCCCTGCGGCTAATCTGGGCGTATGGTCACTAGAGGCGGCTTGAACTGACAAATGAGTTAAAGACTGCATTACATCGACAAGATGTGGTGGGTGTAACCGAGATGGAGAGAGCCAGGAGGGCTTTAGAAGAATTCCTCGTTGTCTCTAAATCATCGTTGCATCTGGGAAACTAAGCCAGGGTGGGGTTAAGACAACACCCACGTGCAGATAACGACAGGATGAACCCAGAGTGGCTTATGATGCTCCTTGGCCTGCATGAGGGGGGCTGAACCTACCATGACTGAGCATTGTTAGTGTCAGCTATATATAGTACTCTGCATTTGTGTAAAGGTTAGGTTACTCAGTCCAACACTCAAGGGTGGGGGATCGACCAGCCTCGTTTTAGCAATAATTAATCAATATTAAATAAAGATGATTGTTTGAAGAATTTACAATTTATCTCAGTCCTGAATTTCCATGACAGATGAAACACGCAGTGGGCACCACGAGCTGCAGTTCTCCACGTTCAACGACCCAATGAGGGCTCTGTCCTCAAAGTCACTCGTCTGCTACGAGGACCCTTACAGGGGACAGCCCATGTTGATTGGACTGATGTTACTGGGGGGGAAGAGGAATTCAAGGGTAGAACAAGAACAGGGCTTTTACATCCCTTCACTGAAATCTCTGAACTGCTGATATCTCCATTCTTTATTTTCTCTTCAAGTTTCTCTCCTCTCTCCCCACTTTCTCTCCCCACTTTCTCTCCCCTTTCTCTCTCTCTCTCTCTCTCTCCCTCTCTCTCTCACCTCTCTCCCCTCTCTCTCCCCTCTCTCTCTCTCCCCTCTCTCTCTCTCTCTCTCTCCCATCCTCCCTCCCCCTCCCATCTTTCTCCTCTCTCCCTCTCTCTCTCCCCTCTCTCTCTCTCTCTCTCTCTCTCTCTCTCCTTTCTCTCCTCTATCTCGCCATCTCTCGCTCTCTCTTCATTGAGAACTGGCAAGGAGGTCATGTTTGTGTCAGCATACCCAAATTGACGTGTGTGTGTGTGTGTGTGTGTGTGTGTGTGTGTGTGTGTGTGTGTGTGTGTGTGTGTGTGTGTGTGTGTGTGTGTGTGTGTGTGTGAGAGAGAGCTAGAGATTATTTGTCAGAAAGGTGATACTGATTGAACTGCTGATGTCTCTATTCTTTATTTTCTCTGTGTCCTCAAGTCTCTCTCTCCTCTCCTTTCCCTCCCTCTCTCCTCCTCCCTCTCTCTTCCTTCCCCCTCTCTCCCCTCTCCTCTCCTTTTCCTCCTTTACTCCTCCCCCCTCTCTCCTTTCCCTCCCCCCTCTCTCCTCCCCTCTCTCTCTCCTTTCCCTCCCTCTCTCTCCTTTCCCTCCCTCTCTCTCTTCTCTCCCTCTCTCTCCTTCCCTTCATCTCTCTCTTCTTCTCTCCCTCTCTCTCTTTCTTTGTCTCAGTGTGTATTGCAGTCCTTCAGTGATATTGCTGAAGTCAGCACTACTGCAGGACAAAGCATTCTGTGACTGTTCTGTTCATCCTAACATCCTATTGGAGGACGGCTGTAGAACAAGCCGTCCTATAGGAGGACATTTGAAATAGAGAACTAACTAAAGACCCTGTTTGCAAACTGGGACAATAATTGGACAAAGTATCCTAATTGGTCAGCTTGTGTGAATGCAGCCAAAGGGCAGCACGTTTGAGTTGTTGCCCCCTACAGCACCAACACACCTGATTCCACTCATCAACTCATTATCAAACCTGTGATTAATGGGATCAAGTGTGTCGTGCTGAGGCCAAAATATAAATGCACCCCGTTTGGGTCCCCAGAACCAGGATGAAGAAACGCTGGTTTAAATGGGTTAATTGTGACGTGAACACAGTCTGAAGTACACAGGAGCCAGATACATGAGAGAAATACAGTCACAGCTCTTAAGAGATGAAGTCCCTAATGTCTCTGGTAATATATGAGTTTAGATGTGAAAGTGGGTTACTGTGTGTGTGTGTGTGTGTGTGTGTGTGTGTGTGTGTGTGTGTGTGTGTGTGTGTGTGTGTGTGTGTGTGTGTGTGTCCTGTGCGTGAGAGGGTGTGTGTGTCCTGTGCGTGAGAGAGTGTGTGTGTCCTGTGCGTGAGAGGGTGTGTGTCCTGTGCGTGAGAGGGTGTGTGTGTGTGTGTGTGTGTGTGTGTGTGTGAGAGGTGTGTGTGTGTGTGTGTGTCCTGTGCGTGAGAGGGTGTGTGTGTGTGTGTGTGTGTGTGTGTGTGTGTGTGTGTGTGTGTTGCCTGGATAAGACCAAGCTCTGCCAGACACATCAATAGTGCCACTTTTTATGACCTACTTCCTGTTAACAAGTAGAATACGGTTCCTCCTACACCCTGATCTAAGGTCAGTTATGTGTTTTCCCTCTAATGGGAAGTGTAGGAAAGTGTCATCTGGTCCTAGATCAGTGGTTAGTTTAGTATCTAATGGTTCAGATTATGATTATGGAAGTGTCATCTGGTCCTAGATCAGTGGTTAGGTTAGTATCTAATGATTCAGGTTATGATTATGGGAGTGTAATCTGGTCCTAGATCAGTGGTTAGGTTAGTATCTAATGGTTCACTATATGGGGAATCTGATTCACTACATAGGAATATGATGCACTATATAGGGAATATGATGCACTATATAGGAATAGGATGCACTATATAGGGAATATGATGCACTATATAGGAAATATGATTTACTATATATGGAATATGATTACCTATATGAGGAATAGGGATCACTATATGAGGAATAGAGTTCACTATATGAGGAATAGAGTTCACAATATGAGGAATAGAGTTCACTATATGATGAATAGAGTTCACTATATGAGGAATAGAGTTCACTATATGAGGAATAGAGTTCACTATATATGGAATAGAGTTCACTATATATGGAATAGAGTTCACTATATGAGGAATATAGTTCTCTATATGAGGAATAGAGTTCACTATATATGGAATAGAGTTCACTATATGAGGAATAGAGTTCACTATATGAGGAATAGAGTTCACTATATGAGGAATAGAGTTCACTATATGAGGAAGAGGGTTCACTATATGAGGAATAGAGTTCACTATATGAGGAATAGAGTTCACTATATATGGAATAGAGTTCACTATATGAGGAATAGAGTTCACTATATGAGGAATAGAGTTCACTATATAGGAATAGAGTTCACTATATATGGAATAGAGTTCACTATATGAGGAATAGAGTTTACTATATGAGGAATAGAGTTCACTATATGAGGAATAGGGTTTACTATATATGGAATAGGGTTCACTATATGAGGAATAGGGTTCACTGTATATGGAATAGGGTTCACTATATAGAGAATAGGGTTCACTATATGAGGAATAGGGTTCACTATATATGGAATAGGGTTCACTATATATGGAATAGGGTTCACTATATGAGGAATAGGGTTCACTATATATGGAATAGGGTTCGCTGTATATGGAATAGGGTTTGCTATATATGGAATAGGTTTCACTGTATATGGAATAGGGTTCACTATATGAGGAATAGGGTTCACTATATGAGGAATAGGGTTCACTATATATGGAATAGGGTTCACTATATATGGAATAGGGTTCACTGTATATGGAATATGGTTCACTATATATGGAATAGGGTTCACTATATGAGGAATAGAGTTCACTATATATGGAATATGGTTCACTCTATGAGGAATAGTGTTCACTATATATGGAATAGGGTTCACTATATATGGAATAGGGTTCACTATATATGGAATAGGGTTCACTATATGGGGAATAGGGTTCACTATATGGGGAATAGGGTTCACTGTATATGGAATAGGGTTCACTATATGGGGAATAGGGTTCACTATATGGGGAATAGGGTTCACTATATGGGGAATAGGGTTCACTATATGGGGAATAGGGTTCACTATATATGGAATAGGGTTCACTATATGTGGAATAGGGTTCACTATATATGGAATAGGGTTCACTATATATGGAATAGGGTTCACTATATGGGAAATAGGGTTCACTATATGGGGAATATGGTTCACTATATATGGAATAGGGTTCACTATATGAGGAATAGAGTTCACTATATATGGAATATGGTTCACTCTATGAGGAATAGGGTTCACTATATATGGAATAGGGTTCACTATATATGGAATAGGGTTCACTATATATGGAATAGGGTTCACTATATGGGGAATAGGGTTCACTATATGGGGAATAGGGTTCACTATATGGGGAATAGGGTTCACTATATGAGGAATAGGGTTCACTATATGAGGAATAGGGTTCACTATATATGGAATAGGGTTCACTATATATGGAATAGGGTTCACTATATGAGGAATAGAGTTCACTATATATGGAATATGGTTCACTCTATGAGGAATAGGGTTCACTATATGAGGAATAGGGTTCACTATATATGGAATAGGGTTCACTATATATGGAATAGGGTTCACTATATGAGGAATAGAGTTCACTATATAGGGAATAGGATTTACTATATATGGAATATGATTACCTATATGAGGAATAGGGATCACTATATGAGGAATAGAGTTCACTATATGAGGAATAGAGTTCACAATATGAGGAATAGAGTTCACTATATGAGGAATAGAGTTCACTATATGAGGAATAGAGTTCACTATATGAGGAATAGAGTTCACTATATGAGGAATAGAGTTCACTATATAAGGAATAGAGTTCACTATATGAGGAATAGAGTTCACTATATGAGGAATAGAGTTCACTATATGAGGAATAGAGTTCACTATATATGGAATAGAGTTCACTATATGAGGAATAGAGTTCACTATATGAGGAATAGAGTTCACTATATGAGGAAGAGGGTTCACTATATGAGGAATAGAGTTCACTATATGAGGAATAGAGTTCACTATATATGGAATAGAGTTCACTATATGAGGAATAGAGTTCACTATATGAGGAATAGAGTTCACTATATGAGGAATAGAGTTCACTATATATGGAATAGAGTTCACTATATGAGGAATAGGGTTCACTATATGGGGAATAGGGTTCACTGTATATGGAATAGGGTTCACTATATGGGGAATAGGGTTCACTATATGGGGAATAGGGTTCACTATATATGGAATAGGGTTCACTATATGGGGAATAGGGTTCACTATATATGGAATAGGGTTCACTATATGGGGAATAGGGTTCACTATATGGGGAATAGGGTTCACTGTATATGGAATAGGGTTCACTATATGGGGAATAGGGTTCACTATATGGGGAATAGGGTTCACTATATATGGAATAGGGTTCACTATATGGGGAATAGGGTTCACTATATATGGAATAGGGTTCACTATATGAGGAATAGGGTTCACTATATATGGAATAGGGTTCACTATATATGGAATAGGGTTCACTATATGGGAAATAGGGTTCACTATATGGGGAATATGGTTCACTATATATGGAATAGGGTTCACTATATGAGGAATAGAGTTCACTATATATGGAATATGGTTCACTCTATGAGGAATAGGGTTCACTATATATGGAATAGGGTTCACTATATATGGAATAGGGTTCACTATATATGGAATAGGGTTCACTATATATGGAATAGGGTTCACTATATGGGAATAGGGTTCACTATATGGGGAATAGGGTTCACTATATGGGGAATAGGGTTCACTATATGAGGAATAGGGTTCACTATATGAGGAATAGGGTTCACTATATATGGAATAGGGTTCACTATATATGGAATAGGGTTCACTATATGAGGAATAGAGTTCACTATATATGGAATATGGTTCACTCTATGAGGAATAGGGTTCACTATATATGGAATAGGGTTCACTATATATGGAATAGGGTTCACTATATAGGGAATAGGATTTACTATATATGGAATATGATTACCTATATGAGGAATAGGGATCACTATATGAGGAATAGAGTTCACTATATGAGGAATAGAGTTCACAATATGAGGAATAGAGTTCACTATATGATGAATAGAGTTCACTATATGAGGAATAGAGTTCACTATATGAGGAATAGAGTTCACTATATATGGAATAGAGTTCACTATATATGGAATAGAGTTCACTATATATGGAATAGAGTTCACTATATGAGGAATATAGTTCTCTATATGAGGAATAGAGTTCACTATATATGGAATAGAGTTCATTATATGAGGAATAGGGTTCACTATATGGGGAATAGGGTTCACTGTATATGGAATAGGGTTCACTATATGGGGAATAGGGTTCACTATATGGGGAATAGGGTTCACTATATATGGAATAGGGTTCACTATATGGGGAATAGGGTTCACTATATATGGAATAGGGTTCACTATATGGGGAATAGGGTTCACTATATGGGGAATAGGGTTCACTGTAATGGAATAGGGTTCACTATATGGGGAATAGGGTTCACTATATGGGGAATAGGGTTCACTATATATGGAATAGGGTTCACTATATGGGGAATAGGGTTCACTATATATGGAATAGGGTTCACTATATGAGGAATAGGGTTCACTATATATGGAATAGGGTTCACTATATATGGAATAGGGTTCACTATATGGGAAATAGGGTTCACTATATGGGGAATATGGTTCACTATATATGGAATAGGGTTCACTATATGAGGAATAGAGTTCACTATATATGGAATATGGTTCACTCTATGAGGAATAGGGTTCACTATATATGGAATAGGGTTCACTATATATGGAATAGGGTTCACTATATATGGAATAGGGTTCACTATATATGGAATAGGGTTCACTATATGGGGAATAGGGTTCACTATATGGGGAATAGGGTTCACTATATGAGGAATAGGGTTCACTATATGAGGAATAGGGTTCACTATATATGGAATAGGGTTCACTATATATGGAATAGGGTTCACTATATGAGGAATAGAGTTCACTATATATGGAATATGGTTCACTCTATGAGGAATAGGGTTCACTATATATGGAATAGGGTTCACTATATATGGAATAGGGTTCACTATATAGGGAATAGGATTTACTATATATGGAATATGATTACCTATATGAGGAATAGGGATCACTATATGAGGAATAGAGTTCACTATATGAGGAATAGAGTTCACAATATGAGGAATAGAGTTCACTATATGATGAATAGAGTTCACTATATGAGGAATAGAGTTCACTATATATGGAATAGAGTTCACTATATATGGAATAGAGTTCACTATATATGGAATAGAGTTCACTATATGAGGAATATAGTTCTCTATATGAGGAATAGAGTTCACTATATATGGAATAGAGTTCACTATATATGGAATAGAGTTCACTATATATGGAATAGAGTTCACTATATGAGGAATAGAGTTCTCTATATGAGGAATAGAGTTCACTATATATGGAATAGAGTTCACTATATGAGGAATAGAGTTCACTATATGAGGAATAGAGTTCACTATATGAGGAATAGAGTTCACTATATGAGGAATAGGGTTCACTATATATGGAATAGGGTTCACTATATATGGAATAGGGTTCACTGTATATGGAATAGGGTTCACTATATGAGGAATAGGGTTCACTATATGAGGAATAGGGTTCACTATATATGGAATAGGGTTCACTATATATGGAATAGGGTTCACTATATGAGGAATAGGGTTCACTATATATGGAATAGGGTTCGCTGTATATGGAATAGGGTTTGCTATATATGGAATAGGTTTCACTGTATATGGAATAGGGTTCACTATATGAGGAATAGGATTCACTATATGAGGAATAGGGTTCACTATATATGGAATAGGGTTCACTGTATATGGAATATGGTTCACTATATATGGAATAGGGTTCACTATATGAGGAATAGAGTTCACTATATGAGGAATAGAGTTCACTATATGAGGAATAGAGTTCACAATATGAGGAATAGAGTTCACAATATGAGGAATAGAGTTCACTATATGAGGAATAGAGTTCACTATATGAGGAATAGAGTTCACTATATGAGGAATAGAGTTCACTATATGAGGAATAGAGTTCACTATATGAGGAATAGAGTTCACTATATATGGAATAGAGTTCACTATATGAGGAATAGGGTTCACTATATGGGGAATAGGGTTCACTGTATATGGAATAGGGTTCACTATATGGGGAATAGGGTTCACTATATGGGGAATAGGGTTCACTATATATGGAATAGGGTTCACTATATGGGGAATAGGGTTCACTATATATGGAATAGGGTTCACTATATGGGGAATAGGGTTCACTATATGGGGAATAGGGTTCACTGTATATGGAATAGGGTTCACTATATGGGGAATAGGGTTCACTATATGGGGAATAGGGTTCACTATATATGGAATAGGGTTCACTATATGGGGAATAGGGTTCACTATATATGGAATAGGGTTCACTATATGAGGAATAGGGTTCACTATATATGGAATAGGGTTCACTATATATGGAATAGGGTTCACTATATGGGAAATAGGGTTCACTATATGGGGAATATGGTTCACTATATATGGAATAGGGTTCACTATATGAGGAATAGAGTTCACTATATATGGAATATGGTTCACTCTATGAGGAATAGGGTTCACTATATATGGAATAGGGTTCACTATATATGGAATAGGGTTCACTATATATGGAATAGGGTTCACTATATATGGAATAGGGTTCACTATATGGGGAATAGGGTTCACTATATGGGGAATAGGGTTCACTATATGGGGAATAGGGTTCACTATATGGAATAGGGTTCACTATATGAGGAATAGGGTTCACTATATATGGAATAGGGTTCACTATATATGGAATAGGGTTCACTATATGAGGAATAGAGTTCACTATATATGGAATATGGTTCACTCTATGAGGAATAGGGTTCACTATATATGGAATAGGGTTCACTATATATGGAATAGGGTTCACTATATAGGGAATAGGATTTACTATATATGGAATATGATTACCTATATGAGGAATAGGGATCACTATATGAGGAATAGAGTTCACTATATGAGGAATAGAGTTCACAATATGAGGAATAGAGTTCACTATATGATGAATAGAGTTCACTATATGATGAATAGAGTTCACTATATGAGGAATAGAGTTCACTATATATGGAATAGAGTTCACTATATATGGAATAGAGTTCACTATATATGGAATAGAGTTCACTATATGAGGAATATAGTTCTCTATATGAGGAATAGAGTTCACTATATATGGAATAGAGTTCACTATATGAGGAATAGAGTTCACTATATGAGGAATAGAGTTCACTATATGAGGAATAGAGTTCACTATATATGGAATAGAGTTCACTATATGAGGAATAGAGTTCACTATATGAGGAATAGAGTTCACTATATGAGGAATAGAGTTCACTATATATGGAATAGAGTTCACTATATATGGAATAGAGTTCACTATATGAGGAATAGAGTTCACTATATGAGGAATAGAGTTCACTATATGAGGAATAGGGTTCACTATATATGGAATAGGGTTCACTATATATGGAATAGGGTTCACTGTATATGGAATAGGGTTCACTATATGAGGAATAGGGTTCACTATATGAGGAATAGGGTTCACTATATATGGAATAGGGTTCACTATATATGGAATAGGGTTCACTATATGGGGAATAGGGTTCACTATATATGGAATAGGGTTCGCTGTATATGGAATAGGGTTTGCTATATATGGAATAGGTTTCACTGTATATGGAATAGGGTTCACTATATGAGGAATAGGGTTCACTATATGAGGAATAGGGTTCACTATATATGGAATAGGGTTCACTATATATGGAATAGGGTTCACTGTATATGGAATATGGTTCACTATATATGGAATAGGGTTCACTATATGAGGAATAGAGTTCACTATATATGGAATATGGTTCACTCTATGAGGAATAGGGTTCACTATATATGGAATAGGGTTCACTATATATGGAATAGGGTTCACTATATATGGAATAGGGTTCACTATATGGGGAATAGGGTTCACTATATGGGGAATAGGGTTCACTGTATATGGAATAGGGTTCACTATATGGGGAATAGGGTTCACTATATGGGGAATAGGGTTCACTATATATGGAATAGGGTTCACTATATGGGGAATAGGGTTCACTATATATGGAATAGGGTTCACTATATGAGGAATAGGGTTCACTATATATGGAATAGGGTTCACTATATATGGAATAGGGTTCACTATATGGGGAATAGGGTTCACTATATATGGAATAGGGTTCACTCTATGAGGAATAGGGTTCACTATATATGGAATAGGGTTCACTATATATGGAATAGGGTTCACTATATAGGGAATAGGATTTACTATATATGGAATATGATTACCTATATGAGGAATAGGGATCACTATATGAGGAATAGAGTTCACTATATGAGGAATAGAGTTCACAATATGAGGAATAGAGTTCACTATATGATGAATAGAGTTCACTATATGATGAATAGAGTTCACTATATGAGGAATAGAGTTCACTATATATGGAATAGAGTTCACTATATATGGAATAGAGTTCACTATATATGGAATAGAGTTCACTATATAAGGAATATAGTTCTCTATATGAGGAATAGAGTTCACTATATATGGAATAGAGTTCACTATATGAGGAATAGAGTTCACTATATGAGGAATAGAGTTCACTATATGAGGAATAGAGTTCACTATATATGGAATAGAGTTCACTATATGAGGAATAGAGTTCACTATATGAGGAATAGAGTTCTCTATATGAGGAATAGAGTTCACTATATATGGAATAGAGTTCACTATATGAGGAATAGAGTTCACTATATGAGGAATAGAGTTCACTATATGAGGAATAGAGTTCACTATATGAGGAATAGGGTTCACTATATATGGAATAGGGTTCACTATATATGGAATAGGGTTCACTGTATATGGAATAGGGTTCACTATATGAGGAATAGGGTTCACTATATGAGGAATAGGGTTCACTATATATGGAATAGGGTTCACTATATATGGAATAGGGTTCACTATATGAGGAATAGGGTTCACTATATATGGAATAGGGTTTGCTGTATATGGAATAGGGGTTGCTATATATGGAATAGGTTTCACTGTATATGGAATAGGGTTCACTATATGAGGAATAGGGTTCACTATATGAGGAATAGGGTTCACTATATATGGAATAGGGTTCACTATATATGGAATAGGGTTCACTGTATATGGAATATGGTTCACTATATATGGAATAGGGTTCACTATATGAGGAATAGAGTTCACTATATATGGAATATGGTTCACTATATATGGAATAGGGTTCACTATATGAGGAATAGAGTTCACTATATATGGAATAGGGTTCACTATATATGGAATAGGGTTCACTATATGGGGAATAGGGTTCACTATATGGGGAATAGGGTTCACTGTATATGGAATAGGGTTCACTATATGGGGAATAGGGTTCACTATATGGGGAATAGGGTTCACTGTATATGGAATAGGGTTCACTATATGGGGAATAGGGTTCACTATATATGGAATAGGGTTCACTATATGAGGAATAGGGTTCACTATATATGGAATAGGGTTCACTATATATGGAATAGGGTTCACTATATGGGAAATAGGGTTCACTATATGGGGAATATGGTTCACTATATATGGAATAGGGTTCACTCTATGAGGAATAGGGTTCACTATATATGGAATAGGGTTCACTATATATGGAATATGGTTCACTATATATGGAATAGGGTTCACTATATATGGAATAGGGTTCACTATATGGGGAATAGGGTTCACTATATGGGGAATAGGGTTCACTATATGGGGAATAGGGTTCACTATATGAGGAATAGGGTTCACTATATGAGGAATAGGGTTCACTATATATGGAATAGGGTTCACTATATATGGAATAGGGTTCACTATATGAGGAATAGAGTTCACTATATATGGAATATGGTTCACTCTATGAGGAATAGGGTTCACTATATATGGAATAGGGTTCACTATATATGGAATAGGGTTCACTATATATGGAATAGGGTTCACTATATATGGAATAGTAGGGTTCACTATATGGGGAATAGGGTTCACTATATGGGGAATAGGGTTCACTGTATATGGAATAGGGTTCACTATATGGGGAATAGGGTTCACTATATGGGGAATAGGGTTCACTATATATGGAATAGGGTTCACTATATGGGGAATAGGGTTCACTATATATGGAATAGGGTTCACTATATGAGGAATAGGGTTCACTATATATGGAATAGGGTTCACTATATATGGAATAGGGTTCACTATATGGGGAATAGGGTTCACTATATGGGGAATATGGTAACTAGCTATTTAACAGTTTAGGTGTTTCGTAGTCATATTACTGGATAATTAGCTAATTAACTAAGGAGCAGTTGAGTTGATGATGATGATTGACTTGTATTAACACATTTTAATTGTTATTTTAGAGTTTAATTGTCTGACTATCGCTCTGTTTATTTTGTCTTTCTCTCCTTTCTCCTTCTCTCCCTCCCTATCCCCCTCTCTCTCTCTCTTCTAGTGGTCGCTCTGACCCCCTCTCTAAAGAGCGGAGACTACCGCCTCAACTACCTCCCTCCTCCTCCCTTTCATCCCAACCCCCTTACCCCACTCCCTCTAACATTTACCTTACGCCCCTCCACCCCCGCAACACGAGTCACCATGACGACCTCAGCGTTGCGTCGCCAGGTGAAGAACATCGTTCACAACTACTCTGAGGCAGAGATCAAGGTGACTAACTAACTCTACTAACTCTACTATATTTTATTATTTCCTTCTGTGTGTTGTAGAAAGTTGTGTCCCCACCTGTGGGCCCCGGCTGGATTATTTAGGTAACACTGTGGTGTAATGTCAGGTAACACTGTGGTGTAATGTAATGTCAGGTAGCACTGTGGTGTAATGTAATGTCAGGTAACACTGTGGTGTAATGTCAGGTAGCACTGTGGTGTAATGTAATGTCAGGTAACACTGTGGTGTAATGTCAGGTAGCACTGTGGTGTAATGTCAGGTAACACTGTGGTGTAATGTCAGGTAACACTGTGGTGTAATGTCAGGTAGCACTGTGGTGTAATGTCAGGTAACACTGTGGTGTAATGTCAGGTAACACTGTGGTGTAATGTCAGGTAACACTGTGGTGTAATGTCAGGTAACACTGTGGTGTAATGTAATGTCAGGTAGCACTGTGGTGTAATGTAATGTCAGGTAACACTGTGGTGTAATGTCAGGTAGCACTGTGGTGTAATGTGTGGTGTAATGTCAGGTAGCACTGTGGTGTAATGTCAGGTAGCACTGTGGTGTAATGTAATGTCAGGTAGCACTGTGGTGTAATGTCAGGTAACACTGTGGTGTAATGTCAGGTAACACTGTGGTGTAATGTCAGGTAACACTGTGGTGTAATGTGTAATGTGGTGTAATGTCAGGTAACACTGTGGTGTAATGTCAGGTAGCACTGTGGTGTAATGTAATAATCAGGTAATACTGTTTAGTAATGTTTTATCCAAAGCGACTAACAGTCATGGTGCATAATGTCAGGTAATCACTGTGGTGTAATGTCAGGTAGCACTGTGGTGTAATGTCAGGTAACACTGTGGTGTAATGTCAGGTAACACTGTGGTGTAATGTCAGGTAACACTGTGGTGTAATGTCAGGTAACACTGTGGTGTAATGTCAGGTAACACTGTGGTGTAATGTCAGGTAACACTGTGGTGTAATGTCAGGTAGCACTGTGGTGTAATGTCAGGTAACACTGTGGTGTAATGTCAGGTAGCACTGTGGTGTAATGTCAGGTAACACTGTGGTGTAATGTCAGGTAGCACTGTGGTGTAATGTCAGGTAGCACTGTGGTGTAATGTAATGTCAGGTAGCACTGTGGTGTAATGTAATGTCAGGTAGCACTGTGGTGTAATGTAATGTCAGGTAGCACTGTGGTGTAATGTAATGTCAGGTAACACTGTGGTGTAATGTCAGGTAACACTGTGGTGTAATGTAATGTCAGGTAGCACTGTGGTGTAATGTAATGTCAGGTAACACTGTGGTGTAATGTCAGGTAGCACTGTGGTGTAATGTAATGTCAGGTAGCACTGTGGTGTAATGTAATGTCAGGTAGCACTGTGGTGTAATGTAATGTCAGGTAACACTGTGGTGTAATGTCAGGTAACACTGTGGTGTAATGTCAGGTAGCACTGTGGTGTAATGTCAGGTAACACTGTGGTGTAATGTCAGGTAACACTGTGGTGTAATGTCAGGTAGCACTGTGGTGTAATGTCAGGTAACACTGTGGTGTAATGTCAGGTAACACTGTGGTGTATGTAATGTCAGGTAGCACTGTGGTGTAATGTCAGGTAACACTGTGGTGTAATGTAATGTCAGGTAACACTGTGGTGTAATGTGTAGCACTGTGGTGTAATGTAATGTCAGGTAACACTGTGGTGTAATGTCAGGTAGCACTGTGGTGTAATGTCAGGTAGCACTGTGGTGTCAATGTGGTGTAATGTCAGGTAGCACTGTGGTGTAATGTCAGGTAACACTGTGGTGTAATGTCAGGTAGCACTGTGGTGTAATGTCAGGTAGCACTGTGGTGTAATGTCAGGTAGCACTGTGGTGTAATGTCAGGTAACACTGTGGTGTAATGTAATGTCAGGTAGCACTGTGGTGTAATGTCAGGTAGCACTGTGGTGTAATGTAATGTCAGGTAGCACTGTGGTGTAATGTAATGTCAGGTAGCACTGTGGTGTAATGTCAGGTAGCACTGTGGTGTAATGTAATGTCAGGTAGCACTGTGGTGTAATGTAATGTCAGGTAGCACTGTGGTGTAATGTCAGGTAGCACTGTGGTGTAATGTCAGGTAACACTGTGGTGTAATGTCAGGTAGCACTGTGGTGTAATGTCAGGTAGCACTGTGGTGTAATGTCAGGTAGCACTGTGGTGTAATGTAATGTCAGGTAGCACTGTGGTGTAATGTAATGTCAGGTAGCACTGTGGTGTAATGTCAGGTAGCACTGTGGTGTAATGTAATGTCAGGTAGCACTGTGGTGTAATGTCAGGTAGCACTGTGGTGTAATGTAATGTCAGGTAGCACTGTGGTGTAATGTAATGTCAGGTAGCACTGTGGTGTAATGTCAGGTAGCACTGTGGTGTAATGTCAGGTAACACTGTGGTGTAATGTAATGTCAGGTAGCACTGTGGTGTAATGTAATGTCAGGTAGCACTGTGGTGTAATGTCAGGTAGCACTGTGGTGTAATGTCAGGTAGCACTGTGGTGTAATGTCAGGTAGCACTGTGGTGTAATGTCAGGTAGCACTGTGGTGTAATGTCAGGTAGCACTGTGGTGTAATGTCAGGTAGCACTGTGGTGTAATGTAATGTCAGGTAGCACTGTGTGTAATGTCAGGTAGCACTGTGGTGTAATGTCAGGTAGCACTGTGGTGTAATGTCAGGTAGCACTGTGGTGTAATGTCAGGTAGCACTGTGGTGTAATGTCAGGTAACACTGTGGTGTAATGTCAGGTAACTGTGGTGTAATGTCAGGCAGCACTGTGGTGTAATGTCAGGTAACACTGTGGTGTAATGTCAGGTAGCACTGTGGTGTAATGTCAGGTAGCACTGTGGTGTAATGTCAGGTAGCACTGTGGTGTAATGTCAGGTAGCACTGTGGTGTAATGTCAGGTAGCACTGTGGTGTAATGTCAGGTAGCACTGTGGTGTAATGTCAGGTAGCACTGTGGTGTAATGTCAGGTAGCACTGTGGTGTAATGTCAG
>NC_068430.1:81018442-81058442 GCF_023373465.1 Oncorhynchus keta
ATAGGGTTCACTATATATGGAATAGGGTTCACTATATATGGAATAGGGTTCACTATATAGGGTTCACTATATGGAATAGGGTTCACTATATGGAATAGGGTTCAATAGGGTTTCACTATATATGGAATAGGGTTCACTATATGAGGAATAGGGTTCACTATATATGGAATAGGGTTCACTATATATAGGGTTCAATATATGGGTTCACTATATATGGAATAGGGTTCACTATATATGGAATAGGGTTCACTATATGGGGAATATGGTTCAATATATGGAATAGTTCACTATAGGAATAGGGTTCACTATATATGGAATAGGGTTCACTATATATGGAATAGGGTTCAATATATGGAATAGGGTTCACTATATGGGGAATAGGGTTCACTATATGGGGAATAGGGTTCACTATATGGGGAATAGGGTTCACTATATGGGGAATAGGGTTCACTATATAGGAATAGGGTTCACTATATGGGGAATAGGGTTCACTATATAATGGAATATATGGAATAGGGTTCACTATATGAGGAATAGGGTTCACTATATATGGAATAGGGTTCACTATGATAGGGAATAGGGTTCACTATATATGGAATAGGGTTCACTATATATGGAATAGGGTTCACTATATATGGAATAGGGTTCACTATATATAGGGGAATAGGGTTCACTATATGGGGAATAGGGTTCAATATGGGTAGGGTTCACTGTATATGGAATAGGGTTCACTATATGGGGAATAGGGTTCACTATATGGGAATAGGGTTCACTATATATGGAATAGGGTTCACTATATGAGGAATAGGGTTCACTATATATGGAATAGGGTTCACTATATATGGAATAGGGTTCACTATATGGGGAATAGGGTTCACTATATATGGAATAGGGTTCACTATATGGGGAATAGGGTTCACTATATGGGGAATATGGTAACTAGCTATTTAACAGTTTAGGTGTTTCGTAGTCATATTACTGGATAATTAGCTAATTAACTAAGGAGCAGTTGAGTTGATGATGATGATTGACTTGTATTAACACATTTTAATTGTTATTTTAGAGTTTAATTGTCTGACTATCGCTCTGTTTATTTTGTCTTTCTCTCCTTTCTCCTTCTCTCCCTCCCTATCCCCCTCTCTCTCTCTCTTCTAGTGGTCGCTCTGACCCCCTCTCTAAAGAGCGGAAACTACCGCCTCAACTACCTCCCTCCTCCTCCCTTTCATCCCAACCCCCTTACCCCACTCCCTCTAACATTTACCTTACGCCCCTCCACCCACCGCAACACGAGTCACCATGACGACCTCAGCGTTGCGTCGCCAGGTGAAGAACATCGTTCACAACTACTCTGAGGCAGAGATCAAGGTGACTAACTAACTCTACTAACTCTACTATATTTTATTATTTCCTTCTGTGTGTTGTAGAAAGTTGTGTCCCCACCTGTGGGCCCCGGCTGGGTGTATTATTTAGGTAACACTGTGGTGTGTAATGTCAGGTAACACTGTGGTGTAGGTAGCACTGTGGTGTAATGTAATGTCAGGTAGCACTGTGGTGTAATGTCAGGTAGCACTGTGGTGTAATGTAAGGTAACACTGTGGTGTAATGTCAGGTAGCACTGTGGTGTAATGTCAGGTAGCACTGTGGTGTAATGTAATGTCACTGTGGTGTAATGTCACTGTGGTGTAATGTCAGGTAACACTGTGGTGTAATGTGGTAAATGTAATGTCACACTGTGGTGTAATGTCAGGTAACACTGTGGTGTAATGTAATGTCAGGTAACACTGTGGTGTAATGTCAGGTAACACTGTGGTGTAATGTCAGGTAACACTGTGGTGTAATGTAATGTCAGGTAGCACTGTGGTGTAATGTAATGTCAGGTAACACTGTGGTGTAATGTCAGGTAGCACTGTGGTGTAATGTCAGGTAACACTGTGGTGTAATGTCAGGTAGCACTGTGGTGTAATGTCAGGTAGCACTGTGGTGTAATGTAATGTCAGGTAGCACTGTGGTGTAATGTAATGTCAGGTAGGTGTAATGTCACTGTGGTGTAATGTCAGGTAGCACTGTGGTGTAATGTCAGGTAACACTGTGGTGTAATGTCAGGTAACACTGTGTAATGTCAGGTAGCACTGTGGTGTAATGTAATTTCAGGACGCTGTGGTGTAATGTGGTCCCGGGAATCGAATGTGTAATGTCAGGTAACACTGTGGTGTAATGTCAGGTAACACTGTGGTGTAATGTCAGGTAACACTGTGGTGTAATGTCAGGTAGCACTGTGGTGTAATGTAATGTCAGGTAGCACTGTGGTGTAATGTCAGGTAACACTGTGGTGTAATGTCAGGTAGCACTGTGGTGTAATGTCAGGTAATGTCAGGTAGCACTGTGGTGTAATGTCAGGTATGTGGTGTAATGTAATGTCAGGTAGCACTGTGGTGTAATGTAATGTCAGGTAGCACTGTGGTGTAATGTCAGGTAACACTGTGGTGTAATGGGTAACACTGTGGTGTAATGTCAGGTAACACTGTGGTGTAATGTCAGGTAACACTGTGGTGTAATGTAATGTCAGGTAACACTGTGGTGTAATGTCAGGTAGCACTGTGGTGTAATGTCAGGTGTGGTGTAATGTCAGGTAGCACTGTGGTGTAATGTCAGGTAGCACTGTGGTGTAATGTAATGTCAGGTAGCACTGTGGTGTAATGTAATGTCAGGTAGCACTGTGGTGTAATGTCAGGTAGCACTGTGGTGTAATGTCAGGTAGCACTGTGGTGTAATGTCAGGTAACACTGTGGTGTAATGTCAGGTAGCACTGTGGTGTAATGTAATGTCAGGTAGCACTGTGGTGTAATGTAATGTCAGGTAGCGCTGTGGTGTAATGTAATGGTAACACTGTGGTGTAGGTAGCACTGTGGTGTAATGTAGGTATGTGGTGTAATGTCAGGTAGCACTGTGGTGTAATGTAATGTCAGGTAGCACTGTGGTGTAATGTCATGTCAGGTAGCACTGTGGTGTAATGTCAGGTAGCACTGTGGTGTAATGTGGTGTAATGTCAGGTAGCACTGTGGTGTAATGTAATGTCAGGTAACACTGTGGTGCACTGTGGTGTAATGTGGTGTAATGTCAGGTAGCACTGTGGTGTAATGTGTAATGTCAGGTAACACTGTGGTGTAATGTAATGTCAGGTAGCACTGTGGTGTAATGTAATGTCAGGTAGCACTGTGGTGTAATGTCAGGTAGCACTGTGGTGTAATGTCAGGTAGCACTGTGGTGTAATGTCAGGTAGCACTGTGGTAATGTAATGTCAGGTAGCACTGTGGTGTAATGTAATGTCAGGTAGCACTGTGGTGTAATGTCAGGTAACACTGTGGTGTAATGTCAGGTAGCACTGTGGTGTAATGTGGTGTAATGTCAGGTAGCACTGTGGTGTAATGTCAGGTAGCACTGTGGTGTAATGTCAGGTAGCACTGTGGTGTAATGTCAGGTAGCACTGTGGTGTAATGTAGGTATGTGTAATGTCAGGTAGCACTGTGGTGTAATGTCAGGTAGCACTGTGGTGTAATGTCAGGTAGCACTGTGGTGTAATGTCAGGTAGCACTGTGGTGTAATGTAATGTCAGGTAGCACTGTGGTGTAATGTCAGGTAGCACTGTGGTGTAATGTCAGGTAGCACTGTGGTGTAATGTCAGGTAGTACTGTGGTGTAATGTCAGGTAGCACTGTGGTGTAATGTCAGGTAACACTGTGGTGTAATGTCAGGTAGCACTGTGGTGTAATGTCAGGTAGCACTGTGGTGTAATGTCAGGTAGCACTGTGGTGTAATGTCAGGTAGCACTGTGGTGTAATGTCAGGTAGCACTGTGGTGTAATGTCAGGTAGCACTGTGGTGTAATGTCAGGTAGCACTGTGGTGTAATGTCAGGTAGCACTGTGGTGTAATGTCAGGTAGCACTGTGGTGTAATGTCAGGTAGCACTGTGGTGTAATGTCAGGTAGCACTGTGGTGTAATGTCAGGTAGCTTGCTATTCAGTTTGATGTTCCCGTACTCAGCTATGAATTGATAAATGTTCATTAATGATTTATTGACTACTTACAAAGCCTTTCTACACTATTGGTAGCCCCTACCTTTCACACCTGCTACACTGGGCAGCAGCCCATCATTATAGGTCAAATGTTACCAGAAATCGTACCCCCCCCTCTTCTAAACCTGGTGTGTGATACTACTTTCTCTCATTCCAATACCCCTCCCTCCTCAACCAGGTGCGCGAGGCGACGTCCAACGACCCGTGGGGCCCCTCCTCCTCGCTGATGTCAGAGATCGCTGACCTCACCTTTAACGTGGTGGCGTTTGCTGAGGTCATGGGCATGGTCTGGAAACGCCTCAACGACCACGGGAAGAACTGGAGACACGTCTACAAGGTAAACTCCTTTAAAGAGACACCATTAGGTCTACAAGGTGAACTCCTTTAAAGAGACACCATTAGGTCTACAAGGTAAACACCTTTAAAGAGACACCATTAGGTCTACAAGGTGAACTCCTTTAAAGAGACACCATTAGGTCTACAAGGTGAACACCTTTAAAGAGACACCATTTACATCTACAAGGTAAACACCTTTAAAGAGACACCATTACGTCTACCATTTCCTGGTTGCTAAAATCCTAATAGTGTATGTGGCAAAACAAGCAGCCATTGTATAGATAATCATTGTACCATCTAAACTGCTGTGAATTATATTTTCCATAACCAAAAATATTGTACTTTCAACTGTTTGAAGCTGCTGTACAAAACCCAGAGTAAAATATGCCCAAAACAATACTTAAGAGGGGAAGCGTAGAAATAGCGGACATAGAGCAGATCTACTGCTTCTGAGACTTGCTTTCAATGAGAATGTGAATATGGAATAGTTACATTTTCCAGCTTTAAATCAGTCTATTTTGGTCTTGTTTTATTATCCTATTCCTGTGGGTTGGTACTCATTTTTATCATTCTATGCAGCTTTTATGTTATTTTTATCTAGATATATATTTAAGTTATGTATTTAAATGTTTGTTTTAGTATGTACAGCATCTTGAGTTGTGGTGTCTGTATGAAATGTGCAGTAGAAATAAAAGTTATATTATATGACAAGGCCCTGACGCTGCTCGACTACTTGATCAAGACCGGCTCAGAGAGAGTGGCTCAGCAGTGCCGCGAGAACGCATTCACCATACAGGTGGGTGGGGGAAACTGGGGTACGGTGGGGAGGGTGTTTTGGCACAAAATGGCAGGGAGAACTCATTCACCATACAGGTGGGTGGGGGAAACTGGGGTACGGTGGGGAGGGTGTTCTGGCACAAAATAATATAAATGCTGCAGTGGACTCCTGCTCTCCTCTCGTAGAAAGAAAGGTGCTATCGAGAACCTTAAAGGGTTTTTCGACCGTCCCCTGAGGAGAACCCTTTGAAGAACCCTTTTTAGTTTCAGGTAGAACCCTTTTGTGTTCCATGCAAAACCCTTTCAACAGAGGGTTCTACATGGAACCCAAAAGGGTTCTACCTGGAGCCAAAAAGGGTTCTACCTGGAACTAAAAAGTGTTCTCCTATGGGGACGGTCGAAGAACCCTTCATTAGCTCATTGTTATGGATGTATCCAAATAATTGTCACTAGAAAACAGCTTAAACAAATGCAGCTACTCTGCTGTTATTCTGGCTGCACTGTTCTACGTGACTGTAAGTTAGCCGTAGTTGGCTAGCTAGCTAGCAAGGGACCGGAACGTTGCCATCCAGGTACATGTCTAACCAACTATACATAGATACAGAACAAACCCTAGTTGGCTAGCTAGGTACATGTCTAACCATCTATACATAGATACAGAACTAACCGTAGTTGGCTAGCTAGGTACATGTCTAACCAACTATACATAGATACAGAACTAACCGTAGTTGGCTAGCTAGGTACATGTCTAACCAACTATACATAGATACAGAACAAACCCTAGTTGGCTAGCTAGGTACATGTCTAACCAACTATACATAGATACAGAACAAACCGTAGTTGGCTAGCTAGGTACATGTCTAACCAACTATACATAGATACAGAACTAACCGTAGTTGGCTAGCTAGGTACATGTCTAACCAACTATACATAGATACAGAACAAACCGTAGTTGGCTAGCTAGGTACATGTCTAACCAACTATACATAGATACAGAACTAACCGTAGTTGGCTAGCTAGGTACATGTCTAACCAACTATACATAGATACAGAACAAACCCTAGTTGGCTAGCTAGGTACATGTCTAACCAACTATACATAGATACAGAACTAACCGTAGTTGGCTAGCTAGGTACATGTCTAACCAACTATACATAGATACAGAACAAACCGTAGGCTAGCTGGCTAACCAACTATACATAGCAGAACTAGGTACATGTCTAACCAACTAGATACAGAACAAACCCTAGTTGGCCGTAGTTGGCTAGCTAGGTACATGTCTAACCAACTATACATAGATACAGAACTAACCGTAGTTGGCTAGCTAGGTACATGTCTAACCAACTATACATAGATACAGAACTAACCGTAGTTGGCTAGCTAGGTACATGTCTAACCAACTATACATAGATACAGAACTAACCGTAGTTGGCTAGCTAGGTACATGTCTAACCAACTATACATAGATACAGAACTAACCGTAGTTGGCTAGCTAGGTACATGTCTAACCAACTATACATAGATACAGAACTAACCGTAGTTGGCTAGCTAGCCAGCAAGAGACCAGAACGTTGTCAGCCAGGTAAACGCCTTTATGGCTCATAGAACCAACTATTGGGTCGCATCCATTAGTACAGAACAAAAAGGACTGGCTACGGAACCGATATAACGAATGTCCAGCCGGCTTGGATAGCAACCCTAGATTTGTGTCGGGACTATTATCTTGTGGACGGATGAAATAGTATGAATAATTTCATCAAAATAAAGTTTTTAATGAAAATATGTAAATCATTATGTGTATATGATATAATGCAAAGGAATGAATGTAATATTAAACCCTCATCATCATGTCTCCGTGTAGACGCTGCGGGACTTCCAGTACATGGACCGGGATGGCCGGGACCAGGGGGGCAACGTGAGGGAGAAGGCCCGCCAGCTGGTGTCTCTACTCAGGGACGAGGAACGGCTCAGACAGGAGAGGAGCCAGGCGTTGACCACTAAAGAACGCATGACGGCTGGAACAGGAGGAGGAGGAGGAGGAGGAGGGACGGGGGGAGGAGGAGGGGGACGGGGGGAGGAGGAGGGGGACGGGACATGGAGTGGTACCGCCAGCGTACCAACCAGGGCGAAGGACCAGCCAGCCAAATATAGCAGCTCACTACGGGGAACAGTTCATCCGCTCCCGGGGCTCGCCCTCCTCCTTTAACTGTGAGTGTAGACTTTAATACTTCCCCTTTAACTGTGAGTGTAGACATTAACACTTCCCCTTTAACTGTGAGTGTAGACTTTAATACTTCCCCTTTAACTGTGAGTGTAGACTTTAACACTTCCCCTTTAACTGTGAGTGTAGACTTTAACACTTCCCCTTTAACTGTGAGTGTAGACATCAACGCTTCCCCTTTAACTGTGAGTGTAGACATTAATACTTCCCCTTTAACTGTAAGTGTAGACATCAACGCTTCCTCTTTAACTGTGAGTGTAGACATTAATACTTCCCCTTTAACTGTAAGTGTAGACATTAATACTTCCCCTTTAACTGTGAGTGTAGACATTAATACTTCCCCTTTAACTGTGAGTGTAGACTTTAACACTTCCCCTTTAACTGTGAGTGTAGACTTTAACACTTCCCCTTTAACTGTGAGTGTAGACTTTAACATTTCCCCTTTAACTGTGAGTGTAGACTTTAATACTTCCCTTTAACTGTGAGTGTAGACATTAATACTTCCCCTTTAACTGTGAGTGTAGACATCAACGCTTCCTCTTTAACTGTGAGTGTAGACATTAATACTTCCCCTTTAACTGTGAGTGTAGACATTAATACTTCCCCTTTAACTGTGAGTGTAGACATCAACGCTTCCTCTTTAACTGTGAGTGTAGACATTAATACTTCCCCTTTAACTGTGAGTGTAGACATTAATACTTCCCCTTTAACTGTGAGTGTAGACATTAATACTTCCCCTTTAACTGTGAGTGTAGACATTAATACTTCCCCTTTAACTGTGAGTGTAGACTTTAACACTTCCCCTTTAACTGTGAGTGTAGACTTTAACACTTCCCCTTTAACTGTGAGTGTAGACTTTAACATTTCCCCTTTAACTGTGAGTGTAGACATCAACGCTTCCCCTTTAACTGTGAGTGTAGACTTTAACACTTCCCCTTTAACTGTGAGTGTAGACTTTAACATTTCCCCTTTAACTGTGAGTGTAGACTTTAACACTTCCCCTTTAACTGTGAGTGTAGACTTTAACACTTCCCCTTTAACTGTGAGTGTAGACTTTAACACTTCCCCTTTAACTGTGAGTGTAGACTTTAACACTTCCCCTTTAACTGTGAGTGTAGACTTTAACACTTCCCCTTTAACTGTGAGTGTAGACTTTAACACTTCCCCTTTAACTGTGAGTGTAGACTTTAATACCTTCCTTTTAATGTAGTACCACATTCAGAATGATACTTCATAGACTTTTACTTCACCTGTGTGTGTGCTCATTTTAAACCTCTCATTTAACTGAGTATATTCAAGCACGACCACACAACTTCATACACACACACAGCACAAATGGAGTCTGGACAATCAATGAAATAGATTAAAGCTATGAATAACACAAGACAACTGACTAATATTTATCCTCTCTATATCTGTTTCTGTCCCCCCTGTCTCTCTCTCTCTGTCTCTCTGTCTCTCTCCCTCCCCCAACTCTCCCCCATCTCTCTCTCTCCCCCAGCCTCTTCATCCTCTCCTCGTGAAGCGTCTGATCTAGAACAGGCCCGCCCCCAGACCAGCGGAGAGGAGGAGCTACAGTTACAGCTGGCCCTGGCCATGAGCAGAGAGGAGAGTGAGAAGGTGAAACACACACACATTCTGAAGTGTGAGTCAGTGAGGTGGGCTGGACTCCTACACCGCCTCTCAGAGTGCATCTGTCATATCAGCGTTGTCACCAACACCAGCTCAATGAGCTCAACAGCACCACTGTGTGGTGGGACAGACAACACACAACTGCTGGGGTGTATTAACTTGGGCCCAAAGGGAAGCAAACGTTGGGGGGGGACTACATGAACTTGTCCAATAGGAAAAGCTTGTTTTTGTTTTTCCGTTGCAAAACATGTAGCTACCGTGTGCACTAATGAATACAACCCTGCTGTGTCCGTTCCTTAGCAGTGATGTGGGAAAGTGTGTTGCTGTGGTTACCCTCTTACTCCCTAGGTTCATACTGCAGATGGTCTCTCTCCTCTCTCTGTCTCCTCTCTTCTCTCTCTCTCTCTTTCTCTCTCCTGATTAATGCTGAATGGTCATTGGTTAGTCAGATGTTAATCACTGACACAACCCCTCTTCAGCTGGCCCCACCTCCTCCCATTGCTATGGAGACAGATGACACACAGCTCCAGATAGCTCTGAGCCTTAGCAAAGAGGAGCACGAGCAGGTACACACACACACACACACACTGCAGATTGTCCCTCCTCTGCCTGCTTCACCAGTGTGTATATGGTAACCTCCTGCAATGCCATGTGAATCCTGTCCTCTAACTAACTATTCTGTCCCCCTCCAGATTCCATCCTTACCTCTGTCAGCTCCTTCTCCTAGTTTAATCTACCATATTCCCTTCATCCCTCCCACTCCTCTACCTCTCCTCCTCTCCCTCTCCCTCCTCTCCTTCTCTCCTCTCTTCCTTTCCCTCCCTCTCATCCCTCCCTCTCCCTCCTATCCCTCTCTCCCTCTCTTCCTTTCCCTCCCTCCCTCTCCCCTCTCCTCCTCATCTCTCCCACTCCTATCCCTCTCCCCTCTTCCTTTCCCTCCCTCCCTCTCCCCTCTCCTCCTCATCCCTCCCACTCCTATCCCTCTCTCCTCTCTCCTCTCTTCCTTTCCCTCCCTCCCTCTCTCCTCTCCTCCTCATCCCTCCCACTCCCTCTCCTCCTTTTCCTCACCCTCCTCTCTTCCTATCCTCCACTCCCTCCTCTCCTCCTCTCCCTCCTCTCCTCTGCTCACTCCCTCCTCTCCCTCTCTCCCTCTCCTCCTCATCCCTCCCTCCCTCCTCCCTCCCTCCCTCCCTCCCTCCCTCCCCTCCCTCCCTCCCTCCTCCCTCCCTCCTCCCTCCCTCCCTCCCTCCCTCCCTCCCTCCCTCCTCTCCTCCCTTTCTCCTCCCTCCCTCCTCTCCCTCTCCCTCTCCTCCCTCCTCCTCCCTCCCTCCCTCCCTCTCCTCCCTCCCTCCTCCCCCTCCCCCCTCCCTCCCTCTCCTCCCTCCCTCCCTCCCTCCTCCCTCCTCTCCTCCCCTCCCTCTCTCTCCTCTCCCTCCTCCCTCCCCTCCTCCTATCCCCCTCCTCTCCCTCCTCTCCTCCCTCCTCCTCCCTCCTCCTCCTCCTCCCCCTCCTCCCTCCTCTACTCCTCTCCCTCCTCTCCTCCTCTCCCTCCTCCCTCCTCTTCTCCTCCTCCTCCTCACCCTCCCTCCTCTTCTCCTCTCCCTCCTCCTCCTCCCTCCCTCCTCTCCATTACAGGGCTGTATGGTTGAGGTGACCTTAACTTTGTCCTTCTGCTTCCTCTTCACTGGCTGATAATATCAATCCCTTTTCCTTTCTGTCTTTCTAACAGTTCAGTTGTTTTCCTAAAATATTGTAAATAAAATAACTGTAATGTGTGTGTGTGTGTCATGTCTGCATCGTGTGTCCACAGTGTCTCCATGGAAACTGTGTTGATGATGTCACCATGCCGCCTCTGCAGGACCAGCGTTGTCTCCAAGGAGATGAGTCGTTTTTGCAGAGAGCCCTGGACGAGAACAGAAGGGACAGTCACACAGGGACAGGAGAGGTGAGGGGGGTGTGAGGGGAGGTGTGGGGAGATGAGGGGGTGTGTGGGGAGGTGAGGGGGTGTGTGGGGAGGTGTGAGGGGAGGTGAGGGGGTGTGTGGTGGTGAGGGGAGGTGTGGGGATGTGAGGGGAGGTGAGGGGGTGTGTCGAGGTGGGGGGGGTGTCGGGGGTGAGGGGGTGTGGGGGAGGTGAGGGGGGGTGTGTGGGGGAGGTGAGGGGGTGTGGGGGGAGGTGAGGGGGTGTGTGGGGAGGTTAGGGGAGGTGAGGGGGTGTGTCGGGTGGGGGGTGTGGGGGGAGGGGGTGGGGGGGTGTGTGGGGGAGGGGGTGTAGGGGGTGTGTGGGGAGTTGAGGTGGGGGAGGTGGGGGTGTGTGGGGAGGGGGGGTGGGGAGGTGAGGGGAGATGGGGGTGTGTGGGGAGGTGAGGGTGTGGGGGGGGGTGAGGGGTGTGTGGGAGGTGAGTAGGTGAGGTGAGGGGAGATGGGGGGGGTGTGGGGAGGTGGTGTGGGGAGGTGAGGGGGTGTGTGGGGAGGTGAGGGGAGGTGAGGGTGTGTGGGGAGGTGAGGGGGTGTGTGAGTGAGACAGAGAGACAGAGAAGCGATTCCCAAACCTTCCATAACAAAGCCATCACCCACAGAGAGATGAGCCTGGAGAAGAGTCCCCTAAGCATGCTGGTCCTGGGACTCTGTTCACAAACACACCACACAGAGCCCCAGGACAGCAACACAATTAGACAAAACTAAAAGAGAATTACTTGACACATTGGAAAGAATTAACAAAAAAAACAGAGCAAACTAGAATGTTATTTGACCCTAAACAGAGAGTACACAGTGGCAGAATACCTGACCACCGTGACTGACCCAAACTTAAGGAAAGCTTTCAGTGAGCATAGCCTTGCTATTGAGAGGCCGCCGTAGCCAGACCTGGCTCTCAAGAGAAGACGGGGTATGTGCACACTACCCTCAAAATGAGGTGGAAACTGAGCTGCACTTCCTAACCTCCTGTCCAACGTATGACCATATTAGAGAGACACATTTCCCTCGTATTACACAGATCCACAAAGAATTTGAAAACAAATCCAATTTTGATAAACTCCCATATCTACTGGGTGAAAGAAAAGGGCAACCAGTGAAGAACAAACACCATTGTAAATACAACACATATTTATGCTTATTTATTTTCCCTTTTGTACTTTAACCATTTATACATCGTTACAACACTGTATATATACATAATGACATTTGTAACTTTTGTGAGTGTAATGTTTACTGTTCATTTTACTTTTGTATATCATCTACTTCACTTGGAGAGGGAGAGAGATATGCTTTGTTATGATTCTGAAGGTCAGAGCTGCATTGTGGGGGATCATTTCAGCTTGTTTTGTCTTGTTGTTGATACCATGTTGTCTTGTTTTGTCTTGTTGTTGATACCGTGTTGTCTTGTTGTTGATACCGTGTTGTCTTGTTGTTGATACCATGTTGTTTTGTCTTGTTGTTGATACCATGTTGTCTTGTTTTGTCTTGTTGTTGATACCGTGTTGTCTTGTTGTTGATACCATGTTGTCTTGTTGTTGATACCATGTTGTCTTGTTGTTGATACAATGTTGTCTTGTTTTGTTCTTGTTGTTGATACCATGTTGTCTTGTTGTTGATACCATGTTATCTTGTTTTGTCTTGTTGTTGATACCATGTTATCTTGTTTTGTCTTGTTGTTGATACCATGTTGTCTTGTTGTTGATACCATGTTATCTTGTTTTGCCTTGTTTTTGATACCATGCTGTCTTGTTTTGTCTTGTTGTTGATACCATGTTGTCTTGTTGTTGATACCATGTTATCTTGTTTTGTCTTGTTGTTGATACCATTTGTCTTGTTGTTGATACCATGTTATCTTGTTTCGTCTTGTTGTTGATACCATGTTGTCTTGTTGTTGATACCATGTTGTCTTGTTTTGTCTTGTTGTTGATACCATGTTGTCTTGTTTTGTCTTGTTGTTGATACCATGTTGTCTTGTTTTGTCTTGTTGTTGATACCATTTTGTCTTGTTGTTGATACCGTGTTGTCTTGTTTTGTCTTGTTGTTGATACCATGTTGTCTTGTTGATACCATGTTGTCTTGTTTTGTCTTATTGATACCATGTTGTCTTGTTGTTGATACCATGTTGTTTTGTCTTGTTGATACGATGTTGTCTTGTTGTTGATACCATGTTGTCTTGTTGTTGATACCGTGTTGTCTTGTTTCGTCTTGTTGTTGATACCATGTTGTTTTGTCTTGTTGTTGATATCATGTTGTTTTGTCTTGTTGTTTATACCGTGTTATCTTGTTTTGTCTTGCTGATACCATGTTGTTTTGTCTTGTTGTTGATACCATGTTGTTTTGTCTTGTTGTTGATACCATGTTGTTTTGTCTTGTTGTTGATATCATGTTGTTTTGTCTTGTTGTTTATACCATGTTATCTTGTTTTGTCTTGTTGATACCATGTTGTTTTGTCTTGTTGTTGATACCATGTTGTTTTGTCTTGTTGTTGATACCATGTTATCTTGTTGTTGATACCATGTTATCTTGTTTTGTCTTGTTGTTGATACCATGTTGTCTTGTTTTGTCTTGTTGTTGATACCATGTTGTCTTGTTGATACCATGTTGTCTTGTTTTGTCTTGTTGTTGATACCGTGTTGTCTTGTTTTGTCTTGTTGTTGATACCATGTTGTCTTGTTGTTGATACCGTGTTGTTTTGTCTTGTTGTTGATACCATGTTGACTTGTTGTTGATACCATGTTGTTGATACCATGTTGTCTTGTTGTTGATACCATGTTGTTTTGTTGTTGATACCATGTTGTCTAGTTGTTGATACCATGTTATCTTGTTTTGACTCGTCTATGCTGATATGGCAAAAATCCGCTAGTTAGCTAACCAACCGCTGTAACGATGTATTTGAGAGACAACAAGTGCTCATTGTGCAAACGTATTTATGGTTTGAATAAACATGTTGGTTTACATGTTGTGGACAATCTTAAGCCGGTCTGTTGTGTCCCATAGCTGCTGGACAATCAGCCCGTGACTCTGAAGGCAGCGTCTCCTTGACAACCAGATGTTTATGATTCTGTTTCTCTCCAGTCCGCCATGTTGAATCTGGTGGATATCTTTGGCCCCTCTGAGGCTCCGCCCCCAACTGACGACCTCTGGGACGCCCAGCCTGCTGTGACCTCTGACCCCTGGGACTCTGTGGGTGAGTGGTACACGCTTCCCCCCCCTCCCCACACACACACACACACACACACACACACACATGCGCGCGCTCTGCTATGAAAACCCTGTATTGCAAAACGTGCGCACTCTCTCTCTCAATAGCAGTCCACTCCAACACTCCTGTGATTGGTAGTCCCTGGAAGACCCGCCCCTCCTCCAGCAGCCCAACCAATCCTTGGGCTCCGTCACGCTCTCCCACCTGGGTAGCTCCACCCACATCATCATCCAGCCCTGTCAATCACGGCTGGGAGAGCCCGCACCCTCTTACAGGGGACGGTACTGATAGGACGGATCCCTTCTCTGTCAGGGAGGAGGAGTGTAAAGGAGGAGAGGGACCACCTCAACCTGGCAGTCCTACTGGTAACACACACACACACACACACACACACACACACACACACACACACACACACACACACACACACACACACACACACACACACACACACACACACACACACACACACACACACACACACACACACTTGTTGTCTTCCTGTACGTATATGTTGTGTTTATACTGCATGTTTTCCTGCTGATGTCATTCCCTCCCCCTCCACAGGCCCAGACCTGTTTGGGGAGCGTGTCCTGTCCCCCGAGGTGAACGGGCGAGGGGGGGGCAGTCCGGAGATGTTTGACCTGTCCCGTCTCGCCCCCCCTCAGGGCTACGCGCCCCCCCGGATGTGTCGCACCCCAGAAGCCTTCCTGGGACCTACGGGGGCGTCGCTCGTCAACCTGGATGCACTCATCCCCCCTAATCCTCCTAGCAGGACCCACAACAACCCCTTCCTCTTAGGTGAGGAGACACACACACACACCTACTGTCAAAAATATCAACTCACACTGCCAGTGTCTAAATACTATAACTTTCTCCCCCTCCTCTCTCTCCCCCTCCTCTCTCTCCCCCTCCTCGCTCTCTCCCCCTCCTCTCTCTGTCCCCCTCCTCTCTATCCCCCTCCTCTCTCTCTCCCCCTCCTTCTCCTCCCCCCCTCTCTCTCCCCCTCCCTCCCTCCCTCCCTCCCTCCCTCCCTCCCTCCCTCCCTCCCTCCCTCCTCTCCCTCCCCTCCCTCCCTCCTCCTCTCTCCCTCCCTCCCCTCCCTCCCTCCCTCCCTCCCCTCCCTCCCTCCCTCCCCCTCCCTCCCTCCCTCCCTCCCTCCCTCCCTCCCTCCCTCCCTCCCTCCCTCCTCCCTCCCTCCCTCCCTCTCTCTCTCCCTCCCTCCTCCCTCCCTCCCTCCCTCCCTCCCTCCCTCCCTCCTCTCTCTCCCTCCCTCCTCTCCCTCCTCCCTCCCTCCCTCCCCTCCTCTCTCTCCCTCCCTCCCACCCTCCCCTCCCACCCTCTCCACATTGCCAAAACAAGTGAAGTAGATAATATACAAAAGTGAAATAAACAATAAAAATGAACTGTAAACATTACACTCACAAAAGTTACAAAATAATAAAGTCATATTCAAATGTCATATTATGTCTATATACAGTGTTGTAACGATGTGCAAAAAGTTAAAGTACAAAAGTGAAAATAAATCAACATAAATCTGGGTTGTATTTAAATTGGTGTTATAGATCTGTCTCTCTCTCCAGGTCTGAGTGTTCCCTCTCCCACCAACCCATTTCACTGTGACCAGCCCCGTCTCACACTCAACCAGATGCTCCGTCCCTGTTCCACCTCCCCACTCCCCCCTCACACCCTCCCCTACAGCCCCTCTCTCCCCCTCCCTCTCCCACACCACACCCAGCCCTCCCCCGGCCTCCTGGACCTCCCCTCTAACCTCCCCCATCCCCTCCTCCCCCTCTCCCCCGCCCCAGCCCACCGCGTCCCGCCCCAATCTCACACACACAGCCACAACCCCTTCCTCTGAGACCTGAGGGAAACTGGCTCTACAACAACCCCTTCCTCTGAGGCCTGGGGGAAACTGGCTCTACAACCCCTTCCTCTGAGACCTGGGGGAAACTGGCTCTACAACCCCCTTCCTCTGAGGCCTGGGGGAAACTGGCTCTACAACCCCTTCCTCTGAGGCCTGGGGGAAACTGGCTCTACAATAACCCCTTCCTCTGAGGCCTGGGGGAAACTGGCTCTACAACCCCTTCCTCTGAGGCCTGGGGGAAACTGGCTCTACAATAACCCCTTCCTCTGAGACCTGGGGAAACTGGCTCTACAAACCCCTTCCTCTGAGGCCTGGGGGAAACTGGCTCTACAACAACCCCTTCCTCTGAGGCCTGGGGGAAACTGGCTCTACAACAACCCCTTCCTCTGAGGCCTGGGGGAAACTGGCTCTACAACCCCCCTTCCTCTGAGGCCTGGGGGAAACTGGCTCTACAACAACCCCTTCCTCTGAGGCCTGGGGGAAACTGGCTCTACAACAACCCCTTCCTCTGAGGCCTGGGGAAACTGGCTCTACAACCCCTTCCTCTGAGGCCTGGGGGAAACTGGCTCTACAACAACCCCTTCCTCTGAGGCCTGGGGGAAACTGGCTCTACAACCCCTTCCTCTGAGGCCTGGGGGAAACTGGCTCTACAACAACCCCTTCCTCTGAGGCCTGGGGGAAACTGGCTCTACAATAACCCCTTCCTCTGAGACCTGAGGGAAACTGGCTCTACAACCTGGCTCTACAACCCCTTCCTCTGAGGCCTGGGGAAACTGGCTCTACAACAACCCCTTCCTCTGAGGCCTGGGGAAACTGGCTCTACAACCCCCTTCCTCTGAGGCCTGGGGAAACTGGCTCTACAACCCCTTCCTCTGAGGCCTGAGGGAAACTGGCTCTACAACAACCCCTTCCTCTGAGGCCTGGGGGAAACTGGCTCTACAACAACCCCTTCCTCTGAGGCCTGGGGGAAACTGGCTCTACAACAACCCCTTCCTCTGAGGCCTGGGGGAAACTGGCTCTACAACAACCCCTTCCTCCCAGGCCTGGGGGAAACTGGCTCTACAACAACCCCTTCCTCTGAGACCTGGGGGAAACTGGCTCTACAACAACCCCTTCCTCTGAGGCCTGGGGGAAACTGGCTCTACAACAACCCCTTCCTCTGAGGCCTGGGGGAAACTGGCTCTACAACAACCCCTTCCTCTGAGGTCTGGGGGAAACTGGCTCTACAACAACCCCTTCCTCTGAGACCTGAGGGAAACTGGCTCTACAATAACCCCTTCCTCTGAGGCCTGAGGGAAACTGGCTCTACAACAACCCCTTCCTCTGAGGCCTCAAACTGGCTCTACAACAACCCCTTCCTCTGAGACCTGAGGGAAACTGGCTCTACAACAACCCCTTCCCCTGAGACCTGGGGGAAACTGGCTCTCCCCCACAACCCTCTCGGCCCCTTCCTCTGAGTCCTGGGGGAAACTGGCTCTACAATAACCCCTTCCTCTGAGGCCTGGGGGAAACTGGCTCTAGTCAAACCCTAACCCCTTCCTCTGAGACCTGCTGGCCTCAACAACCCCTTCCTCTGAGGCCTCTCTGGCTCTCAACCCCCTTCCTCTGAGGCCTGGGGAAACTGGCTCTACAACCCCCTTCCTTCTCTGCCCCTCATCCCCCAGTCTAACCCTCTCTGCCCCTCCTCCCCCAGTATAACCCTCTCTGCCCCTCATCCCCCAGTCTAACCCTCTCTGCCCCTCCTCCCCCAGTATAACCCTCTCTGCCCCTCATCCCCCAGTCTAACCCCTCTGCCCCTCATCCCCCAGTCTAACCCTCTCTTCCCCTCCTCCCCCCAGTCTAACCCTCTCTGCCCCTCATCCCCCAGTCTAACCCTCTCTGCCCCTCATCCCCCAGTCTAACCCTCTCTGCCCCTCATCCCCCAGTCTAACCCTCTCTGCCCTCATCCCCCAGTCTAACCCTCTCTGCCCCTCATCCCCCAGTCTAACCCTCTCTGCCCCTCATCCCCCAGTCTAACCCTCTCTGCCCCTCATCCCCCAGTCTAACCCTCTCTGCCCCTCATCCCCCAGTCTAACCCTCTCTGCCCCTCATCCCCCAGTCTAACCCTCTCTGCCCCTCATCCCCCAGTCTAACCCTCTCTGCCCCTCATCCCCCAGTCTAACCCTCTCTGCCCCTCATCCCCCAGTCTAACCCTCTCTGCCCCTCATCCCCAAGTCTAACCCTCTCTGCCCCTCATCCCCCAGTCTAACCCTCTCTGCCCCTCATCCCCCAGTCTAACCCTCTCTGCCCCTCATCCCCCAGTCGAACCCTCTCTGCCCCTCATCCCCCAGTCTAACCCTCTCTGCCCCTCATCCCCCCAGTCTAACCCTCTCTGCACGGGACCTAACATGCTTTACCAACTGGACCTGACTGGATTAAACCAGACCTAACTCGACCTAACCGGATTAAACTTGGTCAAACGGACATGGTTGATTGTATTCTCAGACCCTCGTGCCTGTCTTGTCGACAGACCCACAATGCTTTGCAAACCCAGCTCCTGTGGCGTCTTGGAGGACCTCAGGGAGACCACTTTCCCAGCCAACAAGATGACACTAAGTGGAAGTGGACTTCTGGATGGACAGAGAGAGAGAATGAAAGAGAGAGAGAAGGTATAGTCTCTCTCTCTCAGGAGGAGTGATGATGGATGGACAGAGAGAGAGAATGAAAGAGAGAGAGAAGGTATAGTCTATCTCTCTCAGGAGGAGTGATGATGGATGGACAGAGAGAGAGAATGAAAGGGAGAGAGAAGGTATAGTCTCTCTCTCAGGAGGAGTGATGATGGATGGACAGAGAGAGAGAATGAAAGAGAGAGAGAAGGTATAGTCTCTCTCTCTCAGGAGGAGTGATGATGGATGGACAGAGAGAGAGAATGAAAGAGAGAGAGAAGGTATAGTCTATCTCTCTCAGGAGGAGTGATGAGCTGTGATGTCTTCTCTGCACTGACAGACAGATGGATGTGAATGTGTGCATAGATACACACACAGGCTACTGTAGGTATTTATTAGACTGATATACAGTATATGAACAACTATATACTAATAAATGATGGTGTTTGTTGCATTTTAACACTGCACGTGTTTTACTGCTCTTTTCTCTGAAGAAGAATGAGTGGATCAGGATGTTTCTGTCTGGTTTATCTGTGTGTGGTGGGGGGTGGTGGGGTGTGTGTGTGGTGTGGTGTGTGTGGGGGGAGTGTGTGGTGTGGGGGTGTGTGGGGGTGTGTGTGTGTGTGTGTGTGTGTGTGGTGGGGGGTGGTGTGGTGTGTGGGGGTTGTGGTGGGGTGTGTGTGTGTGTGGGGGGTGGTGTGTGTGTGTGGGGTGTGGTGTGTGTGTGTGTGTGGGGGGTGTGTGTGGTGGGTGGTGTGTGCGTGTGTGGGTGGTGTGTGTGTGTGTGGGGTGGGGGGGTGCGTGTGGTGGGTGGGGTGTGTGTGTGGGGGGTGTGTGTGTGGTGGGTGGGGTGTGTGTGTGTGGTGGTGGGGTGGGGGCTGGGGTGGGTGTGGTGGTGTGGTGGGTGGGGTGTGTGGGGGTGTGGTGGGTGGGGTGGGGGTGTGGTGGGTGGGGGTGTGTGTGGTGGTGTGTGGTGGGTGGGGGTGTGTGTGTGTGGGTGGGGTGGGGTGTGTGTGTGTGTGGGGTGGGTGGGGTGGGGGTGCTGGGGGTGGGGGTGGGGTGGGGTGTGTGGTGTGTGTGTGGTGGGTGGGGTGTGTGTGTGTGGGGGTGTGGTGGGTGGGGGTGGGGTGTGTGGTGGGTGGGGGTGTGGGGGGTGGGTGGGGTGTGTGTGGGGGTGGGGTGGGGGGTGTGTGGTGTGGGGTGTGGGTGTGGGTGGGGTGGGGGGTGGTGGGTGGGGTGTGTGTGGGGTGGGTGGGGTGGGGTGGGGTGGGGGGTGTGTGGGGGTGTGTGGGGTGGGGGTGGGTGGGGTGTTTGAGGATTCCTCTCCAATCTTTGACAGAATCCTAGAGATACAGTAGTGATGTCATCACTGAGGTCACAGGACACAGTGTTCTGAATCACTGCTCTGTTCATTGGCTGAATGTTTCCTCCCCTTCGTCTCCTAGATTCTGCCACACACACACACACACACACACACACACACACACACACACACACACAGCACACACACACACGAGCAGAGTCTCTTACCCAGGGGAGCCAGACTGCAGTAAAGAGAGAGTGAGAAAGAGAAATCACTGATCAGTGAATAATGATGTAATGCATCACCTCATCTGACCACCCTTTTCACAGTGATTCCCCAACCTGTCCTCCAGTACTCCCAGTGATTCCCCAACCTCTCCTCCTGTACTCCCAGTGATTCCCCAACCTCTCCTCCTGTACTCCCAGTGATTCCCCAACCTCTCCTCCAGTACTCCCAGTGATTCCCCAACCTCTCCTCCTGTACTCCCAGTGATTCCCCAACCTGTCCTCCTGTACTCCCAGTGATTCCCCAACCTCTCCTCCAGTACTCCCAGTGATTCCCCAACCTCCCCTCCTGTACTCCCAGTGATTCCCCAACCTGTCCTCCAGTACTCCCAGTGATTCCCCAACCTGTCCTCCAGTACTCCCAGTGATTCCCCAACCTCTCCTCCTGTACTCCCAGTGATTCCCCAACCTCTCCTCCAGTACTCCCAGTGATTCCCCAACCTCTCCTCCAGTACTCCCAGTGATTCCCCAACCTCTCCTCCAGTACTCCCAGTGATTCCCCAACCTCTCCTCCAGTACTCCCAGTGATTCCCCAACCTCTCCTCCAGTACTCCCAGTGATTCCCCAACCTCTCCTCCAGTACTCCCAGTGATTCCCCAACCTCTCCTCCAGTACTCCCAGTGATTCCCCAACCTCTCCTCCAGTACTCCCAGTGATTCCCCAACCTCTCCTCCAGTACTCCCAGTGATTCCCCAACCTCTCCTCCTGTACTCCCAGTGATTCCCCAACCTCTCCTCCTGTACTCCCAGTGATTCCCCAACCTCTCCTCCTGTACTCCCAGTGATTCCCCAACCTCTCCTCCTGTACTCCCAGTGATTCCCCAACCTCTCCTCCAGTACTCCCAGTGATTCCCCAACCTCTCCTCCAGTACTCCCAGTGATTCCCCAACCTCTCCTCCAGTACTCCCAGTGATTCCCCAACCTCTCCTCCTGTACTCCCAGTGATTCCCCAACCTCTCCTCCTGTACTCCCAGTGATTCCCCAACCTGTCCTCCAGTACTCCCAGTGATTCCCCAACCTCTCCTCCAGTACTCCCAGTGATTCCCCAACCTCTCCTCCAGTACTCCCAGTGATTCCCCAACCTGTCCTCCAGTACTCCCAGTGATTCCCCAACCTCTCCTCCAGTACTCCCAGTGATTCCCCAACCTCTCCTCCAGTACTCCCAGTGATTCCCCAACCTCTCCTCCAGTACTCCCAGTGATTCCCCAACCTGTCCTCCAGTACTCCCAGTGATTCCCCAACCTGTCCTCCAGTACTCCCAGTGATTCCCCAACCTGTCCTCCAGTACTCCCAGTGATTCCCCAACCTGTCCTCCAGTACTCCCAGTGATTCCCCAACCTGTCCTCCCCAGTACTCCCAGTGATTCCCCAACCTCTCCTCCAGTACTCCCAGTGATTCCCCAACCTCTCCTCCAGTACTCCCAGTGATTCCCCAACCTGTCCTCCAGTACTCCCAGTGATTCCCCAACCTCTCCTCCAGTACTCCCAGTGATTCCCCAACCTCTCCTCCAGTACCAGTACTCCCAGTGATTCCCCAACCTGTCCTCCTGTTCCCCCAGTGATTCCCCAACCTCTCCTCCAGTACTCCCAGTGATTCCCCAACCTCCCTCCTGTACTCCCAGTGATTCCCCAACCTCTCCTCCAACCTACTCCCAGTGATTCCCCAACCTGTCCTCCAGTACTCCCAGTGATTCCCCAACCTCTCCTCCAGTACTCCCAGTGATTCCCCAACCTCTCCTCCAGTACTCCCAGTGATTCCCCAACCTCTCCTCCAGTACTCCCAGTGATTCCCCAACCTCTCCTCCAGTACTCCCAGTGATTCCCCAACCTCTCCTCCAGTACTCCCAGTGATTCCCCAACCTGTCCTCCAGTACTCCCAGTGATTCCCCAACCTGTCCTCCTGTTCCCCCAGTGATTCCCCAACCTCTCCTCCTGTACTCCCAGTGATTCCCCAACCTCTCCTCCAGTACTCCCAGTGATTCCCCAACCTCTCCTCCAGTACTCCCAGTGATTCCCCAACCTCTCTCCTCCAGTACTCCCAGTGATTCCCCAACCTCTCCTCCAGTACTCCCAGTGATTCCCCAACCTGTCCTCCTGTTCCCCCAGTGATTCTCCAACCTCTCCTCCAGTACTCCCAGTGATTCCCCAACCTGTCCTCCTGTTCCCCAGTGATTCCCCAACCTCTCCTCCAGTACTCCCAGTGATTCCCCAACCTGTCCTCCAGTACTCCCAGTGATTCCCCAACCTCTCCTCCAGTACTCCCAGTGATTCCCCAACCTCTCCTCCTGTACTCCCAGTGATTCCCCAACCTCTCCTCCAGTACTCCCAGTGATTCCCCAACCTGTCCTCCTGTTCCCCCAGTACCTCTTAAACAATTCCATACAGTTTAGTAGAACAGCACCCTCAGCACCCCTACACCTTAAAACAATTCCATACAGCTTAGTAGAACAGCACCCTCATCTCCCCTACACCTTAAAATGATCCAATACAGCTTAGTAGAACAGCACCCTCAGCACCCCTACTTCTTAAAACAATTCCATACAGCTTAGTAGAACAGCTCCCTCAAAACCACGGGAGATGTAGACAGTAACGTGCGTTTGTGAGCAATGTTCTCCTCCAGCCCCAGACCCTTTAATGTCTGACTGTCTGTCTAAATACACTAATTACACTCTAGCTCTAATCATCACTCTAACCAGAAGTATCACAGACACACACACACACTGCACATGGTGTTCATGTGTGAAGTCAAAAGCTCCACACAGGGAAGCCTCAGCCTGGATTGTATACATGTTCTAGTCTCTTGGTGTGTATAATGACATACGTGTGTATCTGGTGGTTTGGAGAGGAGATACCTCCCACATGCAACAGGGGGCAGCACTGGGCAGAGAATGACAAGACCTTTAGTATAGGAGGCTACCAGACCCTTAGTATAGGAGACTACCAGACCCTTAGTATAGGATGCTACCAGACCCTTAGTATAGGAGACTACCAGACCCTTAGTATAGGAGACTACCAGACCCTTAGTATAGGAGACTACCAGACCCTTAGTATAGGAGACTACCATACCCTTATTATAGTAGACTACCATACCCTTAGTGTAGTAGACTACCATACCCTTAGTATAGGAGGCTACCAGACCCTTAGTATAGTAGACTACCAGACCCTTAGTATAGTAGACTACCAGACCTTTAGTATAGGAGGCTACCAGACCCTTTGTATAGGAGACTACCAAACCCTTATTATAGTAGACTACCATACCCTTAGTGTAGTAGACTACCATACCCTTAGTATAGGAGGCTACCAGACCCTTTGTATAGGAGACTACCAAACCCTTATTATAGTAGACTACCATACCCTTAGTGTAGTAGACTACCATACCCTTAGTATAGGAGGCTACCAGACCCTTAGTATAGGAGACTACCAAACCCTTATTATAGTAGACTACCATACCCTTAGTGTAGTAGACTACCATACCCTTAGTATAGGAGGCTACCATACCCTTAGTATAGTAGACTACCAGACCCTTAGTATAGTAGACTACCAGACCCTTAGTATAGGAGGCTACCAGACCCTTAGTATAGGAGACTACCAGACCCTTAGTATAGGAGACTACCATACCCTTAGTATAGGAGGCTACCAGACCCTTAGTATAGGAGACTACCAGACCCTTAGTATAGTAGACTACCAGACCCTTAGTATAGGAGACTACCAGACCCTTAGTATAGGAGACTACCAGACCCTTAGTATAGGAGACTACCATACCCTTAGTATAGGAGGCTACCAGATCCTTACTATAGGAGACTACCAGACCCTTAGTATAGGAGACTACCAGACCCTTAGTATAGGAGGCTACCAGACCCTTAGTATAGGAGACTACCAGACCCTTAGTATAGGAGACTACCAGACCCTTAGTATAGTAGACTACCAGACCCTTAGTATAGGAGACTACCAGACCCTTAGTATAGGAGACTACCATACCCTTAGTATAGGAGGCTACCAGATCCTTACTATAGGAGACTACCAGACCCTTAGTATAGTAGACTACCAGACCCTTAGTATAGTAGACTACCAGACCCTTAGTATAGTAGACTACCAGACCCTTAGTATAGTAGACTACCAGACCCTTAGTATAGTAGACTACCAGACCCTTAGTATAGTAGACTACCAGACCCTTAGTATAGGAGACTACCAGACCCTTAGTATAGGAGACTACCAGACCCTTAGTATAGTAGACTACCAGACCCTTAGTATAGTAGACTACCAGACCCTTAGTATAGTAGACTACCAGACCCTTAGTATAGGAGACTACCAGACCCTTAGTATAGGAGACTACCATACCCTTAGTATAGGAGGCTACCAGATCCTTACTATAGGAGACTACCAGACCCTTAGTATAGTAGACTACCAGACCCTTAGTATAGTAGACTACCAGACCCTTAGTATAGTAGACTACCAGACCCTTAGTATAGTAGACTACCAGACCCTTAGTATAGTAGACTACCAGACCCTTAGTATAGTAGACTACCAGACCCTTAGTATAGGAGACTACCAGACCCTTAGTATAGGAGACTACCAGACCCTTAGTATAGTAGACTACCAGACCCTTAGTATAGTAGACTACCAGACCCTTAGTATAGGAGACTACCAGACCCTTAGTATAGGAGACTACCAGACCCTTACTATAGGAGACTACCAGACCCTTAGTATTGTAGACTACTGGACCCTTACTATAGGAGACTACCAGACCCTTAGTATTGTAGACTACTGGACCCTTAGTATAGGAGACTACCAGACCCTTACTATAGGAGACTACCAGACCCTTAGTATTGTAGACTACTGGACCCTTAGTATAGGAGACTACCAGACCCTTAGTATAGTAGACTACCAGACCCTTAGTATAGTAGACTACCAGACCCTTAGTATAGTAGACTACCAGACCCTTAGTATAGTAGACTACCAGACCCTTAGTATAGTAGACTACCAGACCCTTAGTATAGGAGACTACCAGACCCTTAGTATAGGAGACTACCAGACCCTTAGTATAGGAGACTACCAGACCCTTAGTATAGGAGACTACCAGACCCTTAGTATAGTAGACTACCAGACCCTTAGTATAGGAGACTACCAGACCCTTAGTATAGGAGACTACCATACCCTTAGTATAGGAGGCTACCAGATCCTTACTATAGGAGACTACCAGACCCTTAGTATTGTAGACTACCAGACCCTTAGTATAGTAGACTACCAGACCCTTAGTATAGTAGACTACCAGACCCTTAGTATAGTAGACTACCAGACCCTTAGTATAGTAGACTACCAGACCCTTAGTATAGTAGACTACCAGACCCTTAGTATAGTAGACTACCAGACCCTTAGTATAGGAGACTACCAGACCCTTAGTATAGGAGACTACCAGACCCTTAGTATAGTAGACTACCAGACCCTTAGTATAGTAGACTACCAGACCCTTAGTATAGGAGACTACCAGACCCTTAGTATAGGAGACTACCATACCCTTAGTATAGGAGGCTACCAGATCCTTACTATAGGAGACTACCAGACCCTTAGTATAGTAGACTACCAGACCCTTAGTATAGTAGACTACCAGACCCTTAGTATAGTAGACTACCAGACCCTTAGTATAGTAGACTACCAGACCCTTAGTATAGTAGACTACCAGACCCTTAGTATAGTAGACTACCAGACCCTTAGTATAGTAGACTACCAGACCCTTAGTATAGTAGACTACCAGACCCTTAGTATAGGAGACTACCAGACCCTTACTATAGGAGACTACCAGACCCTTAGTATAGTAGACTACCAGACCCTTAGTATAGTAGACTACCAGACCCTTAGTATAGGAGACTACCAGACCCTTAGTATAGGAGACTACCATACCCTTAGTATAGGAGGCTACCAGATCCTTACTATAGGAGACTACCAGACCCTTAGTATAGTAGACTACCAGACCCTTAGTATAGTAGACTACCAGACCCTTAGTATAGTAGACTACCAGACCCTTAGTATAGTAGACTACCAGACCCTTAGTATAGTAGACTACCAGACCCTTAGTATAGTAGACTACCAGACCCTTAGTATAGGAGACTACCAGACCCTTAGTATAGGAGACTACCAGACCCTTACTATAGGAGACTACCAGACCCTTAGTATAGTAGACTACCAGACCCTTAGTATAGGAGACTACCAGACCCTTAGTATAGGAGACTACCAGACCCTTACTATAGGAGACTACCAGACCCTTAGTATTGTAGACTACTGGACCCTTACTATAGGAGACTACCAGACCCTTAGTATTGTAGACTACTGGACCCTTAGTATAGGAGACTACCAGACCCTTACTATAGGAGACTACCAGACCCTTAGTATTGTAGACTACTGGACCCTTACTATAGGAGACTACCAGACCCTTAGTATAGGAGACTACCAGACCCTTAGTATAGTAGACTACCAGACCCTTAGTATAGTAGACTACCAGACCCTTAGTATAGTAGACTACCAGACCCTTAGTATAGGAGACTACCAGACCCTTAGTATAGGAGACTACCAGACCCTTACTATAGGAGACTACCAGACCCTTAGTATTGTAGACTACTGGACCCTTAGTATAGGAGACTACCAGACCCTTACTATAGGAGACTACCAGACCCTTAGTATAGTAGACTACCAGACCCTTAGTATAGGAGACTACTGGACCCTTACTATAGGAGACTACCAGACCCTTAGTATAGTAGACTACCAGACCCTTAGTATAGTAGACTACTGGACCCTTACTATAGGAGACTACCAGACCCTTAGTATTGTAGACTACTGGACCCTTAGTATAGGAGACTACCAGACCCTTAGTATAGGAGACTACCAGACCCTTAGTATAGTAGACTACCAGACCCTTAGTATAGTAGACTACTGGACCCTTACTATAGGAGACTACCAGACCCTTAGTATTGTAGACTACTGGACCCGTAGTATAGGAGACTACCAGACCCTGAGGCTTAGTATAGTAGACTATCAGACTCTGAGGCCAATCTTTTCCTGGACTAGCAACAGTCCAGACTGGATCCAGAATCCCTCATAGAACCCCTCAGAACCCCAATAAACCCCTCAGATCCAATCAGAACCTCTCAGTGATACTGGACTCTGCCTGAACCCCATATATTTAATCTGTTTCACAATACTAATTCCCAATGAGGACATTATGGTTGTTTCACCATGCAGTATCATTTATCTTATGGATGTTATGTCTGGTGTCTCTCACACAGATTGGTTCTCCTTACTCTGACCTCTTCCTTTGGGCCAGTACAAACTCAGTCTACCTCTGTCTCTCCACAGGTACTCTTTCTCTCTGTGTGACCCTTTCTCTCTCATACTCGTTGTGGAAAGACGAGAGAGAAAGAGTGAGAAAGACAGAGAGAGAGAGAGAGAGAGAGAGAGAGAGTGAGAGGAAGGAGAGAGGGGGGAGGAGAGAGAGAGAGGGGAAGGAGAGAGAGACAGAGAGAGAGGGGAAGGAGAGACCGAGAGAGACAGCGAGGGGAAGGAGAGAGAGACAGAGAGAAGAAGGAGAGAGAGACAGAGAGGGGAGGGAGACAGAGAGGGGAGGGAGACAGAGAGGGGAGGGAGACAGAGAGGGGAAGGAGAGAGACAGAGAGAGGGGAAGGAGAGAGACAGAGAGAGGGGAAGGAGAGAGAAAGAGAGAGGGGAAGGAGAGAGAGAGAGAGGGGAAGGAGAGAGAGACAGAGAGAGGGGAAGGAGAGAGAGACAGAGAGGGAAGGAGAGAGACAGAGAGGGGAAGGAGAGAGACAGAGAGGGGAAGGAGAGAGACAGAGAGGGGAAGGAGAGAGACAGAGAGAGGGGAAGGAGAGAGACAGAGAGAGGGGAAGGAGAGAGACAGAGAGGGGAAGGAGAGAGACAGAGAGAGGGGAAGGAGAGAGACAGAGAGAGGGGAAGGAGAGAGACAGAGAGGGGAAGGAGAGAGACAGAGAGGGGAAGGAGAGAGACAGAGAGGGAAGGAGAGAGACAGAGAGGGGAAGGAGAGAGACACATATAGAGAGAGGGGAAGGAGAGAGACAGAGAGAGGGGAAGGAGAGAGAGACAGAGAGAGAGAGACAGAGAGAGAGAGACAGAGAGGGGAAGGAGAGAGAGACAGAGAGAGAGGATAAGTATATTCAGTGGACAAAACATTATGAACACCTGCTCTTTCCATGACAGACTGACCAGGTGAATCCAGGTGAAAGCTATGATCCCTTATTGATGTCACCTGTTAATTCCACTTTGATCAGTGTAGATGAAGGGGAGGAGTCATGTTAAAGAAGGATTTTTAATCCTTGAGACAATTGAGACATGGATTGTGTATGTGTGACGTTCCGAGGGTGAGTGGACAAGACAAAAGAATTGAAATGCCTTTGAACGGGGTATGGTAGTAGGTACCAGACACACCGGTTTGTGTCAAGAACTGCAACACTACTGGATTTTTCACACACTCAACAGTTTCCTATGTGTATCAAGAATGGTCCAGCACCCACAGAACATTCAGCCAACTTGACACAACTGTAATAATATAATATATGCCATTTAGCAGACGCTTTTATCCAAAGCGACTTACAGTCATGTGTGCATACATTCTAAGTATGGGTGTTCCCGGGAATCGAACCCACTACCCTGGCGTTACAAGCGCCATGCTCTACCAACTGAGCTAGGAAGGACAACTGTGGGAAGCAGTGGAGTCAACATGGATCTGACCTCTTCCTTTGGGTCGGTACTAACAGTCTACCACTTTCTCTACAGGCCTTTCCCTTTCTCCCTCTGTGACCCGTTCTGACCTCTTCCTTTGGGTCGGTACTAACAGTCTACCACTTTCTCTACAGGCCTTTCCCTTTCTCCCTCTGTGACCCGTTCTGACCTCTTCCTTTGGGTCGGTACTAACAGTCTACCACTTTCTCTACAGGCCTTTCCCTCTCTGCTCTTTCCCTTTCTCCCTCTGTGACCCGTTCTGTCTCGGACAGGGGGAGAGAGAGACACAGAGCGAGGGAGAGAGACGTAGACTGAGAGAGAGAGAGACGTAGACTGAGAGAGAGAGACGTAGACTGAGAGAGAGAGAGACGTAGACTGAGAGAGAGAGAGACGTAGACTGAGAGAGAGAGAGACGTAGACTGAGAGAGAGAGAGACGTAGACTGAGAGAGAGAGAGACGTAGACTGAGAGAGAGAGAGACGTAGACTGAGAGAGAGAGAGACGTAGACTGAGAGAGAGACGCAGAGCGAGAGAGAGAGAGACGTAGAGCGAGAGAGAGACACAGAGCGAGAGAGAGAGGGAGAGAGAGAGAGGGAGAGAGAGAGACAGAGACAGAGAGAGAGAGACACAGAGAAAGAGAGGTGCAGATAAAGAGCAGGTATGTATAGGTATTTATCTCTTTCTGATTGGTCAGTATAGTTTTAGCCCTGAGCTCTGGTAGCCTGGTGAGATGAATAATATTATGACTCTGGTTATTATAACTGGTCTGGTTACAAAGACAACACATGGTGACGGCACATCTGGCTTCTCTCTCTCTCTCTCTCTCTCTCTCTCTCTCTCTCTCTCTCTCTCTCTCTCTCTCTCTCTCTCTCTCTCTCTCTCTCTCTCTCTCTCTCTCTCTTGCTCACATTTCTCTCTCCTCTTAAAAGAAGAGATGTGCAGATGTAAAGAGAGTATCAATCAACTGGCTTTTTAATAGTTACAGGGAGAAAACTACAGATCTGTGCTTGATTGCTAATTATTCTATGAGATCACACACAGGGAGAAGTGTTTCCATATGTATGGCTGTAGGAGTGTCAGTCGTCTGGTCAATGAACCACTCAGGAGTGATAAAGAGAATTACCAAGATGGCCGACCAAGTCCTTCTCCCAATGTGGCAACCATTAGGACCGCTGCAGCACTGCCACACACACACACACACATGATGAAAGGAAGGTCGTGCAGAAAGCTGAGTGCTAATTGAGTGAAGGCAGCAGGAGTCGTCTCTAAACTACTTCCTGTTAGAATTGGACCCTGAAGTCAGGCCACGTTCAGCACTTGTCCAATAAGAAATGTTTGTTTTCATTGCAAAACGTTTCTCTACGGTTTGCACAAATGAATACACCTCAGGGCACAAACCCGAAAGCAATTACGGTTTGCTGTGGTTTGATCTCAGACCAAGGACTCTGCTTTCATTCAGCCCTCAATTCCCAGCATGTGCGCTCGTGTGCAACAGTCTCTCATTGTCACGAGTCCGACCGAGGGTGTTTCCCCTTCCCGGGCGGTTGGCGCCGGCGGTCGTCGTCACCGGCCTATTAGCTGCCACTGATTGTTTTTCCTCCCCTCCTTGTATGTTTAGTGGTAGCACCTGTTCATGATTGAATCAGCTAATTAGTTTTGTCTTTATTAGGCAGCCGGCCCGCCTGGTTGTTGTGCGGGATTATTGCAGTGTAACCTTCGGCTCTGTTGTTAGAAGTACGTGTTAGTGCCTGGTCGTTACGTTTTCTGTTGTACATTCTCATTCCCTGTGTTTGGGGCCGTTACTATTGTGAGCACCCTGGGATGCGTTGGCGCTATTAAAGACGCACAGCTTTGCACTCACTGTCTCCTGCGTTTGACTCCACACACCTACGACACCTGAAGTGTTACAGAATCCCGCACCATAAATCGAATGGAGTCAGCAGGAGCAGCAGCCAACCCTCTCCCATCGATGGAGGAACGGGTTCTCCACCACACCACCATTCTCCATCGGATCGGATCCGCGATGGATCAAGTGATGGAGAGAATGGACCGATGGGAGAGGAGTGGTCTCCTCTCTCCACCTTCGGCACCCCGACTCCGGTCTCCCCATCACTCGACTCCAGCACCCTTCGTCTGACGCTACCGAGGGCTTATGATGGAGCGGCGGCGGGTTGCCAGGGGTTTCTGCTTCAGCTGGAGCTATACCTGGCCACCGTTAGACCCCCTCCCTCAGGAGCGGAGAGGGTGAGTGTCCTCATCTCCTGCCTCACGGGTCGTGCTCTGGAGTGGGCGAACGCAGTCTGGAATGGCCCAGACTCAGCGCGGGAGCACTACCCAGAGTTTTCCTGCCGCTTCCGTGCCGTATTTGATCACCCTATAGACGGCCGAGCGGTGGGAGAACGACTTTTTCATCTCAGGCAGGAGAGGAGGAGCGCCCAGGATTACGCTGGAGTTCCGGACCTTGGCAGCCGGATCTGGGTGGAACGACAGGGCCCTTATGGACCACTACAGGTGTGGTCTCCGAGAGGACGTCCGCCGGGAGTTAGCGTGTCGGGACACCACTCTGTCACTGGATCAGCTGATTGACATGTCCATTCGACTGGACAATCTGCTGGCTGCCCGCGGGCGTTCAGAGAGGGTCCTGTGCGTTCCACCACCCGGCCCCTCCGCTCCCATTCCGATGGAGTTGGGAGGGGCTGCGCCGAGGGGTGCCGGAGGAGGGGGCCTTCCCTGCACCAACTGTGGTCGGAGAGGACACACGTCTGATCGGTGCTGGGGGGGTCCGTCTGGGAGTAGAGATGGCAGGCGGAACGCTTCTCGGTCACCCCAGGTGAGTCAGCATCAGACTCACCCAGAATCCCTTGTTGGCCATATGTTTGTCTTAATCTCTTTCCTTCACTTTTTTCCCTCTTCCCAGCATAGGGCGCTAGTCGATTCAGGCGCAGCTGGGAACTTTATGGATCGCGGACTCGCCCTTAAGTTAGGGGTTCCGCTGGTGCCGATAGATTCTCCTTTCCCCGTGCACTCCCTAGATAGCCGGCCATTAGGGTCAGGGATGGTCGGGGAGACCACGGTCCCACTGGACATGGTGACGCAGGGGAATCATAGGGAGCGTATCAGTTTTTTTTTTTATTATTGATTCGCCTGCGTTTCCAGTGGTGCTGGGGACTCCTGGCTGGCCCGGCACAATCCTAAAATTTCGTGGAGACAAGGGGTTCTCCAGGGGTGGTCAGAGGAGTGTTCTGGAAGGTGTTTGGGAGTTTCCATCGGTGCCACGTCGGTGGAGAGTCCAGACCAGGGTTCCACGGTGTGCATTCCCCCGAGTATGCCGATTTGGCAATCGCTTTCAGTAAAGTGAAAGCGACTAAATTACCACCTTATCGACCGGGAAGGGATTGTACGATAGATCTCCAGGTAGACGCTGCGCTTCCCAAGAGTCATGTGTACCCGCTGTCCCAGGAGGAGACGTTGGCAATGGAGACATATGTCACGGAGTCGCTGGGACAGGGGTACATTCGGCCCTCCATTTCACCCGTCTCCTCGAGTTTCTTTTTTGTGAGGAAAAAGGAGGGAGGTTTGCGTCCGTGTATCGATTATAGAGGTCTAAACGCCATCACAGTGGGGTATAGTTACCCTCTACCTCTCATCGCTACGGCGGTGGAATCGTTCCACGGAGCGCAGTTCTTCACAAAACTGGATCTCAGGAGCGCGTATAGTCTGGTGCGTATTCGGAAGGGAGACGAGTGGAAAACCGCATTTAGTACTACATCCGGCCACTATGAGTACCTCGTCATGCCGTATGGGTTAAAGAATGCTCCAGCCGTTTTCCAATCCTTTGTAGACGAGATTCTCAGGGACCTGTGCGGTCAGGGGTGGTTGTTTATATCGATGACATTCTGATCTACTCGGCCACTCACACCGCGCATGTGTCTCTGGTGCGCAAAGTGCTTGGAAGACTGCTGGAGCATGACCTATACGTCAAGGCTGAGAAATGCGTGTTCTCTAAACGAGCCGTCTCTTTTCTGGGATATCGCATTTCCACCTCGGGGTGGTGATGGAGGGTGAACGCATTAGGGCCGTGCGTAATTGGCCGACTCCAACCACGGTAAAGGAGGTGCAGCGGTTTTTGGGTTTTGCCAACTACTACCGGAGGTTTATCCGGGTTTTGGCCAGATAGCGGCTCCCATTACCTCACTGCTGGGGGCCCGGTGCGATTGCAGTGGTCAGCACAGGCGGACAGGGCATTCAACAAGTTGAAGGCGCTGTTCACTGAGGCGCCCGTGTTGGCGCATCCGGATCCCTCTCTAGCATTCATAGTGGAGGTGGACGCGTCCGAGGCTGGGGTGGGTGCCGTGCTATCACAGCGCTCGGGTACGCCACCAAAACTCCGCCCCTGCGCTTTCTTCTCAAGGAAGCTCAGCCCAGCGGAGCGTAACTATGATGTGGGGACCGGGAGTTGCTAGCGGTGGTTAGAGCTCTGAAGGTGTGGAGACACTGGCTTGAGGGGGCTAAGCACCCTTTTTCTCATCTGGACCGACCACCAGAATCTGGAGTATATTCGGGCTGCAAGGAGACTTAACCCACGTCAGGCAAGGTGGGCCATGTTCTTCACCCGGTTCCGGTTTACTTTGTCTTATAGACCGGGCTCCCAGAACGTGAGGGCTGACGCACTGTCCCGCCTTTACGACACCGAGGATGGGTCCACCGAACCTACTCCCATCCTTCCCGCCTCTAAGCTGGTAGCCCCAGTGGTATGGGAGGTGGACTCGGACATCGAGCGGGCGTTACGGGCTGAACCCGCGCCTCCTCAGTGTCCAGCGGGGCGAAGGTACGTGCCGCTTGATGTTCGGGACAAGCTGATTCGGTGGGCTCACGTCCTACCTCCTCGGGTCACCCTGGGGTGACGAGGACAGTGGGGAGCCTTCAGGGGAGGTATTGGTGGCCTACGTTGGTTAAGGACGTTAAGGGTTATGTCTCCTCTTGCTCAGTGTGCGCTCAGAGTAAGGCTCCTAGGCACCTTCCTAGAGGGAAGCTACAACCCTCCCCATTCCACAGCGGCCATGGTCACATCTGTCCATAGATTTCCTGACCGATCTTCCGCCGTCTCAGGGGAACACCGCGGTTCTAGTGATTGTGGATCGGTTTTCTAAGTCCTGCCGTCTCCTCCCGTTGCCCGGTATCCCTACAGCCCTGCAGACTGCGGAGGCATTATTTACCCATGTCTTTCGGCACTACGGGGTGCCGGAGGACATCGTTTCTGATCGGGGCCCCCAATTCACGCCTCGGGTATGGAGAGCGTTCATGGAACGTTTGGGGGTCTCTGTCAGCCTGACCTCCGGTTATCACCCCGAGAGTAATGGGCAGGTGGAGAGATTGAACCAGGAGGTGGGTAGGTTTCTGCGGTCGTATTGCCAGGATCGGCCAGGGAGTGGGCACGATACATTCCCTGGGCTGAAATGGCTCAGAACTCACTACGCCACTCCTCTACTAACGTGTCCCCTTTTCAGTGTGTGTTGGGATACCAGCCGGTCCTGGCACCATGGCATCCGAGCCAGACCGAGGCTCCTGCGGTGGAGGAATGGGTACAGCGCTCCAAGGAGACCTGGAGGGCCGTCCAGGAGTCTCTACGACAAGCGAGTGGACGGCAGAAGAGGAGTGCTGACCGCCACCGCAGTGAGGCCCCCGTGTTTGTACCGGGGACAGGGTCTGGCTCTCGACCCGAAACCTACCTCTCCGCTTGCCCTGCCGGAAGCTGGGTCCGCAGTGTGTAGGGCCCTTTAAAGTCCTGAGGAGAATAAACGAGGTGTGTTATCGATTACAACTCCCTTCCTATTATCGAATTAACCCTCGTTTCATGTGTCTCTCCTCAGGCCGGTGGTAGCTGGTCCCCTGCAGGACAGTGAGGTACCGGAGGTCCCTCCCCCTCTGACATCGAGGGACCCCGGCGTACACGATCCGGGCCATTCTGGACTCAAGACGCCGGGTGAGGGGCCTGCAGTACCTCGTGGACTGGGAGGGGTACGGTCCGGAGGAGAGGTGCTGGGTACCGGTGAGGGACATCTTGGATCCATCCATGTTGAGGGATTTCCATCGCTCCATCCGGATCGCCCTGCACCTCGTCCTCCGGGGCGACCTCGAGGCCGGTGTCGGCGCGCTGCGGGAGCCGCGCGTCAGGAGGGGGTACTGTCACGAGTCCGACCGAGGGTGTTTCCCCTTCCCGGGCGGTTGGCGCCGGCGGTCGTCGTCACCGGCCTATTAGCTGCCACTGATTGTTTTTCCTCCCCTCCTTGTATGTTTAGTGGTAGCACCTGTTCATGATTGAATCAGCTAATTAGTTTTGTCTTTATTAGGCAGCCGGCCCGCCTGGTTGTTGTGCGGGATTATTGCAGTGTAACCTTCGGCTCTGTTGTTAGAAGTACGTGTTAGTGCCTGGTCGTTACGTTTTCTGTTGTACATTCTCATTCCCTGTGTTTGGGGCCGTTACTATTGTGAGCACCCTGGGATGCGTTGGCGCTATTAAAGACGCACAGCTTTGCACTCACTGTCTCCTGCGTTTGACTCCACACACCTACGACACCTGAAGTGTTACACTCATACCATTTTAGTAGACACTCGTATCCATAGTGACTTACAGTACTTAGTGCATACATTTTCATACTGGTCCCCCGTCGGAATCAAACTCACAGCCCTGGTATTGCAAGTGCCATGCCCTGCCAACTGAGTCACACGGGACCATACCTCACCAATCCCTCCTGTACGAGCCTGCCAACTGAGTCTCCCGGGACCATACCTCACCAGTCCCTCCTGTACGAGCCTGCCAACTGAGTCTCCCGGGACCATACCTCACCAGTCCCTCCTGTACGAGCCTGCCAACTGAGTCACACGGGACCATACCTCACCAGTCCCTCCTGTACGAGCCTGCCAACTGAGTCACACGGGACCATACCTCACTAGTCCCTCCTGTACGAGCCTGCCAACTGAGTCACACGGGACCATACCTCACTAGTCCCTCCTGTACGAGCCTGCCAACTGAGTCACACGGGACCATACCTCACCAATCCCTCCTGTACGAGCCTGCCAACTGAGTCACACGGGACCATACCTCACCAGTCCCTCCTGTACGAGCCTGCCAACTGAGTCACACGGGACCATACCTCACCAATCCCTCCTATACGAGCACATACTCCCTAATACTATCTAAGTTCTGTTTCCTTTGGACCAGACCACAGGAATTTATATGAGGGGGAAACTATCACAGAGTTCGGTACACTGCCTAACAGGGCACACTAAAACAGGTCTCACAACTCTCTCTCTTTCTCCCCCTCACTTGACAGTGGTGAGGTCATGCACTCTATCTCTCTCTCTCGTTGAAACAGATGTGTGTGTGTCTACCGTAGTGAATCATAACTCAGTGTCTGTTTCTTATCCCCCAGCTGTGATCCAAGTCTTGATACGCTTCACACTCAGAATCCATCTCAGCTGACACTACCCGCTCCCCATCTCAGCTGACACTACCCGCTCCCCATCTCAGCTGACACTACCCGCTCCCCATCTCAGCTGACACTACCCGCTCCCCATCTCAGCTGACACTACCCGCTCCCCATCTCAGCTGACACTACCCGCTCCCCATCTCAGCTGACACTACCCGCTCCCCATCTCAGCTGACACTACCCGCTCCCCATCTCAGCTGACACTACCCGCTCCCCATCTCAGCTGACACTACCCGCTCCCCATCTCAGCTGACACTACCCGCTCCCCACCTCAGCTGACACTACCCGCTCCCCATCTCAGCTGACACTACCCGCTCCCCATCTCAGCTGACACTACCCGCTCCCCATCTCAGCTGACACTACCCGCTCCCCACCTCAGCTGACACTACCCGCTCCCCATCTCAGCTGACACTACCCGCTCCCCATCTCAGCTGACACTACCCGCTCCCCATCTCAGCTGACACTACCCGCTCCCCATCTCAGCTGACACTACCCGCTCCCCATCTCAGCTGACACTACCCGCTCCCCATCTCAGCTGACACTACCCGCTCCCCATCTCAGCTGACACTACCCGCTCCCCATCTCAGCTGACACTACCCGCTCCCCACCTCAGCTGACACTACCCGCTCCCCATCTCAGCTGACACTACCCGCTCCCCATCTCAGCTGACACTACCCGCTCCCCACCCTTATTCTTACTCTGTTCTCTTTTTGTTCTTCCTTATTATTGTTAATATTACATTGTTATTCATTACTGCATTGTTGGGGTTAGAGCTGCAAGAAAGGGCATTTCCCTGTACTTGTGCACGTGACATTAAAACTTGATACTTCACTACGGAATCACCTGGTCTGTCAAATAGATGGATTACCTGTCAAATGAAATGAGACAGACAGCATATAGGAACCATGTTGTTCTTGGACAAGAGACTGCATTGGGCGCCGATGGGAAGGGGACATGAGACTGTTTAAACGTGACACGGGACGATATCAACACACACTGAGCATTTCATATCAAATCAAATGGTATTTGTCACATGCGCTGAATACAACAGGTTTAGACCTTACAGTGAAATGCTTACCTACACGCCCTTAATCAATAATGCAGTTTTAAGAAAAATACCTAAGAAAATAAGATGTTTTACTGTTAAAACGTAATATAGTTGCGTTGCTAGGCGACTGTAAATTATTCTTATTTGCTGTTTGTACTGGGGCAGTGGGCGGGACCAAGCGAACGTCAATAATTCTGCGTCATGTGTGACTAACATTGGAAACAGCGAATCAGAAGCTTGTCCGCGTTTTAAACCGACCAATGAGAGATTTATCATATTTGTTTGCGGAAGTGGAGCTGCTATTCTCCAGGCAAGTTTCGAGAGCAAATTTGAATGTATTTTGGTGTTTGTTTACAGCTCAAATGAAAAGCAGCTCACTCGAGAACGAGTGTAACATCGTATGCAAAGTCATACATTCTATAAGAGCAGATATCACTGTAAATATCCCACGTGTGCTTTCTCCGTCGACGTTCACTCTTTCAAATCCGCTAGCCAGTTTTCGGCAAAAAGCGTGTTTTTATCGTGTCTTCCTTGTTTATTCAGATGAGTACCTGTTCACTGGAGCATCCCAACGGGCAGGAGGCCGACTCTCTCCCCGCCAAGAGGCTCTGCAAGGGGGAGTGCGCGCAGGATGGGTCGGTCGGAGGTGGAGGGGGGAAGGCAAGCACGGCCGTGGAGGTGGTAGGTGACATATCACTAATCTCGGAAACAACCCAGAACCAACATTGTTTGTCCACGAGAGAACATTTCACTGGCCTAGATAACCAGACCGGATGGAAAATGTACCAGTCTGTCAATCCGGAGTAGAAACGATAACAAAGCCTCTGTTATTGTAAAAATGCTGAGGTCCGCGCGCCTGGAACAATGTAACCACTCAAATTCACGGACAGAGCTTTGGATGCAAGGACTGACCATCCAATATGTACACAGTATAGCTTTAAGCATGTTTTAACGCTATACAGCGTTTGTTTACATTTACAATGCTTACAAACATTGGAGTAAAACAAGCTCATGTGAAGAATGTATAATGCTGTTGCAATTGCAGATTGGCGTTTTTGTTTACTTTGTGGCAGCACATCTGGTTGGTGCCTGTTTGCACGTTGGCTAATATTAATTATCTAGCCTGACACAATCTGTTCCTCTATAGTCTATAGTCATAACAGTGTATAACCCCTCCTCCTGTCTCTAGTCTATAGTCATACCAGTGTATAACCCCTCCTGTCTTTTGTCTATAGTCATACCAGTGTATAACCCCTCCTGTCTCTAGTCTATAGTCATGCCAGTGTATAACCCCTCCTGTCTTTAGTCTATAGTCATACCAGTGTATAACCCCTCCTGTCTCTAGTCTATAGTCATACCAGTGTATAACCCCTCCTGTCTCTAGTCTATAGTCATACCAGTGTATAACCCCTCCTGTCTCTAGTCTATAGTCATACCAGTGTATAACCCCTCCTGTCTCTAATCTATAGTCATACCAGTGTATAACCCCTCCTGTCTCTAATCTATAGTCATACCAGTGTATAACCCTCCTGTCTCTAATCTATAGTCATACCAGTGTATAACCCTCCTGTCTCTAATCTATAGTCATACCAGTGTATAACCCTCCTGTCTTTTGTCTATAGTCATGCCAGTGTATAACCCTCCTGTCTTTTGTCTATAGTCATGCCAGTGTATAACCCCTCCTGTCTTTTGTCTATAGTCATGCCAGTGTATAACCCCTCCTGTCTCTAGTCTATAGTCATACCAGTGTATAACCCCTCCTGTCTCTAGTCTATAGTCATACCAGTGTATAACCCCTCCTGTCTTTTGTCTATAGTCATACCAGTGTATAACTCCTCCTGTCTCTAGTCTATAGTCATACCAGTGTATAACCCCTCCTGTCTCTAATCTATAGTCATACCAGTGTATAACCCTCCTGTCTTTAGTCTATAGTCATGCCAGTGTATAACTCTCCTGTCTCTAGTCTATAGTCATACCAGTGCATAACGCCTCCTGCTGGCTGGATGAGTGTCTGCAGGGGATTGTGGACCAGGACTACACTGGCTCTATGGAACTGTCTGTCTACGATGACGCCAGCACTGTGAGTTCCTAGAATACTACTATAGTACTACTGCAGTACTACTAATACTACTCGCACTGTGAGTTACTATAGTACTACTATAGTACTACTACAGTACTACTCATACTGCTGCACTGTGAGTTACTAGAATACTACTATAGTACTAATAATACTACTACTGCACTGTGAGTTACTAGAATACTACTATACTACTACTACAATACTACTAATACTACAGCACTGTGAGTTACTAGAATACTACAATAGTACTACTAACACTAATGCTACCGCACTGTGAGTTACTAGAATACTACTAATATATAATAATAATATATGCCATTTAGCAG
>NC_068430.1:81063442-81103442 GCF_023373465.1 Oncorhynchus keta
GTAACTGTGTGTGAGAGAGAGAGCATGCTAACTGTAACTGTGTGAGAGAGAGAGAGCATGCTAACTGTAACTGTGTGAGAGAGAGAGCATGCTAACTGTAACTGTGTGTGAGAGAGCATGAGAGAGAGAGCATGCTAACTGTAACTGTGTGTGAGAGAGAGAGAGCATGCTAACTGTAACTGTGTGAGAGAGAGAGAGCATGCTAACTGTAACTGTGTGAGAGAGAGAGAGCATGCTAACTGTAACTGTGTGTGAGAGAGAGAGCATGCTAACTGTAACTGTGTGAGAGAGAGAGAGCATGCTAACTGTAACTGTGTGTGAGAGAGAGAGAGCATGCTAACTGTAACTGTGTGTGAGAGAGAGAGCATGCTAACTGTAACTGTGTGAGAGAGAGAGAGCATGCTAACTGTAACTGTGTGTGAGAGAGAGAGCATGCTAACTGTAACTGTGTGTGAGAGAGAGAGCATGCTAACTGTAACTGTGTGTGAGAGAGAGAGCATGCTAACTGTAACTGTGTGTGAGAGAGAGAGCATGCTAACTGTAACTGTGTGTGAGAGAGAGAGCATGCTAACTGTAACTGTGTGAGAGAGAGAGAGCATGCTAACTGTAACTGTGTGTGAGAGAGAGCATGCTAACTGTAGCTGTGTGAGAGAGAGAGGCATGCTAACTGCTAGCTATGTGAGAGAGAGAGAGCATGCTAACTGTAACTGTGTGTGAGAGAGAGCATGCTAACTGTAGCTGTGTGAGAGAGAGAGAGTATGCTAACTGTAGCTGTGTGTGAGAGAGAGCATGCTAACTGTAACTGTGTGTGAGAGAGAGCATGCTAACTGTAGCTGTGTGTGAGAGAGAGCATGCTAACTGTAACTGTGTGTGAGAGAGAGCATGCTAACTGTAGCTGTGTGTGAGAGAGAGTATGCTAACTGTAACTGTGTGTGTGTGAGAGAGTCTGAGAGAGAGAGAGGAGAGCATGCTAACTGTAACTGTGTGAGTTAGAGTATGCTACCTGTAACTGTGTGTGTGTAGAGAGAGAGAGAGAGAGAGAGAGAGAGAGAGAGAGAGAGAGAGAGAGAGAGAGAGAGAGAGAGAGAGAGAGAGAGAGAGAGAGAGAGAGAGAGAGAGAGAGAGAGAGAGAGAGAGCATGCTAACTGTAACTGTGTGTGAGAGAGAGCATGCTAACTGTAACTGTGAGAGAGAGAGAGAGAGAGAGAGAGAGCATGCTAACTGTAACTGTGTGTGAGAGAGAGAGCATGCTAACTGTAACTGTGTGTGAGAGAGAGAGAGTATGCTAACTGTAACTGTGTATGAGAGAGAGAGCATGCTAACTGTAACTGTGTGTCTGAGAGAGACCATGCTAACTGTAACTGTGTGTGAGAGAGAGAGAGCATGCTAACTGTAACTGTGTGTGAGAGAGAGAGCATGCTAACTGTAACTGTGTGTGAGAGAGAGAGAGCATGCTAACTGTAACTGTGTGTGAGAGAGAGAGAGCATGCTAACTGTAACTGTGTGTGAGAGAGAGGGAGTATGCTAACTGTAACTGTGTGTGAGAGAGAGAGAGCATGCTAACTGTAACTGTGTGTGAGAGAGAGCATGCTAACTGTAGCTGTGTGTGAGAGAGAGAGCATGCTAACTGTAGCTGTGTGTGAGAGAGAGCATGCTAACTGTAGCTGTGTGTGAGAGAGAGAGCATGCTAACTGTAACTGTGTGTGAGAGAGAGAGAGCATGCTAACTGTAACTGTGTGTGAGAGAGAGAGAGAGCATGCTAACTGTAACTGTGTGTGAGAGAGAGAGAGAGCATGCTAACTGTAACTGTGTGTGAGAGAGAGGGCATGCTAACTGTAGCTGTGTGTGAGAGAGAGAGCATGCTAACTGTAACTGTGTGTGAGAGAGAGCATGCTAACTATAGCTGTGTGAGAGAGAGAGAGCATGCTAACTGTAGCTGTGTGTGAGAGAGAGCATGCTAACTGTAACTGTGTGTGAGAGAGAGCATGCTAACTGTAGCTGTGTGAGAGAGAGAGCATGCTAACTGTAGCTGTGTGAGAGAGAGAGAGCATGCTAACTGTAGCTGTGTGAGAGAGAGAGAGCATGCTAACTGTAACTGTGTGTGAGAGAGAGCATGCTAACTGTAGCTGTGTGAGAGAGCGAGAGTATGCTAACTGTAGCTGTGATGAGAGAGAGCATGCTAACTGTAACTGTGTGAGAGAGAGAGCATGCTAACTGTAACTGTGTGTGAGAGAGAGCATACTAACTGTAACTGTGTGTGAGAGAGAGAGCATGCTAACTGTAACTGTGTGTGAGAGAGAGAGCATGCTAACTGTAACTGTGTGAGAGAGAGAGAGCATGCTAACTGTAACTGTGTGTGAGAGAGAGAGAGAGCATGCTAACTGTAACTGTGTGTGAGAGAGAGAGAGCATGCTAACTGTAACTGTGTGTGAGAGAGAGAGAGTATGCTAACTGTAACTGTGTGTGAGAGAGAGAGCATGCTAACTGTAACTGTGTGTGAGAGAGAGAGAGTATGCTAACTGTAACTGTGTGTGAGAGAGAGAGCGAGTATGCTAACTGTAACTGTGTGAGAGAGAGAGAGCATGCTAACTGTAACTGTGTGTGAGAGAGAGAGCATGCTAACTGTAACTGTGTGAGAGAGAGAGCATGCTAACTGTAACTGTGTGAGAGAGAGAGCATGCTAACTGTAACTGTGTGTGAGAGAGAGCATGCTAACTGTAGCTGTGTGAGAGAGAGAGTATGCTAACTGTAGCTGTGTGTGAGAGAGAGCATGCTAACTGTAACTGTGTGAGAGAGAGAGAGCATGCTAACTGTAACTGTGTGAGAGAGAGAGAGCATGCTAACTGTAACTGTGTGTGAGAGAGAGAGCATGCTAACTGTAACTGTGTGTGAGAGAGAGAGCATGCTAACTGTAACTGTGTGAGAGAGAGAGAGCATGCTAACTGTAACTGTGTGTGAGAGAGAGAGAGCATGCTAACTGTAACTGTGTGAGAGAGAGAGAGCATGCTAACTGTAACTGTGTGAGAGAGAGAGAGCATGCTAACTGTAACTGTGTGTGAGAGAGAGAGAGCATGCTAACTGTAACTGTGTGAGAGAGAGAGAGCATGCTAACTGTAACTGTGTGAGAGAGAGAGCATGCTAACTGTAACTGTGTGAGAGAGAGAGAGCATGCTAACTGTAACTGTGTGTGAGAGAGAGAGAGCATGCTAACTGTAACTGTGTGTGAGAGAGAGCATGCTAACTGTAACTGTGTGTGAGAGAGAGAGCATGCTAACTGTAACTGTGTGTGAGAGAGAGAGCATGCTAACTGTAACTGTGTGTGAGAGAGAGAGCATGCTAACTGTAACTGTGTGAGAGAGAGAGAGCATGCTAACTGTAACTGTGTGTGAGAGAGAGCATGCTAACTGTAGCTGTGTGAGAGAGAGAGAGCATGCTAACTGTAGCTATGTGTGAGAGAGAGAGCATGCTAACTGTAACTGTGTGTGAGAGAGAGCATGCTAACTGTAGCTGTGTGAGAGAGAGAGAGTATGCTAACTGTAGCTGTGTGTGAGAGAGAGCATGCTAACTGTAACTGTGTGTGAGAGAGAGCATGCTAACTGTAGCTGTGTGAGAGAGTTATGCCCCCTGTAACTGTGTGTGAGAGAGAGCATGCTAACTGTAGCTGTGTGAGAGAGAGAGAGAGCATGCTAACTGTAGCTGTGTGAGAGAGAGAGAGCATGCTAACTGTAACTGTGTGTGAGAGAGAGCATGCTAACTGTAGCTGTGTGAGAGAGAGAGTATGCTAACTGTAGCTGTGTGTGAGAGAGAGCATGCTAACTGTAACTGTGTGAGAGAGAGAGAGCATGCTAACTGTAACTGTGTGAGAGAGAGAGAGCATGCTAACTGTAACTGTGTGTGAGAGAGAGAGCATGCTAACTGTAACTGTGTGTGAGAGAGAGAGCATGCTCTGTAACTGTGTGAGTTAGAGAGCATGCTAACTGTAACTGTGTGTGAGAGAGGGAGTATGCTAACTGTAACTGTGTGTGAGAGAGAGCATGCTAACTGTAACTGTGTGAGAGAGAGAGCATGCTAACTGTAACTGTGTGTGAGAGAGAGAGAGCATGCTAACTGTAACTGTGTGAGAGAGAGAGAGCATGCTAACTGTAACTGTGTGTGAGAGAGAGAGCATGCTAACTGTAACTGTGTGTGAGAGAGAGAGCATGCTAACTGTAACTGTGTGAGAGAGAGAGAGCATGCTAACTGTAACTGTGTGTGAGAGAGAGAGAGCATGCTAACTGTAACTCTAGTGTGATGAGAGAGAGCATGCTAACTGTAACTGTGTGTGAGAGAGAGAGCATGCTAACTGTAACTGTGTGAGAGAGAGAGTACATGCTAACTGTAACTGTCTGAGAGAGAGCATGCTAACTGTAACTGTGTGTGAGAGAGAGAGCATGCTAACTGTAACTGTGTGTGAGAGAGAGAGCATGCTAACTGTAACTGTGTGAGAGAGACCAGCATGCTAACAGCTCTGTGTGAGAGAGAGCATGCTAACTGTAGCTGTGTGTGAGAGAGAGCATGCTAACTGTAACTGTGTGTGAGAGAGAGAGCATGCTAACTGTAACTGTGTGTGAGAGAGAGCATGCTAACTGTAACTGTGTGTGAGAGAGAGAGCATGCTAACTGTAACTGTGTGTGATGAGAGAGCATGCTAACTGTAACTGTGTGTGAGAGAGAGCATGCTAACTGTAACTGTGTGTGAGAGAGAGAGCATGCTAACTGTAACTGTGTGTCTAGAGAGAGAGCATGCTAACTGTAACTGTGTGTGAGAGAGAGAGCATGCTAACTGTAACTGTGTGTGAGAGAGAGAGCATGCTAACTGTAGCTGTGTGTGTGAGAGACCTGTAGCTGTGTGAGAGAGAGAGAGCATGCTAACTGTAGCTGTGTGTGAGAGAGAGAGCATGCTAACTGTAACTGTGTGTGAGAGAGAGCATGCTAACTGTAACTGTGTGTGAGAGAGAGCATGCTAACTGTAACTGTGTGTGTGAGAGACCTGTAGCTGTGTGTGTAGAGCATGCTAACTGTAGCTGTGTGAGAGAGAGAGAGCATGCTAACTGTACTGTGTGTGAGAGAGAGCATGCTAACTGTACTGTGTGTGAGAGAGAGCATGCTAACTGTAACTGTGTGTGAGAGAGAGAGCATGCTAACTGTAACTGTGTGAGAGAGAGAGAGCATGCTAACTGTAACTGTGTGTGAGAGAGAGAGCATGCTAACTGTAACTGTGTGAGAGAGAGAGAGCATGCTAACTGTAACTGTGTGTGAGAGAGAGAGGCATGCTAACTGTAACTGTGTGAGAGAGTTAGAGCATGCTAACTGTAACTGTGTGTGAGAGTAGCATGCTAACTGTAACTGTGTGTGAGAGAGGAGCATGCTAACTGTAACTGTGTGAGAGAGAGAGCATGCTAACTGTAACTGTGTGTGAGAGAGAGAGCATGCTAACTGTAACTGTGTGTGAGAGAGAGCATGCTAACTGTAACTGTGTGTGAGACCAGGGAGCATGCTAGCTGTAACTGTGTGAGAGTTAGAGAGCATGCTAACTGTAACTGTGTGTGAGAGAGAGAGCATGCTAACTGTAGCTGTGTGTGAGAGAGAGAGCATGCTAACTGTAACTGTGTGTGAGAGAGAGCATGCTACTGTAACTGTGTGTGAGAGAGAGAGCATGCTAACTGTAGCTGTGTGTGAGAGAGAGAGCATGCTAACTGTAGCTGTGTGTGATAGAGAGAGCATGCTAACTGTAACTGTGTGTGAGAGAGAGAGCATGCTAACTGTAACTGTGTGTGAGAGAGAGAGCATGCTAACTGTAACTGTGTGTGAGAGAGAGAGCATGCTAACTGTAACTGTGTGTGTTCCAGGATGATGTGATGATGCCTCAGCGAATACATCTCCAATACGAGGCCTGCCTCTTCAACTCTACCTCTGTAAGTACTACTGTCTGTCTAGAGACCAGGGAGTACAGCTCTAGTCTGATGAGTTACCCCCCCTCTCTACCTCTGTCAGTACTACTGTCTGTCTAGAGACCAGGGAGTACAGCTCTAGTCTGATGAGTTACCCCCCCTCTCTACCTCTGTAAGTACTACTGTCTGTCTAGAGCCCAGGGAGAACAGCTCTAGTCTGATGAGTTACCCCTCCCCCTCTCTACCTCTGTCAGTACTACTGTCTGTCTAGAGACCAGGGAGAACAGCTCTAGTCTGATGAGTTACCCCTCCCTCTCTACCTCTGTAAGTACTACTGTCTGTCTAGAGCCCAGGGAGTACAGCTCTAGTCTGATGAGTTACCCCCCCCTCTCTACCTCTGTCAGTACTACTGTCTGTCTAGAGACCAGGGAGAACAGCTCTAGTCTGATGAGTTATCCCTCCCTCTAGAGACCCAGGGAGAACAGCTCTAGTCTGATGAGTTATCCCTCCCTCTAGAGACCAGGAGTACAGCTCTAGTCTGATGAGTTATCCCTCCCCTAGAGCCCAGGGAGTACAGCTCTAGTCTGATGAGTTATCCCTCCCTCTGAGCCCAGGGAGAACAGCTCTAGTCTGATGAGTTATCCCTCCCCTAGAGCCAGGAGTACAGCTCTAGTCTGATGAGTTATCCCTCCCTCTAGAGAGACCCAGGGAGAACAGCTCTAGTCTGATGAGTTATCCCTCCCTCTAGAGCCCAGGGAGTACAGCTCTAGTCTGATGAGTTATCCCTCCCTCTAGAGCCCAGGGAGAACAGCTCTAGTCTGATGAGTTATCCCTCCCTCTAGAGCCCAGGGAGTACAGCTCTAGTCTGATGAGTTATCCCTCCCTCTAGAGCCCAGGGAGAACAGCTCTAGTCTGATGAGTTATCCCTCCCTCTAGAGCCCAGGGAGTACAGCTCTAGTCTGATGAGTTATCCCTCCCCCTAGAGCCCAGGGAGTACAGCTCTAGTCTGATGAGTTATCCCTCCCTCTAGAGACCAGGGAGAACAGCTCTAGTCTGATGAGTTATCCCTCCCTCTAGAGCCCAGGGAGTATAGCACTAGTCTGATGAGTTATCCCTCCCTCTCTACCTCTGTCAGTACTACTGTCTGTCTAGAGCCCAGGGAGTACAGCTCTAGTCTGATGAATTATCCCTCCCTCTCTACCTCTGTCAGTACTACTGTCTGTCTAGAGCCCAGGGAGAACAGCTCTAGTCTGATGAGTTATCCCTCCCTCTAGAGCCCAGGGAGTACAGCTCTAGTCTGATGAGTTATCCCTCCCTCTAGAGACCAGGGAGTACAGCTCTAGTCTGATGAGTTATCCCTCCCTCTAGAGACCAGGGAGTACAGCTCTAGTCTGATGAGTTATCCCTCCTCTCTACCTCTGTCAGCACTACTGTCTGTCTAGAGACCAGGAGTACAGCTCTAGTCTGTTGAGTTATCCCTCCCTCTGTCCATCTCCTCCTCCATATCTCCATCCATCTCCTCCCTCCTCTCCATTTCCTCCCTCCATATCTCCATCCATCTCCTCCTGCTCTTTCTCCTTATCCTCCCTGCCTCTCTCCATCTCCTCCCATCCTCTCTCCATCTCCTCCTTCCCTCTCTCCCTCCCTCTCTCCATCTCTTCCCTCCCTCTCCATCTCTTCCTCCCCTCTCTCCATCTCCCTCCCTCACCCCCCTTCGTCCCTCTCTCTCTCCCTCCCTCTATCTCCATCTACCCCTCTCTCCCTCCTGCTCTCCCTGTCTCCTCTAAATGATCATAACAGACAGGAAAACTTTAACATTCTGTATGTCCGGAGTTCCCCACATTCCTTCTGTCCTGTGAACTTGGGTTGTGTTTCTGGTAGAGTGGTGTGGGTGGGTGTATATTAAGGTGTGTCTCAGTGTGAGCTGTGGGATTACAGGTTAAAGGTTAGGGGGTCATGTGTAGTAGGTGAGGGAGAGTTGCAGGAGATACGGGGGGGGCTGGAGAGAGAGGGACAGAGAGATATTAGAGAGATATTAGAGAGATATTAGAGAGATATTAGAGAGATAATAGAGAGAGAGAGATAATAGAGAGAGAGAGAGAGAGAGAGACAGAGATATATTAGAGAGATACTAGAGAGACAGAGAGAGAGACAGAGAGATAATAGAGAGAGGGACAGAGAGATATTAGAGAGAGAGGGACAGAGATATATATTAGAAAGATAATAGAGAGAGAGAGAGAGATAATAGAGATACGGAGAGATAATACAGAGACAGAGAGACAGAGAGAGTGAATGGGGAAAAAGGGAAGTAAGGCCATGTGGTTTCTCTGCTTATTTGCCCTTTGAACTGTGTGGGTGTGCAGCAGACAGGGTGTAGAGAGGAAATGAGAGGGATTGGTTCAGCTATGTGGAATAATAATATGGGTTCACTTTAGGGTTGTTTTACATCTCCACTGGTAGATCATTCCTCTCTGTCTGTCTGGTAGATCATCTGTCTGGTAGATCATTCCTCTGTCTGGTAGATCATCTGTCAGGTAGATCATTCCTCTCCATCTGTCTGGTAGATCATTCCTCTCTGTCTGTCTGGTAGATCATCTGTCTGGTAGATCATTCCTCTCCATCTGTCTGGTAGATCATTCCTCTGTCTGGTAGATCATTCCTCTCCATCTGTCTGGCAGATCATCTGTCTGGTAGATCATTCCTCTCCATCTGTCTGGTAGATCATTCCTCTCTGTCTGTCTGGTAGATCATCTGTCTGGTAGATCATTCCTCTCCATCTGTCTGGTAGATCATTCCTCTGTCTGGTAGATCATTCCTCTGTCTGGTAGATCATTCCTCTGTCTGGTAGATCATTCATCTGTCTGGTAGATCATTCCTCTCCGTCTGTCTGGTAGATCATTCCTCTCCATCTGTCTGGTAGATCATTCCTCTCCATCTGTCAGGTAGATCATTCCTCTCCATCTGTCTGGTAGATCATTCCTCTCCATCTGTCAGGTAGATCATTCCTCTCCATCTGTCTGGTAGATCATTCCTCTGTCAGGTAGATCATTCCTCTCCATCTGTCTGGTAGATCATTCCTCTCCATCTGTCTGGTAGATCATTCCTCTCTATCTGTCTGGTAGATCATTCCTCTCCATCTGTCTGGCAGATCATTCCTCTCTATCTGTCTGGTAGATCATTCCTCTCCATCTGTCTGATAGATCATTCCTCTCTGTCTGTCTGGTAGATCATCTGTCTGGTAGATCATTCCTCTCTGTCTGTCAGGTAGATCATTCCTCTCTGTCTGTCTGGTAGATCATTCCTCTCCATCTGTCTGGTAGATCATTCCTCTCTGTCTGTCTGGTAGATCATTCCTCTCCATCTGTCTGGTAGATCATTCCTGTCTGTCTGGTAGATCATTCCTGTCTGTCTGGTAGATCATTCCTCTATGTCTGTCTGGTAGATCATTCCTCTCCATCTGTCTGGTAGATCATTCCTCTCTGTCTGTCTGGTAGATCATTCCTCTCCATCTGTCTGGTAGATCATTCCTCTCCATCTGTCTGGTAGATCATTCCTCTCCATCTGTCTGGTAGATCATTCCTGTCTGTCTGGTAGATCATTCCTGTCTGTCTGGTAGATCATTCCTGTCTGTCTGGTAGATCATTCCTCTCTGTCTGTCAGGTAGATCATTCCTCTCCATCTGTCAGGTAGATCATTCCTCTCCATCTGTCTGGCAGATCATCTGTCTGGTAGATCATTCCTCTCTATCTGTCTGGTAGATCATTCCTCTCTATCTGTCTGGTAGATCATTCCTCTCCATCTGTCTGGCAGATCATCTGTCTGGTAGATCATTCCTCTCCATCTGTCTGGTAGATCATTCCTCTCCATCTGTCTGGTAGATCATTCCTCTCCATCTGTCTGGCAGATCATCTGTCTGGTAGATCATTCCTCTCCATCTGTCTGGTAGATCATTCCTCTCTGTCTGTCTGGTAGATCATCTGTCTGGTAGATCATTCCTCTCTGTCTGTCTGGTAGATCATTCCTCTCTGTCTGTCTGGTAGATCATTCCTCTCCATCTGTCTGGTAGATCATTCCTCTCTGTCTGTCTGGTAGATCATTCCTCTCCATCTGTCTGGTAGATCATTCCTGTCTGTCTGGTAGATCATTCCTCTATGTCTGTCTGGTAGATCATTCCTCTCCATCTGTCTGGTAGATCATTCCTCTCTGTCTGTCTGGTAGATCATTCCTCTCCATCTGTCTGGTAGATCATTCCTCTCCATCTGTCTGGTAGATCATTCCTCTCCATCTGTCTGGTAGATCATTCCTGTCTGTCTGGTAGATCATTCCTGTCTGTCTGGTAGATCATTCCTGTCTGTCTGGTAGATCATTCCTCTCTGTCTGTCAGGTAGATCATTCCTCTCCATCTGTCAGGTAGATCATTCCTCTCCATCTGTCTGGTAGATCATTCCTCTCTATCTGTCTGGTAGATCATTCCTCTCTATCTGTCTGGTAGATCATTCCTCTCTATCTGTCTGGTAGATCATTCCTCTCCATCTGTCTGGCAGATCATCTGTCTGGTAGATCATTCCTCTCCATCTGTCTGGTAGATCATTCCTCTCCATCTGTCTGGTAGATCATTCCTCTCTATCTGTCTGGTAGATCATTCCTCTCTATCTGTCTGGTAGATCATTCCTCTGTCTGGTAGATCATTCCTCTCCATCTGTCTGGTAGATCATTCCTCTCCATCTGTCTGGTGGAGATCATTCCTCTGTCTGGTAGATCATTCCTCTCCATCTGTCTGGCAGATCATCTGTCTGGCAGATCATTCCTCTCCATCTGTCTGGTAGATCATTCCTCTCTGTCTGTCTGGTAGATCATCTGTCTGGTAGATCATTCCTCTCCATCTGTCTGGTAGATCATTCCTCTGTCTGGTAGATCATTCCTCTGTCTGGTAGATCATTCCTCTGTCTGTCTGTAGATCATTCATCTGTCTGGTAGATCATTCCTCTCCGTCTGTCTGGTAGATCATTCCTCTCCATCTGTCTGGTAGATCATTCCTCTCCATCTGTCAGGTAGATCATTCCTCTCCATCTGTCTGGTAGATCATTCCTCTCCATCTGTCTGGTAGATCATTCCTCTCCATCTGTCTGGTAGATCATTCATCTCCATCTGTCAGGTAGATCATTCCTCTCCATCTATCTGGTAGATCATTCCTCTCTATCTGTCTGGTAGATCATTCCTCTCTATCTGTCTGGTAGATCATTCCTCTCTATCTGTCTGGTAGATCATTCCTCTCCATCTGTCTGGCAGATCATTCCTCTCTATCTGTCTGGTAGATCATTCCTCTCCATCTGTCTGGTAGATCATTCCTCTCTGTCTGTCTGGTAGATCATCTGTCTGGTAGATCATTCCTCTCCATCTGTCTGGTAGATCATTCCTCTCCATCTGTCTGGTAGATCATTCCTCTCTGTCTGTCTGGTAGATCATTCCTCTCCATCTGTCTGGTAGATCATTCCTGTCTGTCTGGTAGATCATTCCTGTCTGTCTGGTAGATCATTCCTCTATGTCTGTCTGGTAGATCATTCCTCTCCATCTGTCTGGTAGATCATTCCTCTCTGTCTGTCTGGTAGATCATTCCTCTCCATCTGTCTGGTAGATCATTCCTCTCCATCTGTCTGGTAGATCATTCCTCTCCATCTGTCTGGTAGATCATTCCTGTCTGTCTGGTAGATCATTCCTGTCTGTCTGGTAGATCATTCCTGTCTGTCTGGTAGATCATTCCTCTCTGTCTGTCAGGTAGATCATTCCTCTCCATCTGTCAGGTAGATCATTCCTCTCCATCTGTCTGGTAGATCATTCCTCTCTATCTGTCTGGTAGATCATTCCTCTCTATCTGTCTGGTAGATCATTCCTCTCTATCTGTCTGGTAGATCATTCCTCTCCATCTGTCTGGCAGATCATCTGTCTGGTAGATCATTCCTCTCCATCTGTCTGGTAGATCATTCCTCTCTATCTGTCTGGTAGATCATTCCTCTCTATCTGTCTGGTAGATTATTCCTCTCCATCTGTCTGATAGATCATTCCTCTCTGTCTGTCTGGTAGATCATCTGTCTGGTAGATCATTCCTCTCTGTCTGTCAGGTAGATCATTCCTCTCTGTCTGTCTGGTAGATCATTCCTCTCCATCTGTCTGGTAGATCATTCCTCTCTGTCTGTCTGGTAGATCATTCCTCTCCATCTGTCTGGTAGATCATTCCTGTCTGTCTGGTAGATCATTCCTCTATGTCTGTCTGGTAGATCATTCCTCTCCATCTGTCTGGTAGATCATTCCTCTCTGTCTGTCTGGTAGATCATTCCTCTCCATCTGTCTGGTAGATCATTCCTCTCCATCTGTCTGGTAGATCATTCCTCTCCATCTGTCTGGTAGATCATTCCTGTCTGTCTGGTAGATCATTCCTGTCTGTCTGGTAGATCATTCCTGTCTGTCTGGTAGATCATTCCTCTCTGTCTGTCAGGTAGATCATTCCTCTCTGTTGTCAGGTAGATCATTCCTCTCCATCTGTCAGGTAGATCATTCCTCTCCATCTGTCTGGTAGATCATTCCTCTCTATCTGTCTGGTAGATCATTCCTCTCTATCTGTCTGGTAGATCATTCCTCTCTATCTGTCTGGTAGATCATTCCTCTCCATCTGTCTGGCAGATCATCTGTCTGGTAGATCATTCCTCTCCATCTGTCTGGTAGATCATTCCTCTCCATCTGTCTGGTAGATCATTCCTCTCCATCTGTCTGGTAGATCATTCCTCTCCATCTGTCTGGTAGATCATTCCTCTCTATCTGTCTGGTAGATCATTCCTCTGTCTGGTAGATCATTCCTCTCCATCTGTCTGGTAGATCATTCCTCTCCATCTGTCTGGTAGATCATTCCTCTCCATCTGTCTGGTAGATCATTCCTGTCTGTCTGGTAGATCATTCCTGTCTGTCTGGTAGATCATTCCTGTCTGTCTGGTAGATCATTCCTCTCCATCTGTCTGGCAGATCATCTGTCTGGCAGATCATTCCTCTCCATCTGTCTGGTAGATCATTCCTCTCTGTCTGTCTGGTAGATCATCTGTCTGGTAGATCATTCCTCTCCATCTGTCTGGTAGATCATTCCTCTGTCTGGTAGATCATTCCTCTGTCTGGTAGATCATTCCTCTGTCTGGTAGATCATTCATCTGTCTGGTAGATCATTCCTCTCCGTCTGTCTGGTAGATCATTCCTCTCCATCTGTCTGGTAGATCATTCCTCTCCATCTGTCAGGTAGATCATTCCTCTCCATCTGTCTGGTAGATCATTCCTCTCCATCTGTCAGGTAGATCATTCCTCTCCATCTGTCTGGTAGATCATTCCTCTGTCAGGTAGATCATTCCTCTCCATCTGTCTGGTAGATCATTCCTCTCCATCTGTCTGGTAGATCATTCCTCTCTATCTGTCTGGTAGATCATTCCTCTCTATCTGTCTGGTAGATCATTCCTCTCCATCTGTCTGGCAGATCATTCCTCTCTATCTGTCTGGTAGATCATTCCTCTCCATCTGTCTGATAGATCATTCCTCTCTGTCTGTCTGGTAGATCATCTGTCTGGTAGATCATTCCTCTGTCTGTCAGGTAGATCATTCCTCTCTGTCTGTCTGGTAGATCATTCCTCTCCATCTGTCTGGTAGATCATTCCTCTCCATCTGTCTGGTAGATCATTCCTGTCTGTCTGGTAGATCATTCTGTCTGTCTGGTAGATCATTCCTCTATGTCTGTCTGGTAGATCATTCCTCTCCATCTGTCTGGTAGATCATTCCTCTCTGTCTGTCTGGTAGATCATTCTCTCCATCTGTCTGGTAGATCATTCCTCTCCATCTGTCTGGTAGATCATTCCTCTCCATCTGTCTGGTAGATCATTCCTGTCTGTCTGGTAGATCATTCCTGTCTGTCTGGTAGATCATTCCTGTCTGTCTGGTAGATCATTCCTCTCTGTCTGTCAGGTAGATCATTCCTCTCCATCTGTCAGGTAGATCATTCCTCTCCATCTGTCTGGTAGATCATTCCTCTCTATCTGTCTGGTAGATCATTCCTCTCTATCTGTCTGGTAGATCATTCCTCTCTATCTGTCTGGTAGATCATTCCTCTCCATCTGTCTGGCAGATCATCTGTCTGGTAGATCATTCCTCTCCATCTGTCTGGTAGATCATTCCTCTCTATCTGTCTGGTAGATCATTCCTCTCTATCTGTCTGGTAGATTATTCCTCTCCATCTGTCTGGTAGATCATTCCTCTCTGTCTGTCTGGTAGATCATCTGTCTGGTAGATCATTCCTCTCTGTCTGATCAGTAGATCATTCCTCTCTGTCTGTCTGGTAGATCATTCCTCTCCATCTGTCTGGTAGATCATTCCTCTCTGTCTGTCTGGTAGATCATTCCTTCCATCTGTCTGGTAGATCATTCCTGTCTGTCTGGTAGATCATTCCTCTATGTCTGTCTGGTAGATCATTCCTCTCCATCTGTCTGGTAGATCATTCCTCTCTGTCTGTCTGGTAGATCATTCCTCTCCATCTGTCTGGTAGATCATTCCTCTCCATCTGTCTGGTAGATCATTCCTCTCCATCTGTCTGGTCTTCCTGGTCTGGTAGATCATTCCTGTCTGTCTGTCTGGTAGATCATTCCTGTCTGTCTGGTAGATCATTCCTCTCTGTCTGTCAGGTAGATCATTCCTCTCTCTCTGTCTGGTAGATCATTCCTCTCCATCTGTCTGGTAGATCATTCCTCTCTCTGTCTGGTAGATCATTCCTCTCTATCTGTCTGGTAGATCATTCCTCTCTATCTGTCTGGTAGATCATTCCTCTCTGGTAGATCATTCCTCTCCATCTGTCTGGTAGATCATTCCTCTCCATCTGTCTGGTAGATTCATCTGTCTGGTAGATCATTCCTCTCCATCTGTCTGGTAGATCATTCCTCTCCATCTGTCTGGTAGATCATTCCTCTATCTGTCTGGTAGATCATTCCTCTCTATCTGTCTGGTAGATCATTCCTCTGTCTGGTAGATCATTCCTCTCCATCTGTCTGGTAGATCATTCCTCTCCATCTGTCTGGTAGATCATTCCTCTCCATCTGTCTGGTAGATCATTCCTCTCTATCTGTCTGGTAGATCATTCCTCTCCATCTGTCTGGCAGATCATCTGTCTGGTAGATCATTCCTCTCCATCTGTCTGGTAGATCATTCCTCTCTGTCTGTCTGGTCAATCATTCCTCTATGTCTGGTAGATCATTCCTCTCTGTCTGTCTGGTAGATCATTCCTCTCTGTCTGTCAGGTAGATCATTCCTCTCTATCTGTCTGGTAGATCATTCCTCTCTGTCTGGTAGATAAAATACGAAAAATAAACTAAAGTGATTTAAAAAAAAAAAGTAACACAAGACAATTACATGACAACAACGTGGCTGTATACAGGGGGTACCGGTAACGAGTCAATGTGCGGGGGTGCAGGTTCGTCGAGGTAATTTGTAGAGTGACTAGTCTTCCTCTGACACCACCTGGTTTAATAGGTCCTGGATGGCAGTAAGCTTTGGCCCCAGTGATGTACTGGACCCTACGCACTACCCTCTGTAGCGCCTTACGGTCAGATGCAGAGCAGTTGCCATACTGGCCGGTGATCCAACCGGTCAGGATGCTCTCGATGGTGCAGCTGTAGGACTTTTTTGAGGATCTGGGGACTCATCTGGGGAATCTTTTCAGTCTCCTGTGGGGGAAAAGGTGTTGTCTTCCCCTCTTCACAAATGTCTTGGTCTGTTTGGACCATGGCAGTTGGAGATGTTATCTCACGACCCACTCCACTACAGACCCATTGACATTAATGGGGGCCTGCCCTCCTTTTCCTGTATTTCAGATCAGCTCCTCCTTCTTGCTCACATTGAGGGAGAGGTTGTTGTCCTGGTACCACACTGCCAGGTCTCTGACCACCCAATTGGCTGTCTCATCGTTGTCGGTGAACAGGCCTACCACTGTTATGTCGTCAGCAAACTTAATGATGGTGTTGGAGTCGTGCCTGGCCACGCAGTAGTGGGTGAACAGGGAGTACAGGAGGGGACTGAGCACACACCCCTGAGGTGCCCCAGAGTTGATGATCAGAGCGGCACATGTGTTATTGCCTACCCTTACCATCTGGGGGCGGCCCGTCCAGGATCCAGTTGCAGAGGGAGGTGTTTAGTCTCAGGGTCCTTATATTAGTGATGAGCTTTGAGGGCACTATGGTGTTGAACGCTGAGCTGTCGTCAATGAATAGCATTCTCACATAGGTGTTCCTTTTGTCCAGGTGGGAAAGGGCAGTGTGGAGTGTGATTGAGATTGTGTCATCTGTGGGTCTAGAGTGTCCGGCATGGTGTTGTTGTGAGCCATAAACAGCCTTTCAAAGCACTTCCTGGCTACGGACGTGAGCGCTACTGCGGGTAATCATTTAGGCAGGTTACCTTCGCTTCCTTGGGCACAGGGACTATTGTGTTCTACTTGAAACATGTTGGTATTACAGACTCATACAGGGAGAGGTTGAAAATGTCAGTGAAGACACTTGCCAGTTCATCCGCGCATGCTTTGAGTACACGTCCTGGTAATCCGTCTGGCCACGCGGCTTTGTGAATGTTGTTGACCTGTTTAAAAGTCTTGCTCACATCGGCTACGGAGAGCTTGATCACACAGTCGTCCGGAACAGCTGGTGCTCTCATGCATGCTTAAGTGTTGCTTGCCTCAAAGCGAGCATAAAAGGCATTTAGCTCGTCTGGTAGGCTCGCTTCACTGGGCAGCTCGCGGCTGGGTTTCCCTTTGTAGTTCGTAATATTTTTCGATCCCTGCCACATCAGACTAGCATCAGAGCCGGTGTAGTAGGCTATTGATAAATAGACACACATCCCTGCCGCTCGTCTTAACAGACGGCGTTTCTCTGTCCTGCCGATGCACGTAGAAGCCAGCCAGCTCTTTATTATCCTTGTCATTCAGCCACGTCTCGGTGTAACATAAGATATTACAGTTTTTAATATCCCTTTGGTAGGAAAGTCTTAATCGTAGATCGTCCAGTTTGTTTTCCAATGATTGCACGTTGGCCAGTAATACGGAGGGAAGTGGTGGTTTACCTACTCGTCTGCGAATTTCATCTCTCTGGTGGATCATCAGGATGCAGAACAGAAGAAGCTTTTCAGCTTTGTCTTGTTCTCTTACATTTTCCTCCCTGTTCCTCTCTTTCTCTCTATCCTTTCTAACCCCCCCTCTCTCGCTCTGTCGGTCTCTCTTTGTCTGTCTCTGTCTTTCTCTCTCTCTATGTCTCTCTTGGTGTGTTTCTCTCACTCTCTCTCTTTGTCTTTGTCTCTCTTTCTAGCCCTCCCTCTTTCTCTCTTCCATACATCATATGTGATCAGTGTGGTTTGTTTGTGTGTGAGTGTCTGTGTTGATCACATGTATCTAGTAGATCACTAAGAGATGTGTCTGTGTTTCTCTCAGTTGATTGGCTGTCAGGTCCGCAGGGATCCAGAGGGATCTACTGAGCGCTACACACGCTGGATCAACAACATCAGCCAGGATCAACTCAGCACCCAGGTAACACACACTCAGGGTGTGTGTGTATGTGGGGTCGCGTGCCAGGCACTAGCCAGGTCCGATGGAAACAGGATGGAGCCTGCAGTTTCCACACACACACACACACACACACACACACACACACAGTATAGCTTCCGTCCCTCTCCTCGCTCCTCCCTGGGCTCGAACCAGGAACACAACAACAACAGCCACCCTCGAAGCAGCGTTGCAGAGCAAGGGAAACAACCACAGGCCCAGAGCGAGTGACGTTTGAAACGCTATTAGCGCGCGCTAACTAGCTAGCTATTTCACTTCGGTTACACCAGCCTCATCTCGGGAGTTGATAGGCTTGAAGTCATAAACAGCGCAATGCTTGACGCACAAAGTGCTGTTTGAATTAATGTTTACGTGCCTGCTTCTGCCTACCACCGCTCAGTCAGATACTTAGATGCTTGTATGCTATGTCAGATTATATGCAACGCAGGACACGCTAGATAATATCTAGTAATATCATCAACCATGTGTAGTTAACTAGTGGTTATGATTGATTGTTTTTTATAAGATAAGTTTAATGCTAGCCAGCAACTTACCTTGGCTTACTGCAGTCGCGTAACAGGCAGTCTCCTTGTAGAGTGCAACGAGAGAGAGGCAGGTCTTTATTGCGTTGGACTAGTTAACTGTAAGGTTGCAAGATTGGCTCCCATGAGCTGACAATTAACCCACCGTTAACCCACCTGACAGTTAACCCACCGTTCATAGGCCGTCATTGAAAATAAGAATGTGTTCTTAACTGACTTGCCTAGTTAAATAAAGGTCTAAAAAAATATATTAAAACAATTTTTAAAAATCGGCAAATCGGCGCCCAAAAATACCAATTTCCTATTGTTATGAAAATTTGAAATCGGCCCTAATTAATCAGCCATTCCCATTTAATCGGTCGACCTCTAGCTGGTATCGCGCAAATGTCGTGCAAAGATTCCGGTTGGAAGATTCCCGGAATCAGGAGAGAATATTAATCTTCCAACCAGGAAAACCTGGGAATTTTCGGAAAGTTGGCTGAATTTTGCAAGCCTAAATACTTGAGTGGAAAGTAGAGCTCTGTGATTCAGGTCTAACTCGGAGAGGAACGTAGAGCTCTGTGATTCAGCTCTAAGTCAGGGAGAGGAAAGTAAATATAATAAATAATAATATATGCCATTTAGCTGCTCTGTTATTCAGCTCTACAGTCAGGGAGAGGAAAGTGTGTGCATCATTCTCTAAGTCAGGGGAGGTCCCGGATTCAGCTCTAAGTCAGGGAACCCACTACTCTCTGGTGTCTACAAGCACCATGCTCTGTGATTCAACTCTAAGTCAGGGAGGACCACGTAGGCTCTGAGATTCAGCTCTAAGTCAGGGAGAGGAAGTAGAGCTCTGTGATTCAGCTCTAACTCAGGGAGAGGAACGTGAGCTCTGTGATTCAGCTCTAACTCAGGGAGGGGAACGTAGAGCTCTGTGATTCAGCTCTAAGTCAGGGAGAGGAACGTCTTTTCTGTGATTCAGCTCTAACTCAGGGAGAGGAACGTAGAGCTCTGTGATTCAGCTCTAAGTCAGGGAGAGGAAAGTAGAGCTCTGTGATTCAGCTCTAAGTCAGGGAGAGGAACGTAGAGCTCTGTGATTCAGCTCTAAGTCAGGGAGAGGAAACGTAGAGCTCTGTGATTCAGCTCTAAGTCAGGGAGAGGAACGTAGAGCTCTGTGATTCAGCTCTAAGTCAGGGAGAGGAAAGTAGAGCTCTGTGATTCAGCTCTAAGTCAGGGAGAGGAACGTAGAGCTCTGTAATTCAGCTCTAAGTCAGGGAGAGGAACGTAGAGCTCTGTGATTCAGCTCTAAGTCAGGGAGAGGAACGTAGAGCTCTGTGATTCAGCTCTAAGTCAGGGAGAGGAAAGTAGAGCTCTGTGATTCAGCTCTAAGTCAGGGAGAGGAAAGTAGAGCTCTGTGATTCAGTACAACTGAATACAACTGGCCTGGATTTTGCCTGGCTGGTCCACGTGTAGACACACACACACACACACACACACACACACACACACACACACACACACACACACACACACACACACACACACACACACACACACACACACACACACACAGACAGACAGAGTACAGACACACACACACACGGCCTTTGTCACCTCTCTCCTCCTTGTCTCTCTCTACCTCTCGCCTCCTCTCTCTCTCCTTGTCTCTACCTCTCTCCTCCTCTCTCTCTCCTCCTCTCCCCTCCTTGTCTCTCTCTACCTCTTTCCTCCTCTCCCCTCCTTGTCTCTACCTCTCTCCTCCTCTCTCTACCTCTCTTCCTCTCTACCTCTCTCCCCTCTCTCTCTCTCCTAGGTTTATCTAAGATGCTTGTTTTAATTCGTGCGTGCGTGTGTGTGTGTGTTCCCAAGCCTGTGGAGTCTGTTCTTTCTGAGTTGAAGATATGATTGGAAACACAGTGTTCAGCTGAAGGACATTAGATATGGCTGTTCCATAACTACACACTACAACTCCCCCACTGTGAACACGTCACCACATCACTATCTGTCTATCTAGCCTTTGTCTTTTCCTTTCTCTCTGTCTATCTAGCCTTTGTCTTTTCCTCTCTCTCTGTCTATCTAGCCTTTGTCTTTTCCTTTCTCTCTGTCTATCTAGCCTTTGTCTTTTCCTCTCTCTCTCTGTCTCTGTCTATCTAGCCTTTGTCTTTTCCTCTCTCTCTCTGTCTCTGTCTATCTAGCCTTTGTCTTTTCCTCTCTCTCTCTGTCTCTGTCTATCTAGCCTTTGTCTTTTCCTCTCTCTCTCTGTCTCTGTCTATCTAGCCTTTGTCTTTTCCTCTCTCTCTCTGTCTCTGTCTATCTAGCCTTTGTCTTTTCCTCTCTCTCTCTGTCTCTGTCTATCTAGCCTTTGTCTTTTCCTTTCTTCTTTCCTTTCCGTTCTCTCTCTCTCTCTGTCTCTGTCTATCTAGCCTTTGTCTTTTCCTTTCTTCTTTCCTTTCCGTTCTCTCTCTCTCTCTGTCTCTGTCTATCTAGCCTTTGTCTTTTCCTCTCTCTCTCTCTCTGTCTATCTAGCCTTTGTCTTTTCCTCTCTCTCTCTGTCTCTGTCTATCTAGCCTTTGTCTTTTCCTCTCTCTCTCTGTCTCTGTCTATCTAGCCTTTGTCTTTTCCTCTCTCTCTCTGTCTCTGTCTATCTAGCCTTTGTCTTTTCCTCTCTCTCTCTGTCTCTGTCTATCTAGCCTTTGTCTTTTCCTTTCTCTCTCTGTCTCTGTCTCTGTCTCTCTCTGTCTCTCTCTTTCTCTCTCTGTCTCTGTCTCTCTCCTGTCTCTCTCTCTCTCTCTCTCTCTGTCTATCTAGTCTCTGTCTTTTCCTCTGTCTCTGTCTCTGTCTATCTCCTTTGTCTCTCTCTCTCTCTCTCTCTCTCTGTCTCTCTCTCTCTCTGTCTTTCCTCTCTGTCTCTGTCTCTCTCTGTCTCTCTCTCTCTCTGTCTCTCTCTCTCTCTGTCTCTCTCCTCTGTCTTTCCTCTCTCTCTCTGTCTCTCTCTCTGTCTCTCTCTCTCTCTCTCTCTCTCTCTCTCTCTCTCTCTTTTCTCTCTCTCTGTCTCTCTTTTCCTCTCTCTGTCTCTCTCTCTCTCTCTCTCTCTCTCTCTCTCTCTCTTTTCTTTCTCTCTCTGTCTATCTCTATCTTGCATCTCTCTCTCTTGCATCTCTCTCTCTCTCTCTCTCATCTCTATCTTGCATCTCTCTCTTGTCATCTCCTCTCTTGCTCTCTCTGTCTCTGTCTATCAGTGATGTCTTTTCCTCCCAGAGAACAGTAGTGGGGGATACATGTATCTACATAAGGATGCAGTCAATGATATAGAGTACAGTATATACGTATGCATATGAGATGAATAATGTAGGGTAAGTAACATTATATAAGGTAGCATTGTTTAAAGTGGCTAGTGATATATTTACATCATTTCCCATCTTCCCATTCTTAAAGTGGCTGGAGTCTGATCAGTGTGACTGTTTTTCTCTCTCTCTGTCCCAGCCTTTGATTTTCACCTCTACTGACCTCGCCTTCTGGATCTCTAGCGGGGTGAACAGGCAGTGGCTCTGGTGGTTGATGTCCTTTGTCTTTTCCTTCCTGTAACATCGGGTGGTGTAGGTGTCTTGGAGGGCAGGTAGTTTGCCCCGGTGATGCTTGTATCTGCAGACCTCACTACCCTCTGGAGAGCCTTACGGTTGAGGGCTGCAGTTGCCGTACCAGGCTGGTGATACAGCCTTTGTCTTTTCCTCTCTGCTCTCGATTGTGCATCTGTAGAAGTTTGTCCTCTCTCTCTCTGAGTGCTTTTGGTGACAAGCCTTTGTCTTTCTTCTGCCTCTCTGTCTCTCTGTTGAAGTCGCTGCTGTCTGCCTTCTTCTGTCTGTCTGTGTGAGTGGACCAATTCAGTTTGTCTGTGATGTGTATGTCTAGGAACTTAACTTGCTTCCCTCTCCACTACTGTTCCATCTGATGTGGATAGGGGTGTTCCCTCTGCTGTTTCCTGAAGTCCACAATCATCTCCTTCTCTGTTTTGTTGTCTGTTGAGTGTGAGGTTATTTTCCTGACACCACACTCCTGGGCCCTCACCTCCTCCCTGTCTGCCGTCTCTGTCGTTGTTGGTAATCAAGCCTACCACTGTTGTGTCTGTCTGTCCGTCTGTCTGTCTTGATGATTGAGTTGGAGCGTGCGTGGCCTCTCTGTCGTGGGTGAACAGGGAGTACAGGAGAGGGCTCAGAAAGCACCCTTGTGGGGCCCCAGTGTTGAGGATCAGCGGGGAGGAGATGTTGTTGCCTAGTCACCACCTGTCGTCCGTCAGGAAGTCAGTACCCAGTTGCACAGGGCGGGGTCTGTCTCTGACCCTGGGTCTCGAGCTCTGATGGTCTAGCTTGGAGGGTACTATGGTGTTGAATGCCGAGCTGTAGTCGATGAACAGCATTCTCACATAGGTATTCCTCTTGTCCAGATGGGCAGTGTGCAGTGTGTTTGAGATTGCATCGTCTGTGGACCTATTTGGGCGGTAAGCAAAGCCTTTGGATCTGGGTCTAGGGTGTCAGGTAGGGTGGAGGTGATATGGTCCTTGACTAGTCTCTCAAAGCACTTCATGATGACGGAAGTGAGTGCTTTTCGGGGCGGTAGTCGTTTGCTCAGTCTACCTTAGCTTTCTTGGGAACAGGAACAATGGTGGCCCTCTTGAAGCATGTGGGAACAGCAGACTGGTATAGGGATTGATTGAATATGTCCGTAAACACATCTAGCCAGCTGGTCTGCTCATGCTCTGAGGCGCGGCTGGGGATGCCGTCTGGGCCTGTAGCCTTGCAGATGGTTAACACTTTTAAATGTCTTACTCACCTCAGCTGCAGTGAAGGAGAGAGGCATGTTTTCTTGCAGGCCGTGTCAGTGGCACTGTATTGTCCTCAAAGCAGGCAAAAAGTTATTTAGTCTGCCTGGGAGCAAGATATCCTGGTCCGTGACTGGGCTGGATTTCTTCAGTATTCCGTGATTGACTGTAGACCCTGCCACATGCCTCTTGTGTCTGAGCCGTTGAATTGAGATTCTACTTTGTCTCTGTACTGACTGCTTAGCTTGTTTGATAGCCTTGAACGGGGGAATAGCTGCACTGTTTGTATTCGGTCATGTTAAGGTGGGACCAGACACCTTGCCCTGATTAAAAGCAGTGGTTCTGCGCTTTCAGTCTTCAGCAGTCATGCTGCCATCAATCTCACGGTTTCTGGTTAGGGAATGTTTTAATCGTTGCTATCAAAGACATCTTCAACGCACGTTCTAATGAACTCGCACACCGAATGCGTATTCACAATATTGTTGTCTGACGCACATACACACAACATATCCCAGATATCTCACGTGATGGAAGCAGTCTTGGAGTGTGGGTGTTTGATCGGACACAGCGTTGGACAGACCTCAGCGTGGGGCCTCTTGTTTCAGTTTCTGTCTGTAGGCAGGGATCAGTTGCAAAATGGAGTCGTGATGTCAGCTTTTCCCAGAGAATAGGGGCGGGGCAGGGCCTTATATTAGCGTCGCTGGACCAGTTAGACTAACAAGGTTTTTCCACCCTGGTTGTGCATCTATGATATGCTGATATGTCTTGTTTTCTGATTCAGCCTTGTTAAACAGCTACAATGAATGCTCCTCCGGATCAATGGTTTCCAGTTTGCAAAGTTTAGTCAAATAAACGTTCGTTCTCAGCCATCTGATGTGTCTGCTTGGGGGGGATATCGGCTGTGATTATGTTGATATCTCACTGATCGAAGAGATATCTCTCTTGGTAGATAATGCGGTCTACATTTGATTGTGAGGAATTCTAAATCAGGTGAACAGAAGGATTTGAGTTCCTGTATGTTTCTTTGATCACACCATGTCACATGGTTAGCCATAAGGCATGACGCCCCCTCTAGTCCTCTTCTTATCAGAAAGATGTTTGTTTCTGTCAGGCGTGCGTGATATCTCACCCTCTGGCTGCACCGCCTCCGGGTGTTGATAGCTCTCTCCAGTGAGCCATGTTTCCGTGAAGCAAAGGGTGTTATATCTCTGATGTCCCTCTGGATATGATACACTTGCTCTCTAGGTGTTGATCTCAACTCTCTGTTCTCAAGAGGGTGGACACTGGCAAGAACAATGCTAGTCTCTCTAGTCTCTGCAGCAGGTGTGATATCTCACTGTGTCCGGAGTCTGACCACTGAAGACCGCCTCGTTTCCCTCTTTTCTCTAGCAGGGTGTTTTCTCACTGTTGCTGCATGGATATCCATTCCGTTGTCCTGTTTGATATCTCAGGCAGAACACAGGATCTCACGTCTCTAGGTCTCTCTAGCAGGGTGTTGATATATTCTTGTCTACTGATGGTGAGTTTGATATCTCTGATCTTGTATTCAGTAGTTCTTCTCGACTGTATGTAATGAAACCTAAGATGACCTGGGGTGTTGAATGTAAGAAATAACTCTAGTTCGATATTCAGCATAGTTTAGTGCAGAAAACGTGGTAATTAAGTCTACAATGACCATATCTCCCTCTTGCCCAGTCTGTGTGGGAAGAGAGATATCTCACTGGATCTCTAGTTGCTGTGAGAGGTGTCTCTATCTCTGCTCTCTACATCATCCAAGTTGATTGATAGTTGTTGGTATTCTGCAGTTACAAAAATCTGAAGAACTACTAACATAGTGATTTTGTCAAACAGCGCAGGCAGCAGGTCTATATATCTCACTGCTCTCTAGATGATGGAATGAAATAATAGTTGTCAAATGAACATATCTATACTGTAGAATCTAGTCTCTCTAGAGAGTGTTGAGCTCTCTAGTCTCTCTAGCAGGGTGTTGATATCTCACTGCTAGTCTCTCTAGCAGGGTGTTGATATCTCACTGCTCTCTAGTCTCTCTAGCAGGGTGTTGATATCTCACTGCTCTCTAGTCTCTCTAGCAGGGTGTTGATATCTCACTGCTCTCTAGTCTCTCTAGCTCTCTCTCTAGCAGGCTGTTGATATCTCACTGCTCTCTAGTCTCTCTAGTCTCTCTCTCTAGCAGGGTGTTGATATCTCACTGCTCTCTAGTCTCTCTAGTGTTGATATCTCACTGCTCTCTAGTCTCTCTAGGGTGTTGATATCTCACTGCTCTCTAGTCTCTCTAGCAGGGTGTTGATATCTCACTGCTCTCTAGTCTCTCTAGCAGGGTGTTGATATCTCACTGCTCTCTAGTCTCTCTAGGGGTGTTGATATCTCACTGCTCTCTAGTCTCTCTAGCAGGGTGTTGATATCTCACTGCTCTCTAGTCTCTCTCTAGCAGGGTGTTGATATCTCACTGCTCTCTAGTCTCTCTAGCAGGGTCTCACTCTCTCTAGCAGGGTGTTGATATCTCACTGCTCTCTAGGGTGTTGATATCTCACTGCTCACTCTCTAGTCTCTCTAGCAGGGTGTTGATATCTCACTGCTCTCTATCTCTCTAGCAGGGTGTTGATATCTCACTGCTCTCTAGTCTCTCTAGCAGGGTGTTGATATCTCACTGCTCTCTAGTCTCTCTAGCAGGGTGTTGATATCTCACTGCTCTCTAGTCTCTCTAGCAGGGTGTTGATATCTCACTGCTCTCTAGTCTCTCTAGCAGGGTGTTGATATCTCACTGCTCTCTAGTCTCTCTAGCAGGGTGTTGATATCTCACTGCTCTCTAGTCTCTCTAGCAGGGTGTTGATATCTCACTGCTCTCTAGTCTCTCTAGTCTCTCTAGCAGGGTGTTGATATCTCACTGCTCTCTAGTCTCTCTAGCAGGGTGTTGATATCTCACTGCTCTCTAGTCTCTCTAGCAGGGTGTTGATATCTCACTGCTCTCTAGTCTCTCTAGCAGGGTGTTGATATCTCACTGCTCTCTAGTCTCTCTAGCAGGGTGTTGATATCTCACTGCTCTCTAGTCTCTCTAGCAGGGTGTTGATATCTCACTGCTCTCTAGTCTCTCTAGCAGGGTGTTGATATCTCACTGCTCTCTAGTCTCTCTAGTCTCTCTAGCAGGGTGTTGATATCTCACTGCTCTCTAGTCTCTCTAGCAGGGTGTTGATATCTCACTGCTCTCTAGTCTCTCTTGCAGGGTGTTGATATCTCACTGCTCTCTAGTCTCTCTTGCAGGGTGTTGATATCTCACTGCTCTCTAGTCACTGGATCCACAAGCAGTCCGGTGCCGCTGAGTGTGTGTGTGTCTCCCCTCTCTCAGGTGTACACCTCTCACGGCCCTACGGTCATCATGCCAACCTGGTTCTGCTCCAGGGATTGGTTCCAGCGGGTCGGAACCTTTGACGAGGGCGGCAAGGTGAGACTCCACCACTAAAACATCTCCACGCAAGTCAAGTTTAGAATCTAAAACGAACCACTTATGCAGATTTGAATGATTTGACCAGTGGGTCCACCGAGTCTGAAAAGGAAGGGAAGTCGAGGGAGGACTTCCCTTTCAGGTGTGCTCAGGGGTTAGAGGTCAAGAAATGCAAGCACAAGACTGCATGAGGACTCCTCTAATTTGTCCAACGTTAGATCACAAATCCATTTGAATAATGTGTGACCTCACTCTTCCCTTCTCTACCACCTCCTCCCTCATCACCCTCTTCCCCCCCTCTCTTCTCCTGTCCTCTTATCTTTCCTCTCTCTTCTTCTCTCCTTTCCTCTTCTTCTCTCCTTTCCTCTTCTTCTCTCCTGTCCTCTTCTTCTCTCCTGTCCTCTTCTTCTCTCCTGTCATCTTCTCTTTCCTCTCTCTTCTTCTCTCCTTTCCTCTTCTTCTCTCCTGTCCTCTTCTTCTCTCCTGTCCTTTTCTTCTCTCCTGTCCTCTTCTTCTCTCCTGTCCTCTTCTCTTTCTTCTCTCTTCTTCTCTCCTGTCCTCTTCTCTTTCTTCTCTCCTGTCCTCTTCTCTTTCCTCTCTTCTTCTCAACTGTCCTCCACTCTTTCCTCTCTTCTTCTCTCCTGTCCTCTCTTCTTCTCTTCTCTCATCTCCTCTCCTCTCTCTTCTTCTCTCCTGTCCTCTTCTCTTTCCTCTCTCCTCTCTACTCTTCTCTCCTCTCCAGGGAGTTCCAGAGGATCTGTTGTGGTTCTATCAGAGTGTTGGTCAGGGAGGAGGTGTGGTCAGAGTGGACCAGTGTTTACTAGTCTACCGCTACCATCAACAAGCTGCTACACACTCTGTCCTGGAGTAAGACACACACACACACACACACACACACACACACACACACACACACACACACACACACACACACACACACACACACACACACACACACACACACACACACACACACACACACACACACCTCCAGCTACACACAGCTGTCCAGCTGACCCCTTCCTGAGCCTCATCCTTGGACACAAACACCTTGGACACGCTCTGGAATTCCCTTGCCGTGTGTGTGTGTTGCCCTTTACAACCTCTATAGCGACACACACACACGTAGGACACGCGTAGCGGAAAGCCTGTTTCTGTAAATACTCTGCAGGGAAGACCTCTCCTTCCCTTCCCTCATAACCTCCTCCCTCATATCCTCCTCCCTCTCATCCCCTTGTTCCTGTTATCACTCCTTCCTTCCTTCCATCTGTCCATCGTATATCTAACCTTGTTGACGCGCTGTCACCATCTACTCCTTTACAAATCATCCTCTCCCCCCTCTCTCTTCCTTCTCTCCTCCCTCTCTCTTCCCTCTCTCTTCCCTCTCTCCTCCCTCTCTCCTCCCTCTCTCTTCCATCTCTCTTCACTCTCTCTTCCCTCTCTCTTCCATCTCTCTTCCCTCTCTCCTCCCTCTCTCCTCCCTCTCTCCTCTCCTCCCTCTCTCCTCCCTCTCTCCTCCCTCTCTCTTCCCTCTCTCTTCCCTCTCTCTTCCCTCTCTCCTCTCTTCCCTCTCTCCTCGCTCTCTCCTCTCTCTCTTCTCTCTCTCTCTTCCCTCTCTCCTCCCTCTCTCCTCCCTCTCTCTTCCCTCTCTCCTCTCCTTCCTCTCTCCTCCCTCTCTCCTCTCCTCCCTCTCTCTTCCCCCTCTCTTCCCTCTCTCTTCCCTCTCTCCTCTCCTCCCTCTCTCTTCCCTCTCCTCTCCTCCCTCTCTCTTCCCTCTCTCCTCTCCTCCCTCTTCCCTCTCTCCTCTCTTCCCTCTCTCCTCTCTTCCCTCTCTCCTCTCTTCCCTCTCTCCTCTCTTCCCTCTCTCCTCTCTTCCCTCTCTCCTCTCTTCCCTCTCTCCTCTCCTCCCTCTTCCCTCTCTTCCCTCTCTCCTCCCTCTCTCTTCCCTCTCTCCTCTCCTCCCTCTCTCTTCTGTCTCTCCTCTCTCCTCCCTCTCTCTTCTCTCTCTCCTCTCTCCTCCCTCAATCTTCTGTCTCTCCTCTCTCCTCCCTCTCTCTTCCCTCTCTCCTCTCCTCCCTCTCTCTTCTCTCTCTCCTCTCTCCTCCCTCTCTCTTCTCTCTCTCCTCTCTCCTCCCTCTCTCTTCTCTCTCTCCTCTCTCCTCCCTCTCCCTTCTCTCTCTCCTCTCTCCTCCCTCTTCCCTCTCTCTCCTCCCTCTCTCTTCTGTCTCTCCTCTCCTCCCTCTCTCTTCTCTCTCTCCTCTCTCCTCCCTCTCCCTTCTCTTTCTATTTGTCTATCAGTCATATTTCCAGCTCCTTCTGTTATCTCTCACTTAACTTCTCCCTCTGTCTCTCACTCTCTCTGTTTCTCTTTTCTACCATCTTAAATCTCCAGACACTTCACACTTCTGAGTCAATCCCTCTACGATTACATGTCGTGTGTGTGTGTCCACACTGCGTGTATATATTTCTATGTGTTAATCTAGGTCCCCCTAAATCAAAGCATCAGTGAAACTGCTAAAGGAAGCAATATGGGGACCACCCATGCACAGTGTGTATGTGTTTTAATTGATGTGTGTGTGTGTGTGTGTGTGTGTGTGTGTGTGTGTGTGTGTGTGTGTGTGTGTGTGTGTGTGTGTGTGTGTGTGTGTGTGTGTGTGTGTGTGTGTGTGTGTGTGTGTGTGTGTGTGTGTGTGTTTGACTTGATCCATGGTTTATGGTGGTGGATTAGGGTTGTTTGTCATGGAGGCCCAGTGTTTTAGTCAAACCATCACATCAGAGGAAGAGCTCACTAATGTCTCCATATGATAACTATCAGGCTGTTGTTATAGGTGTGTGTGGTCCATGTCTGTAACTCCTCCTCTGTCCTCCGGTCTCCAGGGAAACCATTTGGAACCTCCGTGTGGCCTTCCTCCAGGAGAGAGTTATCAACCAATGGGAATCCTTCACCATATGGAATGCTGGGAAACAGGGCCGGAAACTATACCGCTGCCTCAGTTCCTTCAATCAGAAGAAGGTATGTACCTTTTCAACAGCCAATCGCAAAAGGTTATGCAACACGTGCTAGCCAATCAGGAGAGGTTAACAAAACTCTCAATAGCCAATTAGGTTGCATCTTCCACAGTCAGTGCTCTCTGATTGGTAGGATCGGGTGACCCACCTCCCCAGAACACAGTGCTGACCTTAGATCTGTTTGTAGGGTCAATGATCCTTTATCCTGTGTCCTCTGATCCGTCATGACAACATGGAGCTGTTTATCCTGTGTCCTCTGATCCGTCATGACAACATGGAGCTGTTTATCCTGTGTCCTCTGATCCGTCATGACAACATGGAGCTGTTTATCCTGTGTCCTCTGATCCGTCATGACAACATGGAGCTGTTTATCCTGTGTCCTCTGATCCGTCATGACAACATGGAGCTGTTTATCCTGTGTCCTCTGATCCGTCATGACAACATGGAGCTGTTTATCCTGTGTCCTCTGATCCGTCATGACAACATGGAGCTGTTTATCCTGTGTCCTGATCCGTGACAACATGGAGCTGTTTATCCTGTGTCCTCTGATCCGACAACATGGAGCTGTGTTATCCTGTGTCCTCTGATCCTGTGTCCTCTGATCCGACACAACATGGAGCTGTTTATCCTGTGTCCTCTGATCCGTCATGACAACATGGAGCTGTTTATCCTGTGTCCTCTGATCCGTCATGACAACAACATGGAGCTGTTTATCCTGTGTCCTCTGATCCGTCATGACAACATGGAGCTGTTTATCCTGTGTCCTCTGATCCATCATGACAACATGGAGCTGTTTATCCTGTGTCCTCTGATCCGTCATGACAACATGGAGCTGTTTATCCTGTGTCCTCTGATCCATCATGACAACATGGAGCTGTTTATCCTGTGTCCTCTGATCCGTCATGACAACATGGAGCTGTTTATCCTGTGTCCTCTGATCCGTCATGACAACATGGAGCTGTTTATCCTGTGTCCTCTGATCCGTCATGACAACATGGAGCTGTTTATCCTGTGACAACATGGAGCTGTTTATCCTGTGTCTCTGATCCGTCATGACAACATGGAGCTGTTTATCCTGTGTCCTCTGATCCGCATGACAACATGGAGCTGTTTATCCTGTGTCCTCTGATCCGTCATGACAACATGGAGCTGTTTATCCTGTGTCCTGTGTCCTCTGATCCGTCATGACAACATGGAGCTGTTTATCCTGTGTCCTCTGATCCGTCATGACAACATGGAGCTGTTTATCCTGTGTCCTCTGATCCGTCATGACAACATGGAGCTGTTTATCCTGTGTCCTCTGATCCGTCATGACAACATGGAGCTGTTTATCCTGTGTCCTCTGATCCGTCATGACAACATGGAGCTGTTTATCCTGTGTCCTCTGATCCGTCATGACAACATGGAGCTGTTTATCCTGTGTCCTCTGATCCGTCATGACAACATGGAGCTGTTTATCCTGTGTCCTCTGATCCGTCATGACAACATGGAGCTGTTTATCCTGTGTCCTCTGATCCGTCATGACAACATGGAGCTGTTTATCCTGTGTCCTCTGATCCATCATGACAACATGGAGCTGTTTATCCTGTGTCCTCTGATCCGTCATGACAACATGGAGCTGTTTATCCTGTGTCCTCTGATCCATCATGACAACATGGAGCTGTTTATCCTGTGTCCTCTGATCCGTCATGACAACATGGAGCTGTTTATCCTGTGTCCTCTGATCCGTCATGACAACATGGAGCTGTTTATCCTGTGTCCTCTGATCCGTCATGACAACATGGAGCTGTTTATCCTGTGTCCTCTGATCCGTCATGACAACATGGAGCTGTTTATCCTGTGTCCTCTGATCCGTCATGACAACATGGAGCTGTTTATCCTGTGTCCTCTGATCCGTCATGACAACATGGAGCTGTTTATCCTGTGTCCTCTGATCCGTCATGACAACATGGAGCTGTTTATCCTGTGTCCTCTGATCCGTCATGACAACATGGAGCTGTTTATCCTGTGTCCTCTGATCCGTCATGACAACATGGAGCTGTTTATCCTGTGTCCTCTGATCCATCATGACAACATGGAGCTGTTTATCCTGTGTCCTCTGATCCGTCATGACAACATGGAGCTGCATCTCAAATGGCACTCTATTCCCTATTTAGTGTCAATAATAGGATCCGATTTGGTCAAAAGTAGTGCACTGAATAGGGAATAGGATGCGATTTTGGACACTCTGTGTTGAGACACTGTAGTAGGAGGAGCCAGCCGGTCCCAACTGGTCATAATGGGTCGTGGATCACAATCTACTGTTACACTGACTGATACACCAGGTGTGGGGGGCTGAATCAGAGGTGTGGGGGGCTGAATCAGAATCAGGGTGTGGGGGGCTGCCTTAATCGACATCCACGTCTTCAGCACCCGGGAAACAGTGGGTTAACTGCCTTGCTCAGGGGCAGAACGACAGATGTTGACCTTAATAGTGTGGTACATACATTTACAAACAGCGGTTTGTGTGTGTGTTGGTCAGGTTCGAGCGTTCTGCGACGTGGACGAGAATAAGATCAAGAAAGGCTTCTACACCTATGAGGAGTCCAAGGTGCGACTCTACACTCTAGAACCATAGATACCACAACACTCTAGAACCATAGACACCACAACACTCTGGAGCCAAACTACCATAGATACCACAACACTCTGGAGCCAAACTACCATAGATACCACAACACTCTGGAGCCAAACTACCATAGATACCACAACACTCTAGAACCAAACTACCATAGATACCACAACACTCTAGAACCAAACTACCATAGATACCACAACACTCTAGAACCAAACTACCATAGATACCACAACACTCTAGAACCAAACTACCATAGATACCACAACACTCTAGAACCAAACTACCATAGATACCACAACACTCTAGAACCAAACTACCATAGATACCACAACACTCTAGAACCAAACTACCATAGATACCACAACACTCTAGAACCAAACTACCATAGATACCACAACACTCTGGAGCCAAACTACCATAGATACCACAACACTCTAGAACCAAACTACCATAGATACCACAACACTCTAGAACCAAACTACCATAGATACCACAACACTCTAGAACCAAACTACCATAGATACCACAACACTCTAGAACCAAACTACCATAGATACCACAACACTCTAGAACCAAACTACCATAGATACAACACTCTGGACAACACTCTAGAACCAAACTACCATAGATACCACAACACTCTAGAACCAAACTACCATAGATACCACAACACTCTAGAACCAAACTACCATAGATACCACAACACTCTAGAACCAAACTACCATAGATACCACAACACTCTAGAACCAAACTACCATAGATACCACAACACTCTAGAACCAAACTACCATAGATACCACAACACTCTAGAACCAAAATACCATAGATAACACAACACTCTTGGAGCCAAACTACCATAGATACCACAACACTCTAGAACCAAACTACCATAGATACCACAACACTCTAGAACCAAACTACCATAGATACCACAACACTCTAGAACCAAACTACCATAGATACCACAACACTCTAGAACCAAACTACCATAGATACCACAACACTCTAGAACCAAACTACCATAGATACCACAACACTCTAGAACCAAACTACCATAGATACCACAACACTCTAGAACCAAAATACCATAGATAACACAACACTCTGGAGCCAAACTACCATAGATACCACAACACTCTAGAACCAAACTACCATAGATGTCAGATCAGATCTTGGAGCTAAGCTACCATAGATACCACAATACTCTAGAACCAAACTACCATAGATGTCAGATCAGATCTTGGAGCTAAGCTACTATAGATGTCAGATCAGATCTTGGAGCTAAGCTACCATAGATGTCAGGTCAGATCTTGGAGCTAAGCTACCATAGATACCACAACACTCTAAAACCAAACTACCATAGATGTCAGATCAGATCTTGGAGCTAAGCTACCATAGATGTCAGATCAGATCTTGGAGCTAAGCTACCATAGATACCACAACACTCTAGAACCAAACTACCATAGATGTCAGATCAGATCTTGGAGCTAAGCTACCATAGATACCACAACACTCTAAAACCAAACTACCATAGATGTCAGATCAGATCTTGGAGCTAAGCTACCATAGATGTCGGATCAGATCTTGTAGCTAAGCTACCATAGATGTCAGATCAGATCTTGTAGCTAAGCTACCATAGATGTCAGATCAGATCTTGGATCTAAGCCACCATAGATGTCAGATCAGATCTTGGATCTAAGCTACCATAGATGTCAGATCAGATCTTGGATCTAAGCTACCATAGATGTCAGATCAGATCTTGGATCTAAGCTACCATAGATGTCAGATCAGATCTTGGATCTAAGCTACCATAGATGTCAGATCAGATCTTGTACTAAGCCAGATGTCAGATCAGATCTTGGATCTAAGCTACCATAGATGTCAGATCAGATCTTGGATCTAAGCCACCATAGATGTCAGATCAGATCTTGGATCTAAGCTACCATAGATGTCAGATCAGATCTTGGATCTAAGCCACCATAGATGTCAGATCAGATCTTGGATCTAAGCTAAGCCACCATAGATGTCAGATCAGATCTTGGATCTAAGCTACCATAGATGTCAGATCAGATCTTGGATCTAAGCTACCATAGATGTCAGATCAGATCTTGGATCTAAGCTACCATAGATGTCAGATCAGATCTTGGATCTAAGCCACCATAGATGTCAGATCAGATCTTGGATCTAAGCCACCATAGATGTCAGATCAGATCTTGGATCTAAGCTACCATAGATGTCAGATCAGATCTTGGATCTAAGCTACCATAGATGTCAGATCAGATCTTGGATCTAAGCTACCATAGATGTCAGATCAGATCTTGGATCTAAGCTACCATAGATGTCAGATCAGATCTTGGATCTAAGCCACCATAGATGTCAGATCAGATCTTGGATCTAGATGTCAGATCAGATCTTGCTACCATAGATGTCAGATCAGATCTTGGATCTAAGCTACCATAGATGTCAGATCAGATCTTGGATCTAAGCTACCATAGATGTCAGATCAGATCTTGGATCTACCATAGCTACCATAGATGTGTCAGATCAGATCTTGGATCTAAGCCACCATAGATGTCAGATCAGATCTTGGATCTAAGCCACCATAGATGTCAGATCAGATCTTGGATCTAAGCCACCATAGATGTCAGATCAGATCTTGGATCTAAGCCACCATAGATGTCAGATCAGATCTTGGATCTAAGCCACCATAGATGTCAGATCAGATCTTGGATCTAAGCTAGATGTCAGATCATAGATGATCAGATCAGATCTTGGATCTAAGCCACCATAGATGTCAGATCAGATCTTGGATCTAAGCTACCATAGATGTCAGATCAGATCTTGGATAAGCTACCAGATGTCAGATCAGATCTTGGATCATAGATGTCAGATCAGATCTTGGATCTAAGCTACCATAGATGTCAGATCAGATCTTGGATCTAAGCTACCATAGATGTCAGATCAGATCTTGGATCTAAGCTACCATAGATGTCAGATCAGATCTTGGATCTAAGCTACCATAGATGTCAGATCAGATCTTGGATCTAAGCTACCATAGATGTCAGATCAGATCTTGGATCTAAGCCACCATAGATGTCAGATCAGATCTTGGATCTAAGCTACCATAGATGTCAGATCAGATCTTGGATCTAAGCCACCATAGATGTCAGATCAGATCTTGGATCTAAGCTACCATAGATGTCAGATCAGATCTTGGATCTAAGCCACCATAGATGTCAGATCAGATCTTGGATCTAAGCTACCATAGATGTCAGATCAGATCTTGGATCTAAGCCACCATAGATGTCAGATCAGATCTTGGATCTAAGCCACCATAGATGTCAGATCAGATCTTGGATCTAAGCCACCATAGATGTCAGATCAGATCTTGGATCTAAGCCACCATAGATGTCAGATCAGATCTTGGATCTAAGCCACCATAGATGTCAGATCAGATCTTGGATCTAAGCCACCATAGATGTCAGATCAGATCTTGGATCTAAGCCACCATAGATGTCAGATCAGATCTTGGATCTAAGCCACCATAGATGTCAGATCAGATCTTGGATCTAAGCCACCATAGAAGGAGAAGTCCTAACCATGTTATTATGTGTGTGTCCTTTTCCTCTCCTCATTGTTCCTCCTGTCTTCCTCCCAGGAGAGGCCCAAGCCTCAGATCCCTGTACTGCACTACAGAGATGTGTCTCCACCCTACATCATCTGTGTCAAGCTGGTGAGTGGAGAAAGTGTGTGTGTCCTGTTGTTCGTTGTTCCGGATCGTATCTCCGCCTGGTCGGTAATCTCTGCTAATGGTATAATGAGCTAGGGCGTGTGCCCTGGCACGCACACACACACGTACGTACAGACACACAGAGACACACACACACACACACACACACACACACAGACACACACACACACACACACACACACACACACACACACACACACACACACACACACACACACACACACACACACACACACACACACACACACACACACACACACACACAGCCTGCTGATCTTTGACTGCAGCATAATATTCTCACTGATACTTTGACCGGCGCTCACCTTCACACACCCTCTTTAACCAGCGTTTTGCCTCAATAAATATATAAGTTATAAAGCCTTAGTAACAACCAGACAGGGTATAATATAAATATATAACAGTTATAAAGCCTTAGTAACAACCAGACAGGGTATAATATAAATATATAACAGTTATAAAGCCTTAGTAACAACCAGACAGGGTATAATATAAATATATAACAGTTATAAAGCCTTAGTAACAACCAGACAGGGTATAATATAAATATATAACAGTTATAAAGCCTTAGTAACAACCAGACAGGGTATAATATAAATATATAACAGTTATAAAGCCTTAGTAACAACCAGACAGGGTATAATATAAATATATAACAGTTATAAAGCCTTAGTAACAACCAGACAGGGTATAATATATATATTCAACAGTTATAAAGCCTTAGTAACAACCAGACAGGGTATAATATATATATTCAACAGTTATAAATCCTTAGTAACAACCAGACAGGGTATAATATATATATTCAACAGTTATAAAGCCTTAGTAACAACCAGACAGGGTATAATATAAATATATAACAGTTATAAAGCCTTAGTAACAACCAGACAGGGTATAATATAAATATATAACAAACAGACAGGGTATCATATAAATATATAACAGTTATAAAGCCTTAGTAACAACCAGACAGGGTATAATATATATATTCAACAGTTATAAAGCCTTAGTAACAACCAGACAGGGTATAATATATATATATTCAACAGTTATAAAGCCTTTGTAACAACCAGACAGGGTATAGTATATATATATAACAACCAGACAGGGTATAATATATATATTCAATAGTTATAAAGCCTTAGTAACAACCAGACAGGGTATAATATATATATATATATATATATATAACAACCAGACAGGGTATAATATATATATTCAACAGTTATAAAGCCTTAGTAACAACCAGACAGGGTATACACTATATTATAACAGTTATAAAGCCTTAGTAACAACCAGACAGGGTATAATATAAATATATAACAGTTATAAAGCCTTAGTAACAACCAGACAGGGTATAATATATATATTCAACAGTTATAAAGCCTTAGTAACAACCAGACAGGGTATAATATAAATATATAACAGTTATAAAGCCTTAGTAACAACCAGACAGGGTATAATATATATATATTCAACAGTTATAAAGCCTTAGTAACAACCAGACAGGGTATAATATAAATATATAACAGTTATAAAGCCTTAGTAACAACCAGACAGGGTATAATATATATATATTCAACAGTTATAAAGCCTTAGTAACAACCAGACAGGGTATAATATAAATATATAACAGTTATAAAGCCTTAGTAACAACCAGACAGGGTATCATATATATATATATAACAGTTATAAAGCCTTAGTAACAACCAGACAGGGTATCATATAAATATATAACAGTTATAAAGCCTTAGTAACAACCAGACAGGGTATTATATAAATATATAACAACCAGACAGTGTATCATATAAATATATAACAGTTATAAAGCCTTAGTAACAACCAGACAGGGTATTATATAAATATATAACAACCAGACAGTGTATCATATAAATATATAACAGTTATAAAGCCTTAGTAACAACCAGACAGGGTATCATATATATATATATATAACAGTTATAAAGCCTTAGTAACAACCAGACAGGGTATCATATAAATAAATATATAACAGTTATAAAGCCTTAGTAACAACCAGACAGGGTATTATATAAATATATAACAACCAGACAGTGTATCATATAAATATATAACAGTTATAAAGCCTTAGTAACAACCAGACAGGGTATCATATATATATATATATAACAGTTATAAAGCCTTAGTAACAACCAGACAGGGTATTATATAAATATATAACAACCAGACAGTGTATCATATAAATATATAACAGTTATAAAGCCTTAGTAACAACCAGACAGGGTATCATATATATATATATATATATAACAGTTATAAAGCCTTAGTAACAACCAGACAGGGTATCATATATATATATATATAACAGTTATAAAGCCTTAGTAACAACCAGACACGGTATAATATATATATATAACAGTTATAAAGCCTTAGTAACAACCAGACAGGGTATAATATATATATATTCAACAGTTATAAAGCCTTAGTAACAACCAGACAGGGTATCATATATATATATAACAGTTATAAAGCCTTAGTAACAACCAGACAGGGTATAATATATATATATAACAGTTATAAAGCCTTAGTAACAACCAGACAGGGTATAATATATATATATTCAACAGTTATAAATCCTTAGTAACAACTAGACAGGGTATAATATATATATATATTCAACAGTTATAAAGCCTTAGTAACAACCAGACAGGGTATAATATATATATATTCAACAGTTATAAAGCCTTAGTAACAACCAGACAGGGTATCATATATATATATATATAACAGTTATAAAGCCTTAGTAACAACCAGACAGGGTATCATATATATATATATATAACAGTTATAAAGCCTTAGTAACAACCAGACAGGGTATCATATATATATATATATAACAGTTATAAAGCCTTAGTAACAACCAGACAGGGTATCATATATATATATATTCAACAGTTATAAAGCCTTAGTAACAACCAGACAGGGTATCATATATATAAATATATAACAGTTATAAAGCCTTAGTAACAACCAGACAGGGTATAATATATATATATAACAGTTATAAAGCCTTAGTAACAACCAGACAGGGTATAATATATATATTCAACAGTTATAAAGCCTTAGTAACAACCAGACAGGGTATAATATATATATTCAACAGTTATAAAGCCTTAGTAACAACCAGACAGGGTATAATATATATATATAACAGTTATAAAGCCTTAGTAACAACCAGACAGGGTATAATATAAATATATAACAGTTATAAAGCCTTAGTAACAACCAGACAGGGTATTATATAAATATATAACAACCAGACAGTGTATCATATAAATATATAACAGTTATAAAGCCTTAGTAACAACCAGACAGGGTATAATATATATATATTCAACAGTTATAAATCCTTAGTAACAACTAGACAGGGTATAATATATATATATATTCAACAGTTATAAAGCCTTAGTAACAACTAGACAGGGTATAATATATATATATTCAACAGTTATAAAGCCTTCCTAAAAGTTATTTGGTGATCCTTTAACTGGGGAATTGAATTGCCTCTGGGTTTAGAACACACACACACACACACACACACACACTCTGTTGGCCAGCCCAGGCAGACAGACAGTTAATGTTGTGTTTATCTAATTATGAGCTGCAGACAGCTAATCGACTGGCCCTGCCTCCCAGAGCTTCTAATTGGCCAATTATGGGAATCTGTGATTATTCAGTCAGAGGACACTGGGACCTGGACTCAATCTCTCTCACACACACACACACAAACACACACACACACACACACACACACACACCTGCAGCCAATCACAAAATTAATTGTTAAACACACCCATATGTTACAAGTACCGGATTGGGTTTAATTCCATTTAAATTCAATTTTCAATGAACATCTGGAATTTAATTAGGTTTACTTTCTGAATTGACTGGAAATGAATTGGAATTGGCCCCAACCCTGGTCCTTATCTCTTTAACTGTTGACCAATCAGATGCCAGAGATAACTCAAAACAGGAAGTGACCTCACCTACAGACAGGAAGTATGAGACTGACCATGGGCGTTGGTGATAATTAGAGCGATGACCAGCATCGCCTCCTCACTCTCACTCTTTTCATGTTCTGTCATTTCGTTCTCCCAGGACATGACCGGAGGAGTGTTTGAAGAAAACCTGAAGTCTCTCCATCTGGAAGAAGGAGTTGACTATTACCACTTCAACTAACACTCTGAGAGATGGAGAGGAGAGGAGTTGACTACTACCACTTCAACTAACACTCTGAGAGA
>NC_068430.1:81108442-81125622 GCF_023373465.1 Oncorhynchus keta
AGGGTTACAACAGAACACTGATTCACTAGAGGCTTTATATCTAAATCACCAGGGTTACAACAGAACACTGATTCACTAGAGGCTTTATATCTAAATCACCAGGGTTACAACAGAACACTGATTCACTAGAGGCTTTATATCTAAATCACCAGGGTTACAACAGAACACTGATTCACTAAATCACCAGACAACAGAACACTGCTTTCTATCTAAATCACCAGGGTTACAACAGAACACTGATTCATCTAAATCACCAGGCAACAGAACACTGATTCACTAGAGGCTTTCTATCTAAATCACCAGGGTTACAACAGAACACTGATTCACTAGAGGCTTTCTATCTAAATCACCAGGGTTACAACAGAACACTGATTCACTAGAGGCTTTATATCTAAATCACCAGGGTTACAACAGAACACTGATTCACTAGAGGCTTTCTATCTAAATCACCAGGGTTACAACAGAACACTGAATCACTAGGAACACTGATTCACTAAATCAGGCTACAAATCAGAACACTGATTCACTAGAGGCTTTATATCTAAATCACCAGGGTTACAACAGAACACTGATTCACTAGAGGCTTTCTATCTAAATCACCAGGGTTACAACAGAACACTGATTCACTAGAGGCTTTCTATCTAAATCACCAGGGTTACAACAGAACACTGATTCACTAGAGGCTTTCTATCTAAATCACCAGGGTTACAACAGAACACTGATTCACTAGAGGCTTTATATCTAAATCACCAGGGTTACAACAGAACACTGATTCACTAGAGGCTTTATATCTAAATCACCAGGGTTACAACAGAACACTGATTCACTAGAGGCTTTCTATCTAAATCACCAGGGTTACAACAGAACACTGATTCACTAGAGGCTTTAATCTAAATCACCAGGGTTACAACAGAACACTGATTCACTAGAGGCTTTATATCTAAATCACCAGGGTTACAACAGAACACTGATTCACTAGAGGCTTTATATCTAAATCACCAGGGTTACAACAGAACACTGATTCACTAGAGGCTTTATATCTAAATCACCAGGGTTACAACAGAACACTGATTCACTAGAGGTTTTATATCTAAATCACCAGGGTTACAACAAAACACTGATTCACTAGAGGCTTTCTATCTAAATCACCAGGGTTACAACAGAACACTGAATCACTAGAGGCTTTATATCTAAATCACCAGGGTTACAACAGAACACTGGACCTCGATTTCAGCTCCAATCAAGAATGTTTTGAAAGTCTACAAAATGTAAAACTTGAAGTTGAATTTTCAGAACTCCATGTTATTACTTTTTTGTTAGGTTTGTTTCAGTTTATTTTCAAACCCTAAAATTGGCAAATGTTGAAATCCTCTGAGAGAGAGTGTGGGTGTGTGTGTGTGCCCAACAGAGAAGTGTGCTCACAAGCGGGAAGGAAGGGGGGAGTTGAGAAGGAAGGAGAGAGGGAGGGGGAGGAAGGAATGTGTGTTCCATTATAGAAGGTTCTGTGGACAGCTGAAGCGTTCTGTCTGTTCAGCGTGTTTGAGAAGAGCCAGGTGACAGCACGGATAACAGGAGATCTATAGCTCTGTGTGTGTGTGTGTGTGTGTGTGTGTGTGTGTGTGTGTGTGTGTGTGTGTGTGTGTGTGTGTGTGTGTGTGTGTGTGTGTGTGTGTGTGTGTGTGTGTGTGTGTGTGTGTGTGTGTGTTGTGTGTCTGTGTGTCTCTGTGTGTCTCTCTCTGCGTGCGTGTGTGTCTCTCTGTGCTTGTGTGTCTCTCTCTCGCTCTGTGCAGGTATGTATGCGTCTGTGTGTGTGTGTACTCCGTGGGCCAGGTCAGGGGTCGTGGTGTGTAACTACTTAAGATGTTGGAGGACTCGGTGGGTCAAAGGTCACATCAGACCAGTCAGTCACTCCTCTTAAAGTAGGTTTAGGCTACATTCCCAAATTGCACCCTAGGTAGTGCACTACTTTTGACCAGGGTCTATAGAGATTCTGTTTACTTGTATGCTTTAAACTGCCAAGTCAAGTACCGCCTACAATGTAATACTTCTACATCTGTACTGCTGCTCTGTGGGGGTTTGAGGCTGGGTGTCTGTAATGCTGGTGTTCTATACTTCTACATCTGTACTGCTGCTCTGTGGGGTTTGAGGCTGGGTGTCTGTAGAGCAACAACTGCTGATGTTCTACTTCTACATCTGTACTGCTGCTCTGTGGGGGTTTGAGGCTGGGTGTCTGTAGAGCAACAACTGCTGATGTTCTGCTGCTCTGTGGGGGTTTGAGGCTTGTCTGTAGAGCATCTGTACTGCTGCTCTGTGGGGGTTTGAGGCTGGGTGTCTGTAGAGCAACAACTGCTGATGTAAAAAGGGCTTTATAAAATAACGTTGATAGATTGATTAACTACTACTGCTACATTTAGGACTCTGATTACAGCCTTTGAGCAGCTCTAGTCTTCAGGCATCTCTGACTTTAGTTAGTGTGTTTATAGAGTGTTTATAGTGTGCTATGTGTTTATAAGGTAGCCTAGTGGTTAGAGTGTTGGACTCGTAACTGAAAGGTTACAAGACCAAATCCCTGAGCTGACAAGGTAAAAAGATCTGTCCTTCTGCCCCTGAACAAGGCAGTTAACCCACTGTTCCCCGGTAGGCTGTCATTGTAAATAAGAATTTGTTCTTCTACTGACTTGCCAAGTTAAATAAAGGTTAAATCAAATAAAAATGGTGTTATAATTATGTTAAAATGTGTTTATAGCCTTAATAGATCACAGACTATATATGTATTATACATGGTAGAAACCTTTCTATAGAGTTAGAGATAATAACAAGTGTGTGTGTGTGTGTGTGTGTGTGTGTGTGTGTGTGTGTGTGTGTGTGTGTGTGTGTGTGTGTGTGTGTGTGTGTGTGTGTGTGTGTGTGTGTGTGTGTGTGTGTGTGTGTGGAGGTGGTACATGTTGATATTTCTCTAAATGTGTTACATTTCTGAAGCTGTCAGGGGGAGGGAATGTGACAAGTCGGTTACACGGTTGACGTTCTGACTGTTTTCTCACGGGAAAAGCGCCCCGGAACCAAGGGGGCGTTTAGTGTGACTAGCTGTCGGGTCAGAACAGATGGAGAGCACAGGAATCTGCTTCGCTCATTGGTTTCAGAATATAGACTTCGGGGCCCTCCAATCTAGTCCTATGTCTATTACTAATAGGCTATTTAGTATACAAACAAATAAAGCAGACGCTTCTTACACGTATGAGCTATATTATCTCAAAACCGTTTAATTAAGATACACATTGTAGGCAATTTACACATGAGTTTATTGATCTGTATTACTCTAATATATCGGTGCAAGTGGTTACTGTTTCTCACCCGCGGGGGCTGTGTGAGGGTGTTTTGAATTTGTGCGTGTGCATATTTGTGTGTGAGTGAGTGGATATTTACTGCTCTGCAACACGACGCTGATGTAGGCTATCTTCAGACCTGCGCGTGCTGCCGTACTAATATTTATAAGAGCTATCTGGACGTGGCGCCAAGAACATCCGTGCATGTCCGCGTTAAGACACACACACACACACACACACACACACACTGAGCGAGAGACCGAGAAGTTCGACCGCTCGGGGCGTGGTTTGGAGCGTGTCACTCAAGCGGAGGAGTCAGCTGCTGGCACGAGTCTGGGCGGGGTGACGTGTGCGGAGCTGGAGCCCAGGCAGCAGCAGAAGTTTGTCAGGACTTCCTCCTGTCTGTTAGTCACCAGTCTACTGCCGGAGGCTCCCAACGGTTTTACACAGATCTTCCATCCTGTCGAAATGAAACGGAACTTTTACGGTACAAAACAGAACTGTTGATTCTGATGGACCCGTAACCTTCTTTCCAGAGACCACGATGTGAATAAATAGTCACTTGCAGGAGTTATTGGTGGATTTTTGTGGTTACTGAAAGGCGGGACGTGGTCTGACCATACTGGGGCGGAGGAGCGGTTGGTCAACCATGCTGTGGCCAGGTTTAGCGCACTGGGTAGCGGCTGTGTTTCTCTGTCGGGTCGCCTCGGCGCAGTACACCAGCGACCAGTGCAGCTGGAGAGGAAGGTAGGGCTATACGTTTATTATTGTATGTGTGTTATTCGACACGTTTTATTAACCCTTATAGGATGTAGACTATACGCCTACAATCCTGTTGCCGAGTGGTTAAAGGAGTGTTGGGTAATAGTCTATGTCAGTGTTGATATGAACCAGTATAACAGGCTGATACAGTCAGTCCAACAGCGGTAGATGTTATGGAAACCCTCGTTTCCTCCCTGCACTTCCAGATGTTGCGCAATAATGTCCTGAACAGCGAGACCACAACATATGTGTAGGTGCAAACAGGTTGGATAGATTAAGTCTGACGCATTTCATATGTTTTTGCAATAAACGGGGGAAGGGGGGTGAACCCCGGGGGGGGGGGTGAATCCTTGACACCCCCAGCCTCTGTGAGAGTGAGTGAGTGAGGGAGAGAGACGTCCTTCCTTATACAATGAGATTGTGTTTATACATGCGTTATGTAGTTTAGGCCTGATGGATTTGCATAGGGAACGTGTTTGTTTCTCCTGTCCTGTAGCCTATAGCGATGTGAGCTCCAATTGGCGGCGTGCCATAATATTCAAAGAAAACACGATAACATATTTTGAACTGTTCCAGTGAAATATATCAAATCTCCGTGCGTGCGCCAAAAGGAGAGCTTGGGTTGGGCGCTTGGACCGTGGAGCCACCAGAGGGAAAAGGAGAGCTTGGGTTGGGCGCTTGGACTGTGGAGCCGTCAGAGGGTAAATGATAGGTTTTCAGCGCTACATCTCGTGTTGAGTTCATACCTTACCTTTCACATACTCATAAAACTGTGTTCTAGGCTATTGTATATAGCATGGCACCCTCCAGATAGTGAGTGCGCAGCCACTCCTGTAATTACAGTAAAATGAACAGGTCCATATGGCCCTTTGATCCGTCGTTTTAAGACGCTGCGTAATAAAAATAACGACTGTGCGACGCTTTCTTGTTGCCGCGCCGCGGTGCGGTTTTCTTTTGAAGATATCAACTTCGAACAAGTTTATCTTTTACTGATCTTAAAGTGCAGCGCATCCCAGATAACCGACCACACATCCTCCCTCCCCTGCGCTCCGGGTATTGGTCACATCGGGTCACAGTTTATCTCGAGAGAGAGACTCATGCTGTAATCAAGTTGCTCTTTAAACGACCTCTTAACTAAGTGATAAGGTGTCATGCATAGGAAGTTAACTGTTAAATATGTTTGTTGTGTTCATGTTTATGACCAACAACATTGCTTCCTCAAACATCAAATATATTCATTACAAGTTTCCTAACCTCTTCTATCCCCTCTACCCTCTCCTCCTCATCATCATAACCTCTCCTCCTCCCCATCATCATAACCTCTCCTCCTCCTCATCATCATAACCTCTCCTCCTCCTCCCCATCATCGTAACCTTTCCTCCTCCTCCCTCATCATCATAACCTCTCCTCCTCCTCCCCATCATCGTAACCTCTCCTCCTCATCATCATAATCTCTCCTCCTCCCTCATCATCATAACCTCTCCTCCTCCTCCCTCATCATCATAACCTCTCCTCCTCCTCACCATCATCATAACCTCTCCTCCTCCTCTCCATCATCATAACCTCTCCTCCTCCTCCCCATCATCATAACCTCTCCTCCTCCTCCCCCATCATCATAACCTCTCCTCCTCCCCATCATCATCATAACCTCTCCTCCTCATCATCATCATAACCTCTCCTCCTCCTCTCCATCATCATAACCTCTCCTCCTCCTCCCTCATCATCATAACCTCTCCTCCTCCTCTCCATCATCATAACCTCTCCTCCTCCTCCCCATCATCATAACCTCTCCTCCTCCTCCCCATCATCATAACCTCTCCTCCTCCTCCCCATCATCATAACCTCTCCTCCTCCTCCCCATCATCATAACCTCTCCTCCTCCTTCTCCCCATCATCATAACCTCTCCTCCTCCTTCTCCCCATCATCATAACCTCTCCTCCTCCTTCTCCCCATCATCATAACCTCTCCTCCTCCTCCTCCCCATCATCATAACCTCTCCTCCTCCTCCTCCCCATCATCATCAACCTCTCCTCCTCCTCTCCATCATCATAACCTCTCCTCCTCCCCATCATCATCATAACCTCTCCTCCTCCTCTCCATCATCATAACCTCTCCTCCTCCTCTCCATCATCATAACCTCTCCTCCTCCTCCCCATCATCATAACCTCTCCTCATCATAACCTCTCCTCCTCCCCATCATCATAACCTCTCCTCCTCCTCCCCCATCATCCCTCTCCTCCTCCTCCCCATCATCATAACCTCTCTCCTCTCTCCATCATCATAACCTCTCCTCCTCCTCTCCATCATCATAACCTCTCCTCCTCCTCCCCATCATCATAACCTCTCCTCCTCCTCCCCCATCATCATAACCTCTCCTCCTCCTCCCCATCATCATCATAACCTCTCCTCCTCCTCTCCATCATCATAACCTCTCCTCCTCCTCTCCATCATCATAACCTCTCCTCCTCCTCTCCATCATCATCCTCTCCTCCTCCCCCCATCATCATAACCTCTCCTCCTCCTCCCCCATCATCATAACCTCTCTCCTCCTCCCTCCCTCCTCCTCCCCATCATCATAACCTCTCCTCCTCCTCCCATCATCATAACCTCTCCTCCTCCTCCCCATCATCATAACCTCTCCTCCTCCTCCCCCATCATCATAACCTCTCCTCCTCCCCATCTCCATCATCATAACCTCTCCTCCTCCCCATCCTCTCCTCCTCCTCCCCATCATCATAACCTCTCCTCCTCCCCATCATCATAACCTCTCCTCCTCCTCCCCATCATCATCATAACCTCCTCCTCCTCCCCCATCATCATCATAACCTCTCCCCCTCCCCATCATCATCCTCCCTCCTCCTCCCCATCATCATAACCTCCTCCTCCTCCCCATCATCATAACCTCTCCTCCTCCCCATCCCCTCTCATCATCATAACCTCTCCTCCTCCTCCCCCATCATCATAACCTCTCCTCCTCCCCATCATCATAACCCTCCTCCTCCCCATCATCATAAACCTCTCCTCCTCCCCATCATCCATCATCATAACCTCTCCTCCTCCCCATCATCATCCCTCCTCCTCCTCCCCCATCATCATAACCTCTCCTCCTCCCCATCATCCCTCTCCTCCTCCCCCATCATCATAACCTCTCCTCCTCCCCATCATCATAACCTCTCCTCCTCCCCATCATCATAACCTCTCCTCCCCCCCATCATCATAACCTCTCCTCCTCCCCATCATCATAACCTCTCCTCCTCCCCCATCCCATCATCATAACCTCTCCTCCTCCCCATCATCATAACCTCTCCTCCTCCCCATCATCATAACCTCTCCTCCTCCCCCTCTCCTCCTCATCATCATAACCTCTCCCATCCCTCCCCCCTCATCATCATAACCTCTCCTCCTCCCCCTCCCCATCATCATAACCTCTCCTCCTCCATCATCATAACCTCTCCTCCTCCTCCCCATCAATCATAACCTCTCCTCCTCCCCATCCCCATCATCATAACCTCTCCTCCTCATCATAACCTCCCCATCATCATAACCTCTCCTCCTCCCCATCATCATAACCTCTGCTCCTCCCCATCATCATCATAACCTCTCCTCATCCCCATCATCATCATAACCTCTCCTCATCCCCATCATCATCATAACCTCTCCTCCTCCCCATCATCATAACCTCTCCTCCTCCTCCCCCATCATCATAACCTCTCCTCCTCCCCCATCATCATAACCTCTCCTCCTCCCCCATCATCATAACCTCTCCTCCTCCCCATCATCATAACCTCTCCTCCTCCCTCATCATCATAACCTCTCCTCCTCCTCCCCATCATCATAACCTCTCCTCCTCCCCCATCATCATAACCTCTCCTCCTCCCTCATCATCATAACCTCTCCTCCTCCTCCCCCATCATCATAACCTCTCCTCCTCCCCCATCATCATAACCTCTCCTCCTCCCTCATCATCATAACCTCTCCTCCTCCCTCATCATCATAACCTCTCCTCCCTCATCATCATAACCTCTCCTCCCTCATCATCATAACCTCTCCTCCTCCCCCATCATCATAACCTCTCCTCCCTCATCATCATAACCTCTCCTCCTCCCCATCATCATAACCTCTCCTCCTCCCCCATCATCATAACCTCTCCTCCTCCCCCATCATCATAACCTCTCCTCCTCCTCATCATCATAACCTCTCCCCCTCCCTCATCATCATAACCTCTCCTCCTCCCTCATCATCATAACCTCTCTCCTCCCTCTCTCATCCTCACTCTCTCCCTCTCTCCTCCTCCCTCTCTCATCCTCACTCTCTCCCTCTCTCCTCCTCCCTCTCTCATCCTCACTCTCTCCCTCTCTCCTCCTCATCTCTCTCCCTCTCTCCTCCTCCCTCTCTCATCCTCACTCTCTCCCTCTCTCCTCCTCCCTCTCTCATCCTCACTCTCTCCCTCTCTCCTCCTCCCTCTCTCATCCTCCCTCTCTCCCTCTCTCTCCCTCTCTCCTCTCCCAGTGGTCTGACCCATGAGTCTCACTCCCGTGATGTGGAGCAGGTATACCTGCGTTGCTCCCAGGGCAGTCTAGAGTGGCTCTATCCTACTGGGGCCCTCATCGTCAACCTGCGGCCCAACACGGAGCCCACGTCTGGGGCTTCCCCCGGCCTGCACGCCTGCATCAAGCCCCAGACAGACTCCCTGAGAACAGCACAGATATTTCACAGTAACCTGACGGATCACACCTCTACCTGGAGAGAGCTGGACAGCTCCGCCTGCTGATGTCTGAGACAGAACAGGTCAGTCAATCAGTCGGTCAGTCATTCAGTCGGTCAGTCACGTTTATTCATAAATCCCTTTTTTCATCAGAAGTAGATATTTCACAGTAACCTGACTGAGAACAGCACAGATATTTCACAGTAACCTGACTGAGAACCGCACAGATATTTCACAGTAACCTGACTGAGAACAGCACAGATATTTCACAGTAACCTGACTGAGAACAGCACAGATATTTCACAGTAACCTGACTGAGAACAGCACAGAGCAGGTTACATAGGCAGAAAGCACATGCTTAAGTTTAACCACTGTAAATATAATTGTTGATATGTTCATAAAGTACTTGTGTGAAGATGATTATCTCAGTGTCATCACACCAGTACATTACACCAGTACATACATTACACCAGTACATTACACCAGTACATACATTACACCAGTACATATTTAATCATGTTTGTTATATTTCCAGGCGCATGGCAGGGTGCAGTGTTTCTCCCTGACAGAGGGGCGCTGTTCATAGAGGCAGTGGGCCAGCAGGACATCAGCAAGAGGATCACAGTGTTTCAGTATGAACTGGTGGCCAGCCACGGACCTGGAGCTCATCTGTACCCACACCTCAACACTGGCACTGGTAAGAGACCAACACCCACACACCCACACACCCACACCCACCCACACACACACCCACACCCACCCACACCCACACACACACACACACACACACACACACACACACACACACACACACACACACACACACACACACACACACACACACACACACACACACACACACACACACACACACACACACGAAAATCCTTAATCTTGTACCCTCCCCCATAGACATCCATCTCATCCCTCCCTCTCTCCCTCCTCATTCCTCCCTCCTCACCCCTCCCTCTCTCCCTTCTCACCCTCCCTCTCTCCCTTCTCACCCCTCCCTCTCTCCCTTCTCACCCCTCCTCCTCTCTCCCTTCTCATCCCTCCCTCTCTCTCTCCCTCCTCATCCCTCCCTCCCCCTCACCCCTCCCTCTCTCCCTCCTCATTCCTCTCTCTCTTCCTCCTCATCCCTCATTCCTCCCCCTCTCTTGCCTCACCCCTCCCTCTCGACCCCAAATAGAGCTAGGGGGAACAGCAAGGGGGTGAGAGAACCAGACTTCCCCCTCTCACACCTCCTCTCCCCTCTCTCAGGAAGTGAGGGATGGATGGGGGAGGGAAAGAAGTCTTCTTTATATCTGATGCTAGTGTTGTACATGACCGGTCAACCGTTTTAGAACACCTACTAATTCAAGGGTTTTTCTTTATTTGGGGGGAGAGTATACAGAATATAGCCCTATTTGGTAAAAGACCAAGTCCAAGGACAGCTCAAATAAGCAAAGAGAAACAACAGTCCATCATTACTTTAAGACATGAAGGTCAGTCAATTCGCTTTCAACGTTTCTTCAAGCGCAGTTGCAAAAACCATCAAGCACTATGATGAAACTGGCTCTCATGAGGACCACCACAGGAAGGAAGACCCAGAGTTACCTCTGCTGCAGAGGATAAGTTCATTAAAGTTTCCAGCCTCAGAAATTGCAGCCCAAATAAATGCTTCACAGAGTTCAGGTAACAGACACATCACAACATCAACTGTTCAGCGGAGACTACATCAAATCAAATCAAATCAAATGTATTTATATAGCCCTTCGTACATCAGCTGATATCTCAAAGTGCTGTACAGAAACCCAGCCTAAAACCCCAAACAGCAAACAATGCAGGTGTAAAACAGCACGGTGGCTAGGAAAAACTCCTAGAAAGGCCAAAACCTAGGAAGAAACCTAGAGAGGAACCGGGCTATGTGGGGTGGCCAGTCCTCTTCTGGCTGTGCCGGGTAGAGATTATAACAGAACATGACCAAGATGTTCAAATGTTCATAAATGACCAGCATGGTCGAATAATAATAAGGCAGAACAGTTGAAACTGGAGCAGCAGCACAGTCAGGTGGACTGGGGACAGCAAGGAGCCATCATGTCAGGTAGTCCTGGGGCACGGTCCTAGGGCTCAGGTCCTCCGAGAGAGAGAGAGAATTAGAGAGAATCAGGCCTTCATGGTTGAATTGCTGCAAAGAAACCACTACTAAAGGACCCCAATAAGAAGAAGAGACTTGCTTGGGCCAAGAAACACGAGCAATGGACATTAGACACCGGTGGAAATGTGTCCTTTGGTCTGGAGTCTAAATTGGAGATTTTTGGTTCCAACCTCCGTGTCTTTGTGAGACGCTGTGTGGATGTATGGATGATCTCTGTTTGTGTATTTCACACCGTAAAGCATGGAGGAGGAGGTGTTATGGTGTGGGTGTATGGATGATCTCTGTTTGTGTATTTCACACCGTAAAGCATGGAGGAGGAGGTGTTATGGTGTGGATGTATGGATGATCTCTGTTTGTGTATTTCACACCGTAAAGCATGGAGGAGGAGGTGTTATGGTGTGGGTGTATGGATTATCTCTGTTTGTGTATTTCACACCGTAAAGCATGGAGGAGGAGGTGTTATGGTGTGGGTGTATGGATGATCTCTGTTTGTGTATTTCACACCGTAAAGCATGGAGGAGGAGGTGTTATGGTGTGGGTGTATGTATTACTCTGTTTGTGTATTTCACACCGTAAAGCATGGAGGAGGAGGTGTTATGGTGTGGGTGTATGGATGATCTCTGTTTGTGTATTTCACACCGTAAAGCATGGAGGAGGAGGTGTTATGATGTGGGTGTATGGATGATCTCTGTTTGTGTATTTCACACCGTAAAGCATGGAGGAGGAGGTGTTATGGTGTGGGTGTATGTATTACTCTGTTTGTGTATTTCACACCGTAAAGCATGGAGGAGGAGGTGTTATGGTGTGGGTGTATGGATGATCTCTGTTTGTGTATTTCACACCGTAAAGCGTGGAGGAGGAGGTGTTATGGTGTGGGTGTATGGATGATCTCTGGTGTTATGGTGTGGGGGAATATTGCTGGTGACATTGTCTGAGATTCATTTAGAATTCAAGGCACACTTAACCAGCATGGCTACCACAGCATTCTGCAGCGATACGCCATCCAATCTGGTTTGGGCTTAGTGGGACTATCATTTGTTTTCAACAGGTCAATGACCCAACAAACCTCCAGGCTAGTAGGTGTTCTAAAACGTTTGATCGGTAGTGTATACTGTATGTGGTGTGTGGTGGTGGTGGGGTGTGGGTGGTGTGTGGTGGTGTGTGATGGTGTGGTGTGGTGTGTGTGGTGGTGTATGGTGGTGGGGTGTGTGGTGGTGGTGTGGTGGTGTATGGTGGTGTGTGGTATGGTGGTGGGTGGGGTGTATGGTGGTGGTGGTGGTGTATGGTGGTGGTGTGGGTGGTGTGTGGTGGTGTATGGTGGGGTGTTGTGGGTGTGGTGGTGTGTGTGGTGTATGGTGGTGTATGGTGGGGTGTGTATGGTGGTGGGGTGTGGTGGTGTATGGTGGTGGGGTATGTCATGTGTCTCATGTCTCATGTCTGTCTGGTGTAGGTCCTGTACACCCTGTGTGATGACCAGATCCTGATGGTGGTGTGTGTACCAGCGACTTTGGTGTGCACACACACACAACACCACAACACACACACAGGTTATGGTTGTGGGGTGTGGTGGTGTGTGGTGGTGTATGGTGGTGTGTGGTTACGCACAACACACACACACACACATGGTGGTGGGGTGTGGTGGGGGTGTTTATGGTGTGTGGTGGTGTGTGATTGTGGTGGTGGGGTGTGTGGTGGTGTGGTGGTGTGGTGGTGGTGGTGGTGGTGGTGTGTGGTGGTGTGTGACACACACACACACATGGTGGTGGGGTGTGTGGTGGTGTGGGTGGTGTATTGGTGTGTGGTGGGTATGGTGTGTGGTGGTGTACACATGGTGTGTGGTGGTGTACACACACACACACACACACACACACACACCACACACACACACACACACAACACCACAACACACACACACACACACACACACACACACACAACACCACAACACACACATGGTGTGTGGTGGTGTACACACACACACACAACACACACACACACACACACACACACACACACACATGGTGTGTGGTGGTGTAACACACACACAGGTTACACACAACACACACACAACACACACACACACACACACACACACACACACACACACACATGGTGTGTGGTGGTGTACACACACACATGGTGGTGTGTGGTGGGGTACATGGTGTGTGGTACACATGGTGTGGGTGGTGTACATGGTGGCACTGTGTGGTGGTGTATGGTGTGTGGTGGTGTACAACACACACACATGGTGGTGTGTGGTGGTGTAACACACACACACATTACACACACACCACATGGTGGTGTGTGGTGGTGTACAGGTACACACACACACACACACACACACACACACACATGGTGTGTGGTGGGGTACACACACACACACACATTACACACACACACACACACACACACACACATGGTGTGTGGTGGTGTATGGTGGTGTGTGGTGGGGTATGGTGTGTGGTGGTGTGTGGTGGGGTGTGGTGGTGTACATGTCATGTGTCTCATGTCTCATGTCTCACACACAGCCTCCTGTACACCCTGCACAGATGACCACATCACACACAGGTACGTACCACACACTTTGGTACACACACACACACACACACACACACACACACACACACACACACACACACACACACACACACACACACACACACACACAACACCACAACAACACCACAACACACACACAGGTTACGCACAACACAACACCACACACAGAACAATGTCCATCACCATCATTAAGTTTGCTGGCGACACGACGGTGGTCGGCCTGATCACCAACTACGATGAGACAGCCAATAAGGGAGGATGTCAGCGCTCCACATCGACTGTAGGGGAGCAGGTGGAGAGAGGTTCACCTTCCTCTGTGTCCACATCACTGAGGAATTAACATGATATACACACATAAACACACACACACACACCCACCTTGCCCCTCAGGAGGCTTGGGCCCTCAGACCCTCAACATGTTCTACAGCTGCACCATTGAGAGCATCTTGACTGGCTGCGTCTCTGCTTGGTACGGCAAGAGCATCGCCCTCGATCACAGCCCAGTAGACAGCCCAGTAGACAGCCCAGTAGACAGCCCAGTAGACAGCCCAGTAGACAGCCCAGTAGACAGCCCAGTAGACAGCCCAGTACTTGGTACGGCAAGAGCATCGCCCTCGATCACAGCCCAGTAGACAGCCCAGTAGACAACCCAGTAGACAGCCCAGTAGACAGCCCAGTAGACAGCCCAGTAGACAGCCCAGTAGACAGCCCAGTAGACAGCCCAGTAGACAGCCCAGTAGACAGCCCAGTAGACAGCCCAGTAAACAGCCCAGTAGACAGCCCAGTAGACAGCCCAGTAGACAGCCCAGTAGACAGCCCAGTAGACAGCCCAGTAGACAGCCCAGTAGACAGCCCAGTAGACAGCCCAGTAGACAGCCCAGTAGACAGCCCAGTAGACAGCCCAGTAGACAGCCCAGTAGACAGCCCAGTAGACAGCCCAGTAGACAGCCCAGTACTTGGTACGGCAGCTGCTTGGCATCCGACCACAAGGCGCTCCAGAGGGTAGTGCGTATGGTGCAGTACATCACTGGGGACGAATTCCCTGCCATCCAGGACCTCTATACCAGGCGGTGTCACAGGAAGGCCCTAAAAATGGTCAAACACTCCAGGCGTCCAAGACATAGACTGTTCTCTCTGCTACCACACGGCAAGCTGTACCGATCCACCAAGTCATAGACTGTTCTCTCTGCTACCTCCCACGGCAAGCTGTACCGATCCACCAAGTCATAGACTGTTCTCTCTGCTACCACACGGCAAGCTGTACCGATGCCCCAAGTCATAGACTGTTCTCTCTGCTACCTCACGGCAAGCTGTACCGATCCACCAAGTCATAGACTGTTCTCTCTGCTACCGCACGGCAAGCTGTACCGATGCCCCAAGTCATAGACTGTTCTCTCTGCTACCTCACGGCAAGCTGTACCGATGCCCCAAGTCATAGACTGTTCTCTCTGCTACCTCACGGCAAGCTGTACCGATGCCCCAAGTCATAGACTGTTCTCTCTGCTACCTCACGGCAAGCTGTACAAGTCATAGACTGTTCTCTCTGCTACCTCACGGCAAGCTGTACCGATGCCCCAAGTCATAGACTGTTCTCTCTGCTACCGCACGGCAAGCTGTACCGATGCCCCAAGTCATAGACTGTTCTCTCTGCTACCTCACGGCAAGCTGTACCGATGCACCAAGTCATAGACTGTTCTCTCTGCTACCTCACGGCAAGCTGTACCGATGCACCAAGTCTGGAACCAACAGGACCCTGCTTCTACCCCCTAGTCACTTTACCTCCACCTATATGTACATGTATATCTACCTCCATTACCTCGTACCCCTGCACATCGACTCAGTACTGATACCCTGTGTGTATAGTCATGTTATCATAGACTCAGTACTGATACCCTGTGTGTATAGTCATGTTATCATAGACTCAGTACTGGTACCCTGTGTGTATAGTCATGTTATCATAGACTCAGTACTGGTACCCTGTGTGTATAGTCATGTTATCATAGACTCAGTACTGGTACAACGTGTGTATAGTCATGTTATCATAGACTCAGTACTGGTACCCTGTGTGTATAGTCATGTTATCATAGACTCAGTACTGATACCCTGTGTGTATAGTCATGTTATCATAGACTCAGTACTGGTACAACGTGTGTATAGTCATGTTATCATAGACTCAGTACTGGTACCCTGTGTGTATAGTCATGTTATCATAGACTCAGTACTGGTACAACGTGTGTATAGTCATGTTATCATAGACTCAGTACTGGTACCCTGTGTGTATAGTCATGTTATCATAGACTCAGTACTGGTACCCTGTGTGTATAGTCATGTTATCATAGACTCAGTACTGGTACCCTGTGTGTATAGTCATGTTATCATAGACTCAGTACTGATACCCTGTGTGTATAGTCATGTTATCATAGACTCAGTACTGATACCCTGTGTGTATAGTCATGTTATCATAGACTCAGTACTGGTACCCTGTGTGTATAGTCATGTTATCATAGACTCAGTACTGGTACCCTGTGTGTATAGTCATGTTATCATAGACTCAGTACTGGTACCCTGTGTGTATAGTCATGTTATCATAGACTCAGTACTGGTACCCTGTGTGTATAGTCATGTTATCATAGACTCAGTACTGGTACAACGTGTGTATAGTCATGTTATCATAGACTCAGTACTGGTACAACGTGTGTATAGTCATGTTATCATAGACTCAGTACTGGTACAACGTGTGTATAGTCATGTTATCATAGACTCAGTACTGGTACACTGTGTGTATAGTCATGTTATCATAGACTCAGTACTGGTACAACGTGTGTATAGTCATGTTATCATAGACTCAGTACTGGTACCCTGTGTGTATAGTCATGTTATCATAGACTCAGTACTGGTACAACGTGTGTATCGCCAAGTTACTCGTGTTATTTTTCTGTTCCTTTAAAATGTTTCTCTCTGCATTGTTGTGAAGGGCCCGTCAGTAAGCATTTCACTGTTAGTCTCCACCTGTTGTTTCCCAAGCCTGTGACAAATGTTATTTGATTTGATTTAGAACACAGCCACAAACAGCACCAGCTGTAAAGGACATGAACAACCCTTCTCATCACTCTCTCTTCCCCATATTTCTCTCCCCCCTCTCCTCCCCATATCTCTCTTCTCTCTCTCCTCCCCATATCTCTCTCCTCCCCATATCTCTCTCCTCCCCATATCTCTCTCCTCCCCATATATCTCTCCTCCCCATATATCTCTCCTCCCCATATCTCTCTTCTCCCCTCTCCTCCCCATATCTCTCTCTCCCCTCCTCCCCATATCTCTCTCCTCTCTCTCCTCCCCATATCTCCCTCCTCCCCATATCTCTCTCTCCTCCCCATATCTCTCTTCTCTCTCCTCCCCATATCTCTCTCTCTCTCTCTCTCCTCCCCATATCTCTCTCCCCATCCCCCTCCCCATATCTCTCTCCTCCCCATATCTCTCTTCTCTCTCCTCTCTCTCCCCATATCTCTCTCCTCCCCATATCTCTCTCCTCCCCATATCTCTCTCCCCATATCTCTCTCCTCCCCATATCTCTCTTCTCTCTCTCCTCCCCATATCTCTCTCCTCCCCATATCTCCCCATATCTCTCTCCTCCCCATATCTCTCTCCTCCCCATATCTCTCTCCTCCCCATATCTCTCTCCTCCCCATATCTCTC
>NC_068430.1:81125722-81156610 GCF_023373465.1 Oncorhynchus keta
ACATGGAGCTGTTTATCCTGTGTCCTCTGATCCGTCATGACAACATGGGAGCTGTTTATCCTGTGTCCTCTGATCCGTCATGACAACATGGAGCTGTTTATCCTGTGTCCTCTGATCCATCATGACAACATGGAGCTGTTTATCCTGTGTCCTCTGATCCGTCATGACAACATGGAGCTGTTTATCCTGTGTCCTCTGATCCGTCATGACAACATGGAGCTGTTTATCCTGTGTCCTCTGATCCGTCATGACAACATGGAGCTGTTTATCCTGTGTCCTCTGATCCGTCATGACAACATGGAGCTGTTTATCCTGTGTCCTCTGATCCATCATGACAACATGGAGCTGTTTATCCTGTGTCCTCTGATCCGACAACATGACAACATGGAGCTGTTTATCCTGTGTCCCTCTGATCCATCATGACAACATGGAGCTGTTTATCCTGTGTCCTCTGATCCGTCATGACAACATGGAGCTGTTTATCCTGTGTCCTCTGATCCATCATGACAACATGGAGCTGTTTATCCTGTGTCCTCTGATCCGTCATGACAACATGGAGCTGTTTATCCTGTGTCCTCTGATCCGTCATGACAACATGGAGCTGTTTATCCTGTGTCCTCTGATCCGTCATGACAACATGGAGCTGTTTATCCTGTGTCCTCTGATCCATCATGACAACATGGAGCTGTTTATCCTGTGTCCTCTGATCCGTCATGACAACATGGAGCTGTTTATCCTGTGTCCTCTGATCCGTCATGACAACATGGAGCTGTTTATCCTGTGTCCCATGACAACTGTTTATCCTGTGTCCTCTGATCCGTCATGACAACATGGAGCTGTTTATCCTGTGTCCTCTGATCCGTCATGACAACATGGAGCTGTTTATCCTGTGTCCTCTGATCCGTCATGACAACATGGAGCTGTTTATCCTGTGTCCTCTGATCCGTCATGACAACATGGAGCTGTTTATCCTGTGTCCTCTGATCCATCATGACAACATGGAGCTGTTTATCCTGTGTCCTCTGATCCGTCATGACAACATGGAGCTGTTTATCCTGTGTCCTCTGATTTATGACAACATGGAGCTGTTTATCCTGTGTCCTCTGATCCGTCATGACAACATGGAGCTGTTTATCCTGTGTCCTCTGATCCGTCATGACAACATGGAGCTGTTTATCCTGTGTCCTCTGATCCGTCATGACAACATGGAGCTGTTTATCCTGTGTCCTCTGATCCGTCATGACAACATGGAGCTGTTTATCCTGTGTCCTCTGATCCGTCATGACAACATGGAGCTGCATCTCAAATTTATTCTATTTAGTGTCCTCTGATCCATGGTCAAAAGTAGTGCACTCAATGGAGCTGTTTGGGACACCTGTGTGAGACACTGTCTGAGCCAGCTGGTCATGACAACATGGGCTGTTTATCCTGTTACACTGACTGATACACCAGGTGTGGGGGCTGAATCAGAGGTGTGGGGGGCTGAATCAGAGGTGTGGGGGGCTGCCTTAATCGACATCCACGTGTCAGCACCCTGGGAAACAGTGGGTTAACTGCCTTGCTCAGGGGCAGACAACATGGAGATGTTGACCTTAATAGTGTGATACATACATTTGGACAGCGGTTTGTGTGTGTGTGGTCAACATGGAGCGTTCTGCGACGTCCGAGAATAAGATCAAGAAAGGCTTCTACACCTATTGAGGAGTCCAAGGTGCGACTCTACACTCTAGGGACCATAGATACCATTTGGGACACTCTAGAACCATAGACACCACAAATGGGTCTGGAGCCAATCTACATAGATACCACAACACTCTAGAACCATAGACACCACAACACTCTGGGGGGCTGCCTACCACAACACTCTAGAACCATAGACACCACAACACTCTAGAACCATAGCACAACACTCTAGAACCATAGATACCACAACACTCTAGAACCATAGGAACCATAGATACCAACACGGTTTAGAACCATAGACACCACAACACTCTGGAGCCAAACTACCATAGATACCACAACACTCTGGAGCCAAACTACCATAGATACCACAACACTCTGGAGCCAAACTACCATAGATACCACAACACTCTGGAGCCAAACTACCATAGATACCACAACACTCTGGAGCCAAACTACCATAGATACCACAACACTCTGGAGCCAAACTACCATAGATACCACAACACTCTGGAGCCAAACTACCATAGATACCACAACACTCTGGAGCCAAACTACCATAGATACCACAACACTCTAGAACCAAACTACCATAGATACCACAACACTCTAGAACCAAACTACCATAGATACCACAACACTCTAGAACCAAACTACCATAGATACCACAACACTCTAGAACCAAACTACCATAGATACCACAACACTCTAGAACCAAACTACCATAGATAACACAACACTCTAGAACCAAACTACCATAGATACCACAACACTCTAGAACCAAACTACCATAGATGTCAGATCAGATCTTGGAGCTAAGCTACCATAGATACCACAACACTCTAGAACCAAACTACCATAGATGTCAGATCAGATCTTGGAGCTAAGCTACCATAGATGTCAGATCAGATCTTGGAGCTAAGCTACCATAGATACCACAACACTCTAGAACCAAACTACCATAGATGTCAGATCAGATCTTGGAGCTAAGCTACCATAGATGTCAGATCAGATCTCGGAGCTAAGCTACCATAGATACCACAACACTCTAGAACCAAACTACCATAGATGACAGATCAGATCTTGGAGCTAACTACCATAGATGTCAGATCAGATCTTGGAGCTAAGCTACCATAGATACCACAACACTCTAGAACCAAACTACCATAGATGTCAGATCAGATCTTGGAGCTAAGCTACCATAGATACCACAACACTCTAGAACCAAACTACCATAGATACCACAACACTCTAGAACCAAAATACCATAGATACCACAACACTCTAGAACCAAACTACCATAGATACCACAACACTCTAGAACCAAACTACCATAGATACCACAACACTCTAGAACCAAACTACCATAGATAACACAACACTCTGGAGCCAAACTACCATAGATACCACAACACTCTAGAACCAAACTACCATAGATGTCAGATCAGATCTTGGAGCTAAGCTACCATAGATACCACAACACTCTAGAACCAAACTACCATAGATGTCAGATCAGATCTTGGAGCTAAGCTACCATAGATAACACAACACTCCAGAACCAAACTACCATAGATGTCAGATCAGATCTTGGAGCTAAGCTACCATAGATGTCAGATCAGATCTTGAAGCTAAGCTACCATAGATGTCAGATCAGATCTCTAGAACCAAACTACCATAGATGTCAGATCAGATCTTGGAGCTAAGCTACCATAGATGTCAGATCAGATCTTGGAGCTAAGCTACCATAGATTCCACAACACTCTAGAACCAAACTACCATAGATGTCAGATCAGATCTTGGAGCTAAGCTACCATAGATGTCAGATCAGATCTTGGAGCTAAGCTACCATAGATGTCAGAACAAGAACCAAACTACCATAGATGTCAGATCAGATCTTGGAGCTAAGCTACCATAGATGTCACAATCAGATCTTGGAACCAAACTACCATAGATGTCAGATCAGATCTTGGAGCTAAGCTACCATAGATGTCAGATCAGATCTTGGAGCTAAGCTACCATAGATGTCAGATCAGATCTTGGAACTAAGCTACCATAGATGTCAGATCAGATCTTGGAGCTAAGCTACCATAGATGTCAGATCAGATCTTGGAGCTAAGCTACCATAGATGTCAGATCAGATCTTGGAGCTAAGCTACCATAGATACCACAACACTCTAGAACCAAACTACCATAGATGTCAGATCAGATCTTGGAGCTAAGCTACCATAGATGTCAGAACAGATCTTGAACCAAAGCTACCATAGATGTCAGATCAGATCTTGGAGCTAAGCTACCATAGATGTCAGATCAGATCTTGGAGCTAAGCTACCATAGATGTCAGATCAGATCTTGGAGCTAAGCTACCATAGATGTCAGACAACACTCTAGAACCAAACTACCATAGATGTCAGATCAGATCTTGGAGCTAAGCTACCATAGCTAGAACCAAACTACCATAGATGTCAGATCAGATCTTGGAGCTAAGCTACCATAGATGTCACAACAGATCTGGAACCAAACTACCATAGATGTCAGATCAGATCTTGGATCTAAGCTACCATAGATGTCAGATCAGATCTTGGAGCTAAGCTACCATAGATGTCAGATCAGATCTTGGAGCTAAGCTACCATAGATGTCAGATCAGATCTTGGAACTAAGCTACCATAGATACCACAACAGATCAGAACCAAACTACCATAGATACCACAGACAGATCTTGGAACCAAACTACCATAGATGTCAGATCAGATCTTGGAGCTAAGCTACCATAGATGTCAGATCAGATCTTGGATCTAAGCCACCATAGATGTCAGATCAGATCTTGAATCAAACTACCATAGATGTCAGATCAGATCTTGGAGCTAAGCTACCATAGATGTCAGATCAGATCTTGGATCTAAGCTACCATAGATGTCAGATCAGATCTTGGAACCAAACTACCATAGATGTCAGATCAGATCTTGGAGCTAAGCTACCATAGATATCAGATCTTGGAGCTAAGCTACCATAGATGTCAGATCAGATCTTGATCTAAGCTACCATAGATACCACAACAGATCTAGAACCAAACTACCATAGATGTCAGATCAGATCTTGGAGCTAAGCTACCATAGATGTCAGATCAGATCTTGGAACTAAACTACCATAGATGTCAGATCAGATCTTGGATCTAAGCTACCATAGATGTCAGATCAGATCTTGGATCTAAGCCACCATAGATGTCAGATCAGATCTTGGAGCTAAGCTACCATAGATGTCAGATCAGATCTTGGAGCTAAGCCACCATAGATGTCAGATCAGATCTTGGATCTAAGCTACCATAGATGTCAGATCAGATCTTGGAGCTAAGCCACCATAGATGTCAGATCAGATCTTGGATCTAAGCTACCATAGATGTCAGATCAGATCTTGGAGCTAAGCTACCATAGATGTCACATCAGATCTTGAACCAAACTACCATAGATGTCAGATCAGATCTTGGAGCTAAGCTACCATAGATGTCAGATCAGATCTTGGAGCTAAGCTACCATAGATGTCAGATCAGATCTTGGAGCTAAGCTACCATAGATGTCAGATCAGATCTTGGAGCTAAGCTACCATAGATGTCAGATCAGATCTTGGAGCTAAGCTACCATAGATGTCACAACAGATCTTGGAACCAAACTACCATAGATGTCAGATCAGATCTTGGAGCTAAGCTACCATAGATGTCACAACAGATCTTAGAACCAAACTACCATAGATGTCAGATCAGATCTTGGAGCTAAGCCACCATAGATGTCAGATCAGATCTTGGATCTAAGCTACCATAGATGTCAACAGATCTTGGAAACCAAACTACCATAGATGTCAGATCAGATCTTGGAGCTAAGCTACCATAGATGTCAGATCTTGGATCTAAGCTACCATAGATACCACAACACTCTAGAACCAAACTACCATAGATGTCAGATCAGATCTTGGAGCTAAGCTACCATAGATGTCAGATCAGATCTTGGAGCTAAGCTACCATAGATTCCACAACACTCTAGAACCAAACTACCATAGATGTCAGATCAGATCTTGGAGCTAAGCTACCATAGATATCAGATCTTGGAGCTAAGCTACCATAGATGTCAGATCAGATCTTGGAGCTAAGCTACCATAGATACCACAACACTCTAGAACCAAACTACCATAGATGTCAGATCAGATCTTGAGCTAAGCTACCATAGATACCACAACACTCTAGAACCAAACTACCATAGATGTCAGATCAGATCTTGGATCTAAGCTACCATAGATGTCAGATCAGATCTTGGATCTAAGCCACCATAGATGTCAGATCAGATCTTGGATCTAAGCTACCATAGATGTCAGATCAGATCTTGGATCTAAGCCACCATAGATGTCAGATCAGATCTTGGAGCTAAGCTACCATAGATGTCAGATCAGATCTTGGAGCTAAGCCACCATAGATGTCAGATCAGATCTTGGAGCTAAGCTACCATAGATGTCAGATCAGATCTTGGAGCTAAGCTACCATAGATACCACAACACTCTAGAACCAAACTACCATAGATGTCAGATCAGATCTTGGAGCTAAGCTACCATAGATGTCAGATCAGATCTTGGAGCTAAGCTACCATAGATGTCAGATCAGATCTTGGAGCTAAGCTACCATAGATGTCAGATCAGATCTTGGAGCTAAGCTACCATAGATGTCAGATCAGATCTTGGAGCTAAGCTACCATAGATGTCACAACACTCTAGAACCAAACTACCATAGATGTCAGATCAGATCTTGGAGCTAAGCTACCATAGATACCACAACAGATCTAGAACCAAACTACCATAGATGTCAGATCAGATCTTGGAGCTAAGCTACCATAGATGTCAGATCAGATCTTGGAGCTAAGCTACCATAGATACCACAACACTCTAAAACCAAACTACCATAGATGTCAGATCAGATCTTGGAGCTAAGCTACCATAGATGTCTAAGATCAGATCCACAACACTCTAGAACCAAACTACCATAGATGTCAGATCAGATCTTGGATCTAAGCTACCATAGATGTCAGATCAACACTCCAGAACCAAACTACCATAGATGTCAGATCAGATCTTGGAGCTAAGCTACCATAGATGTCAGATCAGATCTTGGAGCTAAGCTACCATAGATACCACAACACTCTAAAACCAAACTACCATAGATGTCAGATCAGATCTTGGAGCTAAGCTACCATAGATGTCAGATCAGATCTTGGAGCTAAGCTACCATAGATACCACAACACTCTAGAACCAAACTACCATAGATGTCAGATCAGATCTTGGAGTTAAGCTACTATAGATGTCAGATCAGATCTTGGATCTAAGCTACTATAGATGTCAGATCAGATCTTGGATCTAAGCTACCATAGATGTCAGATCAGATCTTGGATCTAAGCTACCATAGATGTCAGATCAGATCTTGGATCTAAGCTACCATAGATGTCAGATCAGATCTTGGATCTAAGCTACCATAGATGTCAGATCAGATCTTGGAGCTAAGCTACCATAGATGTCAGATCAGATCTTGGAGCTAAGCTACCATAGATACCACAACAGATCTAGAACCAAACTACCATAGATGTCAGATCAGATCTTGGATCTAAGCTACCATAGATGTCAGATCAGATCTTGGATCTAAGCTACCATAGATGTCAGATCAGATCTTGGAGCTAAGCTACCATAGATACCACATCAGATCTTAAAACCAAACTACCATAGATGTCAGATCAGATCTTGGATCTAAGCTACCATAGATGTCAGATCAGATCTTGGAGCTAAGCCACCATAGATTCAGATCAGATCTTAGAACCAAACTACCATAGATGTCAGATCAGATCTTGAAGCTACCATAGATCAACACTCTAGAACCAAACTACCATAGATGTCAGATCAGATCTTGGATCTAAGCTACCATAGATGTCAGATCAGATCTTGGATCTAAGCTACCATAGATGTCAGATCAGATCTTAGAACTAAACTACCATAGATGTCAGATCAGATCTTGGATCTAAGCTACCATAGATGTCAGATCAGATCTTGGAGCTAAGCTACCATAGATGTCAATCAGATCTGAACCAAACTACCATAGATGTCAGATCAGATCTTGGATCTAAGCTACCATAGATGTCAGACCAAACTACCATAGATACCACAACACTCTAGAATCAAAATACAATAGATACCAACACTTAGATCCAAGCTACCATAGATGTCAGAACACTCTGGATCCAAGCTACCATAGATGTCAGATCAGATCTTGGATCTAAACTACCATAGATGTCAGATCAGATCTCTGGATCTAAGCTACCATAGATGTCAGATCAGATCTTGAATCTAAGCTACCATAGATGTCAGATCAGATAAGCTTAGATACCACAACAGATCTCTGGAACCAAGCTACCATAGATGTCAGATCAGATCTTGGATCTAAGCTACCATAGATGTCAGATCAGATCTTGAACTAAGCCACCATAGATGTCAGATCAGATCTTGGAGCTAAGCTACCATAGATGTCAGATCAGATCTTGGATCTAAGCTACCATAGATCCACAACAAGAACCAAACTACCATAGATGTCAGATCAGATCTTGGATCTAAGCTACCATAGATGTCAGATCAGATCTTGGAGCTAAGCTACCATAGATTCACAACAGATCTAGAACCAAACTACCATAGATGTCAGATCAGATCTTGGAGCTAAGCTACCATAGATGTCAGATCAGATCTTGGAGCTAAGCTACCATAGATGTCAGATCAGATCTTGGATCTAAGCTACCATAGATGTCAGAACACTCTAGAACCAAACTACCATAGATGTCAGATCAGATCTTGGAGCTAAGCTACCATAGATACCACAACACTCTAGAACCAAACTACCATAGATGTCAGATCAGATCTTGGAGCTAAGCTACCATAGATGTCAGATCAGATCTTGGAGCTAAGCTACCATAGATGTCAGATCAGATCTTGAGATAAGCTACCATAGATACCACAACATCTGAACCAAACTACCATAGATGTCAGATCAGATCTTGGATCTAAGCTACCATAGATACCACAACACTCTAGAACCAAACTACCATAGATCCACAACACTCTGAACCAAAATACCATAGATGTCAACACTCTAGAATCAAACTACCATAGATACCACAACACTCTAGAACCAAACTACCATAGATATCAGATCTTGGATCTAAGCTACCATAGATACCAGACACTCTAGAACCAAACTACCATAGATGTCAGATCAGGTCTTGGAGCTAAGCTACCATAGATAACACAACACTCCAGAACCAAACTGCCATAGATGTCAGATCAGATCTTGGAGCTAAGCTACCATAGATGTCAGATCAGATCTTGGAGCTAAGCTACCATAGATGTCACAACACTCTAGAACCAAACTACCATAGATGTCAGATCAGATCTTGGAGCTAAGCTACCATAGATGTCAGATCAGATCTTGGAGCTAAGCTACCATAGATTCCACAACACTCTAGAACCAAACTACCATAGATGTCAGATCAGATCTTGGAGCTAAGCTACCATAGATGTCAGATCAGATCTTGGAGCTAAGCTACCATAGATGTCAGATCAGATCTTGGAGCTAAGCTACCATAGATTCCACAACACTCTTGGAACCAAACTACCATAGATGTCAGATCAGATCTTGGAGCTAAGCTACCATAGATACCACAACACTCTTAGAACCAAACTACCATAGATGTCAGATCAGATCTTGGAGCTAAGCTACAATAGATGTCAGATCAGATCTTGGAGCTAAGCTACCATAGATGTCAGATCAGATCTTGGAGCTAAGCTACCATAGATACCACAACACTCTAGAACCAAACTACCATAGATGTCAGATCAGATCTTAGCTAAACTACCATAGATACCACAACACTCTAGAACCAAACTACCATAGATGTCAGATCAGATCTTGGAGCTAAGCCACCATAGATGTCAGATCAGATCTTGGATAAACTACCATAGATACCACAACACTCTAGAACCAAACTACCATAGAGTCAGATCAGATCTTCGAGCTAGATGTCAGATCAGATCTTGGATCAACCCACTCCTTTTCCTCTCCTCATTGTTCCTCCTGTCTTCCTCCCAGGAGAGGCCCAAGCCTCAGATCCCTGTACTGCACTACAGAGATGTGTCTCCACCCTACATCATCTGTGTCAAGCTGGTGAGTGGAGAAAGTGTGTGTGTCCTGTTGTTCGTTGTTCCGGATCGTATCTCCGCCTGGTCGGTAATCTCTGCTAATGGTATAATGAGCTAGGGCGTGTGCCCTGGCACGCACACAGGGTATAATATACGTACAGACACACACACAGTTATACACACATACACACACACACACACACACACACACACACACACACATACACACACAACACACACACACACACACACACACACACACACACGTACACAGCCTGCTGATCTTTGACTGCAGCATAATATTCTCACTGATACTTTGACCGGCGCTCACCTTCACACACTTTAACCAGCGTTTTGCCTCAATAAATATATAAGTTATAAAGCCTTAGTAGCAACCAGACAGGGTATAATATAAATATATAACAGTTATAAAGCCTTAGTAACAACCAGACAGGGTATAATATAAATATATAACAGTTATAAAGCCTTAGTAACAACCAGACAGGGTATAATATAAATATATAACAGTTATAAAGCCTTAGTAACAACCAGACAGGGTATAATATATATATATTCAACAGTTATAAAGCCTTAGTAACAACCAGACAGGGTATAATATATATATTCAACAGTTATAAAGCCTTAGTAACAACCAGACAGGGTATAATATATATATTCAACAGTTATAAAGCCTTAGTAACAACCAGACAGGGTATAATATAAATATATAACAGTTATAAAGCCTTAGTAACAACCAGACAGGGTATAATATAAATATATAACAAACAGACAGGGTATCATATAAATATATAACAGTTATAAAGCCTTAGTAACAACCAGACAGGTATATAATATATATATATAACAACCAGACAGGGTATAATATATATATTCAACAGTTATAAAGCCTTAGTAACAACCAGACAGGGTATAATATATATATATTCAACAGTTATAAAGCCTTAGTAACAACCAGACAGGGTATAATATATATATATAACAACCAGACAGGGTATAATATATATATTCAATAGTTATAAAGCCTTAGTAACAACCAGACAGGGTATAATATATATATATATATATAACAACCAGACAGGGTATACTATATATATTCAACAGTTATAAAGCCTTAGTAACAACCAGACAGGGTATAATATAAATATATAACAGTTATAAAGCCTTAGTAACAACCAGACAGGGTATAATATATATATAACAACCAGACAGGGTATAATATATATATATTCAACAGTTATAAAGCCTTAGTAACAACCAGACAGGGTATAATATAAATATATAACAGTTATAAAGCCTTAGTAACAACCAGACAGGGTATAATATATATATATTCAACAGTTATAAAGCCTTAGTAACAACCAGACAGGTTATGATATAAATATATAACAGTTATAAAGCCTTAGTAACAACCAGACAGGGTATAATATAAATATATAACAGTTATAAAGCCTTAGTAACAACCAGACAGGGTATAATATATATATATATAACAGTTATAAAGCCTTAGTAACAACCAGACAGGGTATAATATATATATATATAACAGTTATAAAGCCTTAGTAACAACCAGACAGGGTATAATATATATATTCAACAGTTATAAAGCCTTAGTAACAACCAGACAGGGTATAATATATATATATATATATAACAACCAGACAGGGTATACTATATATATTCAACAGTTATAAAGCCTTAGTAACAACCAGACAGGGTATAATATAAATATATAACAGTTATAAAGCCTTAGTAACAACCAGACAGGGTATAATATATATATAACAACCAGACAGGGTATAATATATATATATTCAACAGTTATAAAGCCTTAGTAACAACCAGACAGGGTATAATATAAATATATAACAGTTATAAAGCCTTAGTAACAACCAGACAGGGTATAATATATATATATTCAACAGTTATAAAGCCTTAGTAACAACCAGACAGGGTATAATATAAATATATAACAGTTATAAAGCCTTAGTAACAACCAGACAGGGTATAATATAAATATATAACAGTTATAAAGCCTTAGTAACAACCAGACAGGGTATAATATATATATATATAACAGTTATAAAGCCTTAGTAACAACCAGACAGGGTATAATATATATATATAACAGTTATAAAGCCTTAGTAACAACCAGACAGGGTATAATATATATATTCAACAGTTATAAAGCCTTAGTAACAACCAGACAGGGTATCATATATATATATAACAGTTATAAAGCCTTAGTAACAACCAGACAGGGTATCATATAAATATATAACAGTTATAAAGCCTTAGTAACAACCAGACAGGGTATTATATAAATATATAACAACCAGACAGGGTATATATATATATATATTCAACAGTTATAAAGCCTTAGTAACAACCAGACAGGGTATTATATAAATATATAACAACCAGACAGGGTATATATATATATATTCAACAGTTATAAAGCCTTAGTAACAACCAGACAGGGTATTATATAAATATATAACAACCAGACAGGGTATAATATATATATATATATTCAACAGTTATAAAGCCTTAGTAACAACCAGACAGGGTATAATATATATATATATTCAACAGTTATAAAGCCTTAGTAACAACCAGACAGGGTATATATATAAATATATAACAACCAGACAGGGTATAATATATATATATATTCAACAGTTATAAAGCCTTCCTAAAAGTTATTTGGTGATCCTTTAACTGGGGAATTGAATTGCCTCTGGGTTTAGAAAACACACACACACACACACACACACACACACACACACACACACACACACACACACACACACACACACACACACACACACGCACTCTGTTGGCCAGCCCAGGCAGACAGACAGTTAATGTTGTGTTTATCTAATTATGAGCTGCAGACAGCTAATCGACTGGCCCTGCCTCCCAGAGCTTCTAATTGGCCAATTATGGGAATCTGTGATAATTCAGTCAGAGGACACTGGGACCTGGACTCAATCTCTCTCTCACACACACACACACACACACACACACACACACACACACACACACACACACACACACACACACACACACACACACACACACACACACACACACACACACACCTGCAGCCAATCACAAAATTAATTGTTAAACACACCCATATGTTACAAGTACCGGATTGGGTTTAATTCCATTTAAATTCAATTTTCAATGAACATCTGGAATTTAATTAGGTTTACTTTCTGAATTGACTGGAAATGAATTGGAATTGGCCCCAACCCTGGTCCTTATCTCTTTAACTGTTGACCAATCAGATGCCAGAGATAACTCAAAACAGGAAGTGACCTCACCTACAGACAGGAAGTATGAGACTGACCATGGGCGTTGATAATTAGAGCGATGACCAGCATCGCCTCCTCACTCTCACTCTTTTCATGTTCTGTCATTTCGTTCTCCCAGGACATGACCGGAGGAGTGTTTGAAGAAAACCTGAAGTCTCTCCATCTGGAAGAAGGAGTTGACTATTACCACTTCAACTAACACTCTGAGAGATGGAGAGGATGGGAGTTGACTACTACCACTTCAACTAACACTCTGAGAGATGGAGAGATGAAGAGGAGAGGAGTTGACTACTACCACTTCAACTAACACTCTGAGAGATGGAGAGATGGAGAGGAGAGGAGTTGACTACTACCACTTCAACTAACACTCTGAGAGATGGAGAGATGGAGAGGAGAGGAGTTGACTACTACCACTTCAACTAACACTCTGAGAGATGGAGAGATGGAGAGGAGAGGAGTTGACTACTACCACTTCAACTAACACTCTGGGATGTAGAGACAGGGGATGGAGGGGGGGATAGATGGACTATGACAGTCATCTGGGATGTAGAGACAGAGGGATGGAGGGGGTGAGTGTTTGAGGGTTGGATGCTGAGAAGGATAGATGGACTATGACAGTCATCTGGGATGTAGATCTGGGATGTAGAGACAGAGGGATGGATGGACTATGACAGTGAGTGACAGAGGGATGGAGGGTTGGGGGGGTGAGACTATGACAGTTTTAGGGAGGGTTGGATGCTGAGAAGGATAGATGGACTATGACAGTCATCTGGGATGTAGAGACAGGGGGATGGAGGGGGGTGAGTGGGGGGGTGAGTGTTTGAGGGTTGGATGCTGAGAAGGATAGATGGACTATGACAGTCATCTGCTTGCTGTCTTGTTAGTATAATATGTGTGGCAGCATGTCCATGTTGATCGTGGAGATAAATCACAAATACAAACGTTTCCAATCATGTCCTCTGAAAGAGACTTTCCAGAAATATGGACACACACACACTACACACACACTATACACACACACACACACACGCACTATACACACACACACACACTACACACACACACTATACACACACACACTACACACACACACACTATACACACACACACACACACGCACTATACACACACACACACACACACACACACACACACACACTATACACACACACACTATACACACACACGCACTATACACACACACACACACACACACACACACACACACACTATACACACACACACTATACACACACTCTCATATTTGTTTTTCTTTCCACAAGTCTCTTATAAAACCTCAGGAACAATGATGTATTTTTAGAGTACTACGCTCTGACACACACTATACACACACACACACACACTATACACACACACACACACTATACACACACACTACACACACACACACACACACACACACACACACACACTATACACACACACACACACACTATACACACACACTACACACACACACACACACTATACACACACACACACACACTATACACACACACACACACACTATACACACACACACATACACACACACACTATACACACACACACACACTACACACACACACACACACTATACACACATACACACACACACTATACACACACACACACACTATACACACACACACACTATACACACACTATACACACACTACACACACACACACTATACACACACACACTACACACACTATACACACACACACACTATACACACACACACACACACGCACTATACACACACACACACACACACACACACACACACACACACACTATACACACACACACACACACACTATACACACACACACACACATACACACACACACTATACACACACACACACTATACACACATACACACACACACACACACTATACACACATACACACTATACACACATACACACTATACACACACACACACACACACTATACACACACACACTACACACACACACACACACACACACATACACACACACACTATACACACACACACACTATACACACATACACACACACACACACACACTATACACACATACACACTATACACACATACACACTATACACACACACACACACACACTATACACACACACACACACCACACACACTACACACACACTATACACACACACACTATACACACACACACACACTATACACACACACACACACTATACACACACACACTATACACACACACACACACACTATACACACACACCCACACTATACACACACACACACACTATACACACACACTATACACACACACTATACACACACACACACACTATACACACACACTATACACACACACTATACACACACACACACACTATACACACACACACTATACACACACACACACACATACACACACACACACTATACACACACACACACACACATACACACACACACACACACACTCTCATATTTGTTTTTCTTTCCACAAGTCTCTTATAAAACCTCAGGAACAATGATGTATTTTAGAGTACTACGCTCTGACACACACTATACACACACACACACACACTATACACACACACACACACACACTACACACACACACACACACACTATACACACACACACTATACACACACACACACTATACACACACACACTATACACACACACACACACACTATACACACACACACACACTATACACACACACACACACTATACACACACACTATACACACACACACACTATACACACACACACACTATACACACATACACACACATACACACACACACACTATATACACACACATACACACACACACACTATCCACAAACACACACACTATACACACACACACACACTATACACACACACACTATACACACACACACACTATACACACACACACACACACACACACACACACTATACACACACACTCTCATATTTGTTTTTCTTTCCACAAGTCTCTTATAAAACCTCAGGAACAATGATGTATTTTAGAGTACTACGCTCTGACACACACTACAGACACCATGCCCAGTAAGGGCATTCGTTTTCCCACACAGAGCTCTTGAGTTTCACTGTTGAAAGGTAAACAAACTTTACCACCAACACCAATGCTTTGGTATTTCAACAGAAACCTCCTGGAACTCTGACCACAGCTACACATGGGATTCTGGGTAGTGATATAGTGGCAAAACAAATAGGTGGGTAGAAGCTAATCACAGAGCGATTTAAAGTAACGCTCCCTGTATTTTCTGTTCTTCTCGAAAGGTAGGGAGACACTCACGCAAAATCAAAAAAGATGGTGTGTAACCTGGGAAACCTCTCTCATGGTTACCATAGTGACAGGCTAGCTGAGCCCAGTACAGAGCTGGAGAAACCTAGCACGTCCAGTTAACACATGGTCTCCACGTCTAACCCCTGACACAGACACTCTCCCTGACCTGTCCACTCTCCCCGTGGACTGTTTACATTCTGACTGGAGCAGAACAGTGATTCCACTGATTCACTAGAGGCTTTCTATCTAAATCACCAGGGTTACAACAGAACACTGATTCACTAGAGGCTTTCTATCTAAATCACCAGGGTTACAACAGAACACTGATTCACTAGAGGCTTTCTATCTAAATCACCAGGGTTACAACAGAACACTGATTCACTAGAGGTTTTAAATCTAAATCACCAGGGTTACAACAGAACACTGATTCACTAGAGGCTTTCTATCTAAATCACCAGGGTTACAACAGAACACTGATTCACTAGAGGCTTTATATCTAAATCACCAGGGTTACAACAGAACACTGATTCACTAGAGGCTTTATATCTAAATCACCAGGGTTACAACAGAACACTGATTCACTAGAGGCTTTCTATCTAAATCACCAGGGTTACAACAGAACACTGATTCACTAGAGGCTTTATATCTAAACCACCAGGGTTACAACAGAACACTGATTCACTAGAGGTTTTAAATCTAAATCACCAGGGTTACAACAGAACACTGATTCACTAGAGGCTTTCTATCTAAATCACCAGGGTTACAACAGAACACTGATTCACTAGAGGCTTTCTATCTAAATCACCAGGGTTACAACAGAACACTGATTCACTAGAGGTTTTAAATCTAAATCACCAGAACACTGATTCACTAGAGGCTTTATATCTAAATCACCAGGGTTACAACAGAACACTGATTCACTAGAGGCTTTCTATCTAAATCACCAGGGTTACAACAGAACACTGATTCACAAGAGGCTGTATATCTAAACCACCAGGGTTACAACAGAACACTGATTCACTAGAGGTTTTAAATCTAAATCACCAGGGTTACAACAGAACACTGATTCACTAGAGGCTTTATATCTAAATCACCAGGGTTACAACAGAACACTGATTCACTAGAGGCTTTCTATCTAAATCACCAGGGTTACAACAGAACACTGATTCACTAGAGGCTTTATATCTAAATCACCAGGGTTACAACAGAACACTGATTCACTAGAGGCTTTATATCTAAATCACCAGGGTTACAACAGAACACTGATTCACTAGAGGCTTTATATCTAAATCACCAGGGTTACAACAGAACACTGATTCACTAGAGGCTTTATATCTAAACCACCAGGGTTACAACAGAACACTGATTCACTAGAGGTTTTAAATCTAAATCACCAGGGTTACAACAGAACACTGATTCACTAGAGGCTTTATATCTAAATCACCAGGGTTACAACAGAACACTGATTCACTAGAGGCTTTCTATCTAAATCACCAGGGTTACAACAGAACACTGATTCACTAGAGGCTTTCTATCTAAATCACCAGGGTTACAACAGAACACTGGTTCACTAGAGGCTTTTTATCTAAATCACCAGGGTTACAACAGAACACTGATTCACTAGAGGCTTTCTATCTAAATCACCAGGGTTACAACAGAACACTGATTCACTAGAGGCTTCCTATCTAAATCACCAGGGTTACAACAGAACACTGATTCACTAGAGGCTTTCTATCTAAATCACCAGGGTTACAACAGAACACTGATTCACTAGAGGCTTTCTATCTAAATCACCAGGGTTACAACAGAACACTGATTCACTAGAGGCTTTCTATCTAAATCACCAGGGTTACAACAGAACACTGATTCACTAGAGGCTTTCTATCTAAATCACCAGGGTTACAACAGAACACTGATTCACTAGAGGCTTTCTATCAAATCACCAGGGTTACAACAGAACACTGATTCACTAGAGGCTTTATATCTAAATCACCAGGGTTACAACAGAACACTGATTCACTAGAGGCTTCCTATCTAAATCACCAGGGTTACAACAGAACACTGATTCACTAGAGGCTTTAAATCTAAATCACCAGGGTTACAACAGAACACTAATTCACAAGAGGCTTTCTATCTAAATCACCAGGGTTACAACAGAACACTAATTCACTAGAGGCTTTCTATCTAAATCACCAGGGTTACAACAGAACACTGATTCACTAGAGGCTTTATATCTAAATCACCAGGGTTACAACATTACACTGATTCACTAGAGGCTTTATATCTAAATCACCAGGGTTACAACAGAACACTGATTCACTAGAGGCTTTATATCTAAATCACCAGGGTTACAACAGAACACTAATTCACAAGAGTCTTTCTATCTAAATCACCAGGGTTACAACAGAACACTGATTCACTAGAGGCTTTCTATCAAATCACCAGGGTTACAACAGAACACTGATTCACTAGAGGCTTTCTATCTAAATCACCAGGGTTACAACAGAACACTGATTCACTAGAGGCTTTCTATCTAAATCACCAGGGTTACAACAGAACACTGATTCACTAGAGGCTTTCTATCTAAATCACCAGGGTTACAACAGAACACTGATTCACTAGAGGCTTTATATCTAAATCACCAGGGTTACAACAGAACACTGATTCACTAGAGGCTTTCTATCTAAATCACCAGGGTTACAACAGAACACTGATTCACTAGAGGCTTTATATCTAAATCACCAGGGTTACAACAGAACACTGATTCACTAGAGGCTTTCTATCTAAATCACCAGGGTTACAACAGAACACTGATTCACTAGAGGCTTTATATCTAAATCACCAGGGTTACAACAGAACACTGATTCACTAGAGGCTTTCTATCTAAATCACCAGGGTTACAACAAAACACTGATTCACTAGAGGCTTTCTATCTAAATCACCAGGGTTACAACAGAACACTGAATCACTAGAGGCTTTATATCTAAATCACCAGGGTTACAACAGAACACTGGACCTCGATTTCAGCTCCAATCAAGAATGTTTTGAAAGTCTACAAAATGTAAAACTTGAAGTTGAATTTTCAGAACTCCATGTTATTACTTTTTTGTTAGGTTTGTTTCAGTTTATTTTCAAACCCTAAAATTGGCAAATGTTGAAATCCTCTGAGAGAGAGTGTGGGTGTGTGTGTGTGCCCAACAGAGAAGTGTGCTCACAAGCGGGAAGGAAGGGGGGAGTTGAGAAGGAAGGAGAGAGGGAGGGGGAGGAAGGAATGTGTGTTCCATTATAGAAGGTTCTGTGGACAGCCGAAGCATTCTGTCTGTTCAGCGTGTTTGAGAAGAGCCAGGTGACAGCACGGATAACAGGAGATCTATAGCTCTGTGTGTGTGTGTGTGTGTGTGTGTGTGTGTGTGTGTGTGTGTGTGTGTGTGTGTGTGTGTGTGTGTGTGTGTGTGTGTGTGTGTGTGTGTGTGTGTGTCTGTGTGTCTCTGTGTGTCTCTGTGTGTGCTTGTGTGTCTCTCTCTCGCTCTGTGCAGGTATGTATGCGTCTGTGTGTGTGTGTACTCCGTGGGCCAGGTCAGGGGTCGTGGTGTGTAACTACTTAAGATGTTGGAGGACTCGGTGGGTCAAAGGTCACATCAGACCAGTCAGTCACTCCTCTTAAAGTAGGTTTAGGCTACATTCCCAAATTGCACCCTAGGTAGTGCACTACTTTTGACCAGGGTCTATAGAGATTCTGTTTACTTGTATGCTTTAAACTGCCAAGTCAAGTACCGCCTACAATGTAATACTTCTACATCTGTACTGCTGCTCTGTGGGGGTTTGAGGCTGGGTGTCTGTAGAGCAACAACTGCTGATGTTCTACTTCTACATCTGTACTGCTGCTCTGTGGGGGTTTGAGGCTGGGTGTCTGTAGAGCAACAACTGCTGATGTTCTACTTCTACATCTGTACTGCTGCTCTGTGGGGGTTTGAGGCTGGGTGTCTGTAGAGCAACAACTGCTGATGTTCTACTTCTACATCTGTACTGCTGCTCTGTGGGGGTTTGAGGCTGGGTGTCTGTAGAGCAACAACTGCTGATGTTCTACTTCTACATCTGTACTGCTGCTCTGTGGGGGTTTGAGGCTGGGTGTCTGTAGAGCAACAACTGCTGATGTAAAAAGGGCTTTATAAAATAACGTTGATAGATTGATTAACTACTACTGCTACATTTAGGACTCTGATTACAGCCTTTGAGCAGCTCTAGTCTTCAGGCATCTCTGACTTTAGTTAGTGTGTTTATAGAGTGTTTATAGTGTGCTATGTGTTTATAAGGTAACCTAGTGGTTAGAGTGTTGGACTAGTAACTGAAAGGTTGCTAGATCAAATCCCTGAGCTGACAAGGTAAAGATCTGTCCTTCTGCCCCTGAACAAGGCAGTTAACCCACTGTTCCTAGACCAGTTAACCCACTGTTCCCCGGTAGGCCGTCATTGTAAATAAGAATTTGTTCTTCTACTGACTTGCCAAGTTAAATAAAGGTTAAATCAAATAAAAATGGTGTTATAATTATGTTAAAATGTGTTTATAGCCTTAATAGATCACAGACTATATATGTATTATACATGGTAGAAACCTTTCTATAGAGTTAGAGATAATAACAAGTGTGTGTGTGTGTGTGTGTGTGTGTGTGTGTGTGTGTGTGTGTGTGTGTGTGTGTGTGTGTGTGTGTGTGTGTGTGTGTGTGTGTGTGTGTGTGTGTGTGTGTGTGTGTGTGTGTGTGTGTGTGTGTGTGTGTGTGTGTGTGTGTGTGTCTCTGTGTGTGTGTGTGTGTCTGTGTCTGTGTCTGTGTCTGTGTCTGTGTGTGTGTGTGTGTGTGTGGAGGTGGTACATGTTGATATTTCTCTAAATGTGTTACATTTCTGAAGCTGTCAGGGGGAGGGAATGTGACAAGTCGGTTACACGGTTGACGTTCTGACTGTTTTCTCACGGGAAAAGCGCCCCGGAACCAAGGGGGCGTTTAGTGTGACTAGCTGTCGGGTCAGAACAGATGGAGAGCACAGGAATCTGCTTCGCTCATTGGTTTCCAGAATATAGACTTCGGGGCCCTCCAATCTAGTCCTATGTCTATTACTAATAGGCTATTTAGTATACAAACAAATAAAGCAGACGCTTCTTACACGTATGAGCTATATTATCTCAAAACCGTTTAATTAAGATACACATTGTAGGCAATTTACACATGAGTTTATTGATCTGTATTACTCTAATATATCGGTGCAAGTGGTTACTGTTTCTCACCCGCGGGGGCTGTGTGAGGGTGTTTTGAATTTGTGCGTGTGCATATTTGTGTGTGAGTGAGTGGATATTTACTGCTCTGCAACACGACGCTGATGTAGGCTATCTTCAGACCTGCGCGTGCTGCCGTACTAATATTTATAAGAGCTATCTGGACGTGGCGCCAAGAACATCCGTGCATGTCCGCGTTAAGACACACACACACACACACACACACACACACACACACACTCACACTCACACTCACACTCACACTGAGCGAGAGACCGAGAAGTTCGACCGCTCGGGGCGTGGTTTGGAGCGTGTCACTCAAGCGGAGGAGTCAGCTGCTGGCACGAGTCTGGGCGGGGTGACGTGTGCGGAGCTGGAGCCCAGGCAGCAGCAGAAGTTCGTTATTAATGTCAGGACTTCCTCCTGTCTGTTAGTCACCAGTCTACTGCCGGAGGCTCCCAACGGTTTTACACAGATCTTCCATCCTGTCGAAATGAAACGGAACTTTTACGGTACAAAACAGAATTGTTGATTCTGATGGACCCGTAACCTTCTTTCCAGAGACCACGATGTGAATAAATAGTCACTTGCAGGAGTTATTGGTGGATTTTTGTGGTTACTGAAAGGCGGGACGTGGTCTGACCATACTGGGGCGGAGGAGCGGTTGGTCAACCATGCTGTGGCCAGGTTTAGCGCACTGGGTAGCGGCTGTGTTTCTCTGTCGGGTCGCCTCGGCGCAGTACACCAGCGACCAGTGCAGCTGGAGAGGAAGGTAGGTTTATTATTGTATGTGTGTTATTCGACACGTTTTATTAACCCTTATAGGATGTAGACTATACGCCTACAATCCTGTTGCCGAGTGGTTAGAGGAGTGTTGGGTAATATGTCAGTGTTGATATGAACCAGTATAACAGGCTGATACAGTCAGTCCAACAGCGGTAGATGTTATGGAAACCCTCGTTTCCTCCCTGCACTTCCAGATGTTGCGCAATAATGCCCTGAACAGCGAGACCACAACATATGTGTAGGTGCAAACAGGTTGGATAGATTAAGTCTGACGCATTTCATATGTTTTTGCAATAAACGGGGGGAAGGGGGGGGTGAACCCCGGGGGGGGGGTGGTGAATCCCTTGACACCCCCAGCCTCTGTGAGAGTGAGTGAGTGAGGGAGAGAGAGAGACGTCCTTCCTTATACAATGAGATTGTGTTTATACATGCGTTATGTAGTTTAGGCCTGATGGATTTGCATAGGGAACGTGTTTGTTTCTCCTGTCCTGTTGCCTATAGCGATGTGAGCTCCAATTGGCGGCGTGCCATAATATTCAAAGAAAACACGATAACATATTTTGAACTGTTCCAGTTAAATATATCAAATCTCCGTGCGTGCGCCAAAAGGAGAGCTTGGGTTGGGCGCTTGGACCGTGGAGCCACCAGAGGGAAAAGGAGAGCTTGGGTTGGGCGCTTGGACCGTGGAGCCACCAGAGGGAAAAGGAGAGCTTGGGTTGGGCGCTTGGACTGTGGAGCCGTCAGAGGGGAAATGATAGGTTTTCAGCGCTACATCTCGTGTTGAGTTCATACCTTACCTTTCACATACTCATACAACTGTGTTCTAGGCTATTGTATATAGCATGGCACCCTCCAGATAGTGAGTGCGCAGCCACTCCTGTCATTACAGTAAAATGAACAGGTCCATATGGCCCTTTGATCCGTCGTTTTAAGACGCTGCGTAATAAAAATAACGACTGTGCGACGCTTTCTTGTTGCCGCGCCGCGGTGCGGTTTTCTTTTGAAGATATCAACTTCGAACAAGTGTATCTTTTACTGATCTTAAAGTGCAGCGCATCCCAGATAACCGACCACACATCCTCCCTCCCATGCGCTCCGGGTATTGGTCACATCGGGTCACAGTTTATAGAGAGAGAGACTCATGCTGTAATCAAGTTGCTCTTTAAACGACCTCTTAACTAAGTGATAAGGTATCATGCATAGGAAGTTAACTGTTAAATATGTTTGTTGTGTTCATGTTATGACCAACAACATTGCTTCCTCAAACATCAAATATATTCATTACAAGTTTCCTAACCTCTTCTATCCCCCTCTACCCTCTCCTCCTCCCTCATCATCATAACCTCTCCTCCCTCATCATCATAACCTCTCCTCCCCATCATCATCATAACCTCTCCTCCCCATCATCATCATAACCTCTCCTCCTCCCTCATCATCATAACCTCTCCTCCTCCCTCATCATCATAACCTCTCCTCCTCCCTCATCATCATAACCTCTCCTCCTCCCCCATCATCATAACCTCTCCTCCTCCCTCATCATCATAACCTCTCCTCCTCCCCCATCATCATAACCTCTCCTCCTCCCTCATCATCATAACCTCTCCTCCTCCCTCATCATCATAACCTCTCCTCCTCCCCCATCATCATAACCTCTCCTCCTCCCTCATCATCATAACCTCTCCTCCTCCTCCCCATCATCATAACCTCTCCTCCTCCCCCATCATCATAACCTCTCCTCCTCCCTCATCATCATAACCCTCTCCTCCCTCATCATCATAACCTCTCCTCCTCCCCCATCATCATAACCTCTCCTCCTCCCTCATCATCATAACCTCTCCTCCCTCATCATCATAACCTCTCCTCCTCCCCCATCATCATAACCTCTCCTCCTCCCTCATCATCATAACCTCTCCTCCTCCCTCATCATCATAACCTCTCCTCCTCCCTCATCATCATAACCTCTCCTCCTCCCCCATCATCATAACCTCTCCTCCTCCCTCATCATCATAACCTCTCCTCCCTCCTCATCATCATAACCTCTCCCCCTCCCTCATCATCATAACCTCTCCTCCTCCCTCATCATCATAACCTCTCCTCCTCCCTCATCATCATAACCTCTCCTCCTCCCTCATCATCATAAACCTCTCCCTCTCTCCTCCCTCCCTCATCATCATAACCTCTCTCCTCCCTCTCTCATCCTCACTCTCTACCTCTCTCCTCCTCCCTCTCTCATCCTCACTCTCTCCCTCTCTCCTCCTCCCTCTCTCATCCTCACTCTCTCCCTCTCTCCTCCTCCCTCTCTCCCTCTCTCATCCTCCCTCTCTCTCTCCCTCTCTCCTCTCCCAGTGGTCTGACCCATGAGTCTCACTCCCGTGATGTGGAGCAGGTATACCTGCGTTGCTCCCAGGGCAGTCTAGAGTGGCTCTATCCTACTGGGGCCCTCATCGTCAACCTGCGGCCCAACACGGAGCCCACGTCTGGGGCTTCCCCCGGCCTGCACGCCTGCATCAAGCCCCAGACAGACTCCCGCGGATCACACCTCTACCTGGAGAGAGCTGGACAGCTCCGCCTGCTGATGTCTGAGACAGAACAGGTAGATGGTCAGTCATTCAGTCAATCAGTCGGTCAGTCATTCAGTCAGTCAGTCATTGTCATTCAGTCGGTCAGTCGGTCAGTCATTCAGTCGGTCGGTCATTCAGTCGGTCAGTCACGTTTATTCATAAATCCCTTTTTTTTACATCAGAAATAGATATTTCACAGTAACCTGACTAAGAACAGCACAGATATTTCACAGTACCTCTCCTCCTCCCTGACTGAGAACCGCACAGATATTTCACAGTAACCTGACTAAGAACAGCACAGATATTTCACAGTAACCTGACTGAGAACAGCACAGATATTTCACAGTAACCTGACTAAGAACAGCACAGATATTTCACAGTAACCTGACTGAGAACAGCACAGATATTTCACAGTAACCTGACTGAGAACAGCACAGATATTTCACAGTAACCTGACTGAGAACAGCACAGATATTTCACAGTAACCTGACTGAGAACCGCACAGATATTTCACAGTAACCTGACTGAGAACAGCACAGATATTTCACAGTAACCTGACTGAGAACAGCACAGATATTTCACAGTAACCTGACTGAGAACAGCACAGATATTTCACAGTAACCTGACTGAGAACAGCACAGATATTTCACAGTAACCTGACTGAGAACAGCACAGATATTTCACAGTAACCTGACTGAGAACAGCACAGATATTTCACAGTAACCTGACTGAGAACAGCACAGATATTTCACAGTAACCTGACTGAGAACAGCACAGATATTTCACAGTAACCTGACTGAGAACAGCACAGATATTTCACAGTAACCTGACTGAGAACAGCACAGATATTTCACAGTAACCTGACTGAGAACAGCACAGATATTTCACAGTAACCTGACTGAGAACAGCACAGATATTTCACAGTAACCTGACTGAGAACAGCACAGATATTTCACAGTAACCTGACTGAGAACAGCACAGATATTTCACAGTAACCTGACTGAGAACAGCACAGATATTTCACAGTAACCTGACTGAGAACAGCACAGATATTTCACAGTAACCTGACTGAGAACAGCACAGATATTTCACAGTAACCTGACTGAGAACAGCACAGATATTTCACAGTAACCTGACTGAGAACAGCACAGATATTTCACAGTAACCTGACTGAGAACAGCACAGATATTTTCACAGTAACCTGACTGAGAACAGCACAGATATTTCACAGTAACCTGACTGAGAACAGCACAGATATTTCACAGTAACCTGACTGAGAACAGCACAGATATTTCACAGTAACCTGACTGAGAACAGCACAGATATTTCACAGTAACCTGACTGAGAACAGCACAGATATTTCACAGTAACCTGACTGAGAACAGCACAGATATTTCACAGTAACCTGACTGAGAACAGCACAGATATTTCACAGTAACCTGACTGAGAACAGCACAGATATTTCACAGTAACCTGACTGAGAACAGCACAGATATTTCACAGTAACCTGACTGAGAACAGCACAGATATTTCACAGTAACCTGACTGAGAACAGCACAGATATTTCACAGTAACCTGACTGAGAACAGCACAGATATTTCACAGTAACCTGACTGAGAACAGCACAGATATTTCACAGTAACCTGACTGAGAACAGCACAGATATTTCACAGTAACCTGACTGAGAACAGCACAGATATTTCACAGTAACCTGACTGAGAACAGCACAGATATTTCACAGTAACCTGACTGAGAACAGCACAGATATTTCACAGTAACCTGACTGAGAACAGCACAGATATTTCACAGTAACCTGACTGAGAACAGCACAGATATTTCACAGTAACCTGACTGAGAACAGCACAGATATTTCACAGTAACCTGACTGAGAACAGCACAGATATTTCACAGTAACCTGACTGAGAACAGCACAGATATTTCACAGTAACCTGACTGAGAACAGCACAGAGCAGGTTACATAGGCAGAAAACACATGCTTAAGTTTAACTGTAAATATAATTGTTGATATGTTCATAAAGTACTCGTGGGAAAATGATTATCTCAGTGTCATCACACCAGTACATTACACCAGTACATTAAACCAGTACATACATTAAACCAGTACATTACACCAGTACATACATTACACCAGTACATACATTACACCAGTACATTACACCAGTACATTACACCAGTACATTACACCAGTACATTACACCAGTACATTACACCAGTACATTACACCAGTACATACATTACACCAGTACATTACACCAGTACATTACACCAGTACATTACACCAGTACATACATTACACCAGTCCATACATTACACCAGTACATTACACCAGTACATACATTACACCAGTACATTACACCAGTACATACATTAAACCAGTACATACATTACACCAGTACATTACACCAGTACATTACACCAGTACATACATTACACCAGTACATACATTAAACCAGTACATACATTACACCAGTACATTACACCAGTACATTACACCAGTACATACATTAAACCAGTACATACATTACACCAGAACATTACACCAGTACATACATTAAACCAGTACATACATTACACCAGTACATTACACCAGTACATACATTACACCAGTACATATTTAATCATGTTTGTTATATTTCCAGGCGCATGGCAGGGTGCAGTGTTTCTCCCTGACAGAGGGGGCGCTGTTCATAGAGGCAGTGGGCCAGCAGGACATCAGCAAGAGGATCACAGTGTTTCAGTATGAACTGGTGGCCAGCCACGGACCTGGAGCTCATCTGTACCCACACCTCAACACTGGCACTGGTAAGAGACCAACACACACACACACCTCAACACTGGCACTGGTAAGAGACCCACACACACACACACCTGAACACTGGACCTGGTAAGAGACCAACACACACACACACACACACACACCTGAACACTGGACCTGGTAAGAGACCAACACACACACACACACCTGAACACTGGCACTGGTAAGAGACCAACACACACGCACACACACCTCAACACTGGCACTGGTAAGAGACCAACACACACGCACACACACCTCAACACTGGCACTGGTAAGAGACCAACACACACGCACACACACCTCAACACTGGCACTGGTAAGAGACCACACACACACACACACACACACACACACACACACACACACACACACACACACACACACACACACACACACACACACACACACACACACACACACACACACACACACACACACACACACACACACACACACACACACACACACACACACACACACACACACACACCTCAACACTGGCACTGGTAAGAGACCAACACACAGGAGATGACAGGAGTTAAACAGGGTGTCTGTCTGTCTAGCCTAATAAAGCAGTCTAGCCCAGACCCACACATCCACAGCCCTGCTGTCACTCAAGAGACAGACCGGACCAGACCAGAGACCCCCCTCCCTCTCTTACTGCTGTCCTCTATCCCCCTCTCCTCTCACCCGTCTCTCTCCTCTCTCTCCCATCTCCCTCCCCCCTCTCTATCCCATCTCCCTCCCTCCTCTCTCTCCCATCTCCCTCCCTCCTCTCTATCCCATCTCCCTCCCTCCTCTCTCCCATCTCCCTCCCTCCTCTCTCTCCCATCTCCCTCCCTCCTCTCTATCCCATCTCCCTCCCTCCTCTCTCTCCCATCTCCCTCCCTCCTCTCTCTCCCATCTCCCTCCCTCCTCTCTCTCCCATCTCCCTCCCTCCCCTCCTCTCTCTCCCATCTCCCTCCCTCCCTCCTCTCTCTCCCATCTCCCTCCCTCCCCCTCCCATCTCCTCCTCCCTCCTCTCTCTCCCATCTCCCTCCCTCCCTCCTCTCTCTCCCATCTCCCTCCCTCCCTCCTCTCTCTCCCATCTCCCTCCCTCCTCTCTCTCCCTCCCTCCTCTCTCTCCCATCTCCCTCCCTCCTCTCTCTCTCGTCTCCCTCTCTGACATATAAATACAAGCAGGCTAATCAACAGGTCACACTGGGGTCAAGCCCAGGGGTCAGCCAATCATCATCCAGCTGTCAATCGGTGGTGTCTGCTGCAAGACAGGGAGAGGGTTGGAGGGAGGGAGAACGGGAGAGAGAGAAAGGTTTGTATCTGCCTAGTACAGGTGGGGAGGGAGAGAGAGAGAGAGAGAGAGAGAGAGGAGAGAGAGAGAGAGAGGAGAGAGAGAGAGAGAGAGAGAGAGGAGAGAGAGAGAGAGAGAGAGAGAGAGAGAGAGAGAGAGAGAGAGAGAGGAAGAGAGAGAGAGAGAGATGTTTGTAATCTGTCTGGTACAGGTATGTGTGCACCATAAAACCATTGACAGACAAAGAAAGACTGTGTGTTTAATGGTTTTTACTGGCAGACAGGGTCAAAGGTTACCACCCTGACTACCCTCTCCCACCTGTTGTTTCACACACACACACACACACACACACACACACACACACACACACACACACACACACACACACACACACACACACACACACACACACACACACACACACACACACACACACACACACACGAAAATCCTTAATCTTGTACCCTCCCCCATAGACATCCATCTCATCCTCCCTCTCCCTCCTCATTCCTCCTCCTCACCCCTCCCTCTCTCCCTTCTCACCCCTCCCTCTCTCCCTTCTCATCCCTCCCTCTCTCCCTTCTCACCCCTCCCTCTCTCCCTTCTCATCCCTCCCTCTCTCTCTCCCTCCTCATCCCTCCCTCCTCACCCCTCCCTCTCTCCCTCCTCATTCCTCCCTCTCTCCCTCATTCCTCTCTCTCTTCCTCCTCATCCCTCATTCCTCCCCCTCTCTTGCCTCACCCCTCCCTCTCGACCCCAAATAGAGTTAGGGGGAACAGCAAGGGGGTGAGAGAACCAGACTTCCCCCTCTCACACCTCCTCTCCCCTCTCTCAGGAAGTGAGGGATGGATGGGGGAGGGAAAGAAGTCTTCTTTATATCTGATGCTAGTGTTGTACATGACCGGTCAACCGTTTTAGAACACCTACTAATTCAAGGGTTTTTCTTTATTTGGGGGTATACAGAAAATAGCCCTATTTGGTAAAAGTCCAAGGACAGCTCAAATAAGCAAAGAGAAACAGTCCATCATTACTTTAAGACATGAAGGTCAGTCAATTCGCTTTCAACATTTCTTCAAGCGCAGTTGCAAAAACCATCAAGCACTATGATGAAACTGGTTCTCATGAGGACCACCACAGGAAGGGAAGACCCAGAGTTACCTCTGCTGCAGAGGATAAGTTCATTAAAGTTTCCAGCCTCAGAAATTGCAGCCCAAATAAATGCTTCACAGAGTTCAGGTAACAGACACATCACAACATCAACTGTTCAGCAGAGACTACATGAATTAGGCCTTCATGGTTGAATTGCTGCAAAGAAACCACTACTAAAGGACCCCAATAAGAAGAAGAGACTTGCTTGGGCCAAGAAACACGAGCAATGGACATTAGACACCGGTGGAAATGTGTCCTTTGGTCTGGAGTCTAAATTGGAGATTTTTCCAGATCTTGTGAGACGCTGTGGATGCAGAGGATGACTTCTGTATTTTGTGTATTTCACACCGTAAAGTATGGAGGAGGAGGTGTTGGTGGTGTGGGTGTATGGATGATCTCTGTTTGTGTATTTCACACCGTAAAGCATGGAGGAGGAGGTGTTATGGTGTGGATGTATGGATGATCTCTGTTTGTGTATTTCACACCGTAAAGCAT
>NC_068430.1:81156710-81181710 GCF_023373465.1 Oncorhynchus keta
CTCCCCATATCTCTCTCCTCCCCATATATCTCTCCTCCCCATATCTCTGCTCCCCATATCTCTCCTCCCCATATCTCTCTCTCCCCATATATCTCCTCCCCATATCCCCATATCTCTCCTCCCCATATCTCTCTCCTCCCCATATCTCTCTCCTCCCCATATATCTCTCCTCCCCATATCTCTCTCCTCCCCATATCTCTCCTCTCTCTCCTCCCCATATCTCTCTCCTCCCCATATCTCTCTCCTCCCCATATCTCTCTTCTCCCTCTCCTCCCCATATCTCTCTCCTCCCCATATATCTCTGCTCCCCATATATCTCTGCTCCCCATATATCTCTTCTCTCTCTCCTCCCCATATCTCTCTTCTCTCTCTCCTCCCCATATCTCTCTCCTCCCTCTCCTCCCCATATTTCTCTCCCCCCTCTCCTCCCCATATCTCTCTCCCCCCTCTCCTCCCCATATCTCTCTCCTCCCTCTCCTCCCCATATCTCTCTCCCCCTCTCCTCCCCATATCTCTCTCCTCCCTCTCCTCCCCATATCTCTCTCCTCCCTCTCCCCCTCTCCTCCCCATATCTCTCTCCCCCCTCTCCTCCCCATATTTCTCTCCTCCCTCTCCTCCCCATATCTCTCTCCCCCCTCTCCTCCCCATATTTCTCTCCTCCCTCTCCTCCCCATATCTCTCTCCTCCCCATATCTCTCTCCTCCCCATATCTCTCTTCTCTCTCTCCTCCCCATATCTCTCTCCTCTCTCTCCTCCCCATATCTCTCTCCGCCTTCTCCTCCCCATATCTCTCTTCTCTCTCTCCTCCCCATATCTCTCTCCTCCCTCCCCCCTCTCCTCCCCATATCTCTCTCCCCCTCTCCTCCCCATATCTCTCTCCTCCCTCTCCTCCCCATATCTCTTTCCTCCCTCTCCTCCCCATATCTCTCTCCTCCCTCTCCTCCCCATATCTCTCTCCTCCCTCTCCTCCCCATATCTCTCTCCCCCTCTCCTCCCCATATCTCTCTTCTCTCTCTCCTCCCCATATCTCTCTCCTCCCCATATCTCTCTCCTCCCCATATATCTCTCCTCCCCATATCTCTCTCCTCCCCATATCTCTCTCCTCCCCATATCTCTCTTCTCCCTCTCCTCCCCATATCTCTCTCCTCCCCATATATCTCTGCTCCCCATATATCTCTGCTCCCCATATATCTCTTCTCTCTCTCCTCCCCATATCTCTCTTCTCTCTCTCCTCCCCATATCTCTCTCCTCCCTCTCCTCCCCATATCTCCCCCTCTCCTCCCCATATCTCTCTCCCCCTCTCCTCCCCATATCTCTCTCCTCCCTCTCCTCCCCATATCTCTCTCCTCCCCATATCTCTCTCCTCTCTCTCCTCCCTCTCCTCCCCATATCTCTCTCCTCCCCATATATCTCTCTCCTCCCTCTCTCCTCCCCATATCTCTCTCCCTCCCTCTTTCTCTCCAGCGGGTCGTGGCAGTATCCGTGGCGTTGACACGCCCTCGTCATCAGACCACTCCTCCGTTGCCGTGACGCTAAGCCGCCTGTTCCATCAGAAGAGCGGAGTGTTCTCTTGGGACGGAGCCAGAGGAAAGGGGTGGTCCGGACGTCTGAACACGCCCCTGCGGTGCCGGCTGCAGCCGAGGGAGAAGGGGGACTTCCTGTTCACGGGGGCAGTGCGGTTCGGAGAGGCGTGGCTTGGCTGTTCCCCGCACTACCGCCACTTTCTGAAGCTCTACCGGACCGCCCTGGAGACTGGAAGTAACCCCTGTCACATGGACATGGACACAGACTGAGGCACGCCCCTTCCGCCAAGGAGACAACCAATCAGGGAACAGGATTGGGAAACAAACTCAGCGAATCAGGGACATATCAGAGAGAGGGCTGGGTCGCTGGCTGGACTGACAGGGCCCTGATCCAATCAGAGGAGGGAGGTCGTAAAGGGGCGGAATCTTTGATATGCCTGAGAGGTGATTGGACGTGGTCCCAAGCCCTGCTAACCGATTGGCTGAAGCTCTTACAGTTGCCTAGCAGCAAGGATAGTTGGCCTGTGTCTGAACAGTTCTAAAGCCATCTGTCATCATAGAATGTCTTAAGACGCTGGTGTGTGTGTGTCTGTGTGTGTGTCTGTGTGTGTGTGTCTGTGTGTTTGGAAATATATGTAAATATGATCATTGTTGTAATGAAAGTTTGTTTCGTGAAAAGCTCTATGTTTACAGTTTAGAGGTTGTCTTCTGACCGAAGTGTATAGTGGGTTCCTGCACAGCGTGTGTCTTAGCGTGTTCGTGTGTGTCTTAGCGTACTCTTGTGTGTGTTTGTGTGTGCGCACTAGGGAGTGTGTGAACGTGTATGTACTAGCCTGTGAATGCGTGTGTGCGCTAGTGTGTGTGGTTCTGCACTAGCTTGTGTGAAGGTGTGTGTGTGTGAAGGTGTGTGTGTGAAGGTGTGTGTGTGTGTGTGTGATGTGTGTGTGTGTGTGTGTGTGTGTGTGTGTGTGTGTGTGTGTGTGTGTGTGTGTGTGTGTGTGTGTGTGTGTGTGTGTGTGTGTGTGTGTGTGTGTGTGTGTGTGTGTGTGTGTGTGTGTGTGTGTGAAGGTGTGCGTGTGTGAACGTGTGTGTGTGTGAAGGTGTGTGTGTGTGAAGGTGTGTGTGTGTGAAGGTGTGTGTGTGTGATGGTGTGTGTGTGTGTGTGTGTGTGTGTGAAGGTGTGTGTGTGAAGGTGTGTGTGTGTGTGAACGTGTGTGTCTGCGACTGTGTTAAAGTACAATAGCACTCTGGCTCTCTGTTCTAGGGAATAAACTATCTTCCTGGAGTCTTTACTTTGCTGTGTCTAGATGTGTCTGTGTCACATTGGATTTATCGACAGTGTTTATAAGGTACTGTTTTGAAGTATCCTCGTGTGTGTGTGTGTGTGTGTGTGTGTGTGTGTGTGTGTGTGTGTGTGTGTGTGTGTGTGTGTGTGTGTGTGTGTGTGTGTGTGTGCGGGCGTGCGTGCGTGTGTGTGTGTGTGTGTGTGTACTATCACAGTAAAGGGGAGAGAGAGAGAGTGTGTGTGTATATATTATCACAGTATAGGGAGAGAGTAGAGGCAGACTTTTATGATCCATTTTATTTATTTTCCGACACCTTCGGCCAAAACCACTTCAACAACCACACTAGTGCGAGTGAGTGTGTGTGTGTGTGTGTGTGTGTGTGTGTGTGTGTGTGTGTGTGAGTGTGTGTGTGCATGTCTGTTACAGATTCATTCATTGTCCAATGTTCACAAATGTCCAATGAAAATGTGCATTTGGGCTATCCTTCTGAAACACACACACAGGTTGGACTGAGTGGTGGAGGAGGGGAAGGATGGAGGCAGGGAGAATTGGAGGGAGGGATGGAGGTAGAGAAGGATGGAGGTATAGAAGGAAAGATGGAGGGAGAGAAGGATGGAGGGAGAGAAGGAAAGATGGAGGTACAGAAGGATGGAGGGAGAGAAGGATGGATGGAAGGAGAGAAGGGAAAGATGGAGGTACAGAAGGAAGGATGGAGGTAGAGAAGGATGGAGGTAGAGAAGGATGGAGGGAGAGAAGGATGGATGGAAGGAGAGAAGGAAAGATGGAGGTACAGAAGGGGAAGGATGGAGGTAGAGAAGGATGGAGGGAGAGAAAGAAGGATGGAGGTAGAGAAGGATGGATGGAAGGAGAGAAGGAAGGATGGAGGAGAGAAGGAAGGATGGAGGTAGAGAAGGATGGAGGGAGAGAAAGAAGGATGGAGGTAGAGAAGGATGGAGGGAGAGAAGGAAAGATGGAGGGAGAGAAGGATGGAGGGAGAGAAGGAAAGATGGAGGTAGAGAAGGATGGAGGGAGAGAAGGAAAGGATGGATAGAGAGGATGGAAAGATGGAGGGAGAGAAGGAAGGATGGAGGTAGAGAAGGATGGAGATGGAGGTAGAGAAGGAAGAGATGGAGGTAGAGAAGGATGGAGGTAGGAGAGAAGGTAGAGAAGGGATGGAGGTAGAGGATGGAGAGAAGGAAAGATGGAGGGAGAGAAGGATGGAGGGAGGTAGAGAAGGATGGAAAGATGGAGGTAGAGAAGGGATGGAGGAGAGAAGGATGGAGGGAGAGAAGGAAGGATGGAGGAGGATGGAGGTAGAGAAGGATGGAGGAGGAAGGAAAGATGGAGGTAGAGAAGGATGGAGGGAGAGAAGGAAGGATGGAGGGAGAGAAGGATGGATGGAGGTAGAAGGAAGGATGGAGGTAGAGAAGGATGGAGGGAGAGGAAGAAGGAGAGAAGGATGGAGGTAGAGAAGGATGGATGGAAGGAGAGAAGGAAAGATGGAGGGAGAGAAGGATGGATGGAGGTAGAGAAGGATGGATAGAGAAGGATGGAGGGAGAGAAGGAAAGATGGAGGAAAGAAGGATGGAGGTAGAGAAGGATGGAGGGAGAGAAGGAGAGAAGGATGGAGGGAGGAAGGAAAGATGGATGGAAGGAGAGAAGGATGGAGGGAGAGAAGGAAGGATGGAGGTAGAGAAGGATGGAGGTAGAGAAGGAAAGATGGAGGAGAGAAGGAAAGATGGAGGAGAGAAGGAAGGATGGAGGGAGAGAAAGAAAGATGGAGGGAGAGAAGGATGGAAGGAGAGAAGGAAAGATGGAGGGAGAGAAGGATGGAGGGAGAGAAGGAAAGATGGAGGGAGAGAAGGATGGAGGGAGAGAAGGATGGATGGAGGGAGAGAAGATGGAAGGAGAGAAGGATGGAGGGAGAGAAGGATGGAAAGATGGAGGGAGAGAAGGATGGAGGGAGAGAAGGAAGATGGAGATGGAAGGAGAGAGGATGGAGAGAAGGAAAGATGGAGGAAGATGGAGGGAGAGAAGGATGGATGGAGGAGAGAAGGAAAGATGGAAGGAGATGGAAGGATGGAGAAAGAAAGATGGAGGTAGAGAAGGATGGAGGGAGAGAAGGAAAGATGGAGGGAGAGAAGGATGGATGGAGAGAAAGATGGATGGAAGGATGGGAGAGAAGGAAAGATGGAGGAGAGAAGGATGGAGGAGAAGATGGAAGGAGGAGAGAAGGATGGAGGGAGAGAAAGGAAAGATGGAAGTAGAGAAGGATGGAGGGAGAGAGAAAGATGGAGGTAGAGAAGGATGGAGGGAGAGAAGGATGGAAGGAGGATGGAAAGGATGGATGGATGGGGAGAGAAGGAAAGATGGAGGGAGAGAAGGATGGAAGGAGAGAAGGATGGAAGGAGAGAAGGATGGATGGAGGGAGAGAAGGAAAGATGGAAGGAGAGAAGGATGGAGGGAGGTAGAGAAGGAAAGATGGAGATAGAGAAGAATGGAGGGAGAGAAAGAAAGATGGAGGTAGAGAAGGATGGAGGGAGAGAAGGAAAGATGGAAGGAGAGAAGGATGGATGGAGGTAGAGAAGGAAAGATGGAAGGAGAGAAGGATGGATGGAGGGAGAGAAGGAAAGATGGAGGGAGAGAAGGATGGAGGGAGGGATGACCTCAGTGCCAGTGGGGGGTCACATTTCCCTACAGGAAGAACAGCAATGTTTGGAATGTCTCCCTCCCTCACACACACACACACACACACACACACACTTTCTCTGCTGTGTTGTGAGTGTACACCCACATGAGTTTGTAAAATGTCTGCCCTGCTAGAGCTGACCCAGTCAGCTGTAAGTGCTGTCATTGTGAAGTGGGCTCACAGAACGGGACAACAGCTCAGCCATGAAGTGGATGACCTCACACGCTCACAGAACGGGACAACAGCTCAGCCATGAAGTGGATGACCTCACACGCTCACAGAACGGGACAACAGCTCAGCCATGAAGTGGATGACCTCACACGCTCACAGAACGGGACAACAGCTCAGCCATGAAGTGGATGACCTCACACGCTCACAGAACGGGACAACAGCTCAGCCATGAAGTGGATGACCTCACACGCTCACAGAACGGGACAACAGCTCAGCCATGAAGTGGATGACCTCACACGCTCACAGAACGGAACAACAGCTCAGCCATGAAGTGGATGACCTCACACGCCCACAGAACGGGACACGGGAAGTGCGTAGCACGTAAAAATCGTCTGTCCTCGGTTGCAATATTCACTACCGAGTTCAAAACTGCCTCTGGAAGCAACATCAGCACAAGAACTGTTCATCGGGAGCTTCATGAAATGGGTTTCCATGGCCGAGCAGCCGCATACAAGCCTAAGATCCCCATGCTCAATGCCAAGCGTTGGCTGGAGTGGTGTAAAGCTCAGCGCCATTGGATTCTGGAGCAGTGGAAACGCCTTCTCTGGAATTAACCATCTGGCAGTTCGACGGACCAATCTGGGTTTGCTGGATGCCAGGAGATGGATACCTGCATCAATGCATAGTGCCAACTGTAAAGTTTGGTGGAGGAGGAATAATGGTCTGGGGAGGCCGAACCGCACAAAATCATTGTCCGACCTTACTAATGCTCTTGTGGCTGAATGGAAGCAAGTCCCCACAGCAATGTTCCAACATCTAGTGGAAATTCTTCCAAGAAGAGTGGAGGCTGTTATAGCAGCAAAGGGGGGGAACAACTCCATATTAATGCCCATGATTGTGGAATGAGATGTAAGATGAGCAGGTGTCCACATACTTTTGGTCATTTAGTGTTTCCTGTAGTTATACATACATGAGACACAACGTATCACATAACCATGAATGGAAGTGTATACTGTAGTTATACATACATGAGACACAACATATAACATAACCATGAATGGAAGTGTATACTGTAGTTATACATACATGAGACACAACATATAACATAACCCTCTCCTACCCCAGCCAAACCCTCTCCTACCCCAGCCAAACACTCTCCTACCCCAGCCAAACCCTCTCCTACCCCAGCCAAACCCTCTCCTACCCCAGCCAAACCCTCTCCTACCCCAGCCAAACACTCTCCTACCCCAGCCAAACCCTCTCCTACCCCAGCCAAACACTCTCCTAATCCGGACAACGCTCGGCCAATTGTGCACCGCCCTATGGGACTCCCGTCACGGCCGGTTGTGATACAGCCCGGGATGGAACCCGGGTCTGTAGTGACCCCCCTAGCACTGCGATGCAGTGCCTTAGACCACTGCACCACTCTGGAGGTTTATTAAGACAGGGAGAGAAGAAGAGAGGAGGGTGAACTCATAGTGTGTTTTAATGATAAGAGAGAAGGGTGAACTCATAGTGTGTTTTAATGATAAGAGAGAAGGGTGAACTCATAGTGTGTTTTAATGATAAGAGAGAAGGGTGAACTCATAGTGTGTTTTAATGATAAGAGAGAAGGGTGAACTCATAGTGTGTTTTAATGATAAGAGAGGAGGGTGAACTCATAGTGTGTTTTAATGATAAGAGAGAAGGGTGAACTCATAGTGTGTTTTAATGATAAGAGAGAAGGGTGAACTCATAGTGTGTTTTAATGATAAGAGAGAAGGGTGAACTCATAGTGTGTTTTAATGATAAGAGAGAAGGGTGAACTCATAGTGTGTTTTAATGATAAGAGAGAAGGGTGAACTCATAGTGTGTTTTAATGAGATGAGAGAAGAAGAGAGGAGGGTGAACTCGTAGTGGGTTTTAATGATATGAGAAGAAGAGAGAAGGGTGAACTCGTAGTGGGTTTTAATGATATGAGAGAAGAAGAGAGAAGGGTGAACTCGTAGTGGGTTTTAATGAGAAGAGAGGAGGGTGAACTCGTAGTGGGTTTTAATGATATGAGAGAAGAGAGGAGGGTGAACTCATAGTGGGTTTTAATGATATGAGAGAAGAGAGGAGGGTGAACTCGTAGTGGGTTTTAATGATATGAGAGAAGAAGAGAGGAGGGTGAACTTAGTGTGTTTTAGTGAAAGGAGAGAAGAAGAGAGGAGGGTGAACTCGTAGTGGGTTTTAATGATATGAGAGAAGAAGAGAGAAGGGTGAACTCGTAGTGGGTTTTAATGATATGAGAGAAGAAGAGAGGAGGGTGAACTTAGTGTGTTTTAGTGAAAGGAGAGAAGAAGAGAGGAGGGTGAACTCGTAGTGGGTTTTAATGATATGAGAGAAGAAGAGAGAAGGGTGAACTCGTAGTGGGTTTTAATGATATGAGAGAAGAAGAGAGGAGGGTGAACTTAGTGTGTTTTAGTGAAAGGAGAGAAGAAGAGAGGAGCGTGAACTCGTAGTGGGTTTTAATGATATGAGAAAAGAGAGGAGGGTGAACTCAGTGTGTTTTAATGATATGAGAAAAGAGAGGAGGGTGAACTCAGTGTTTTTTAATGATAGAAGAGAGGAGGGTGAATTTAGGACTTGGTGTGTGTGAATGTATGTGTGTGTGTGTGTCTGGTGTATGTGTGTGTGTGTGTCTGGTGTATGTGTGTGAATGTATGTGTGTGTGTGTCTGGTGTGTGTGTGTGTGAATGTATGTGTGTGTTTGGTGTGTGTGTGTCTGGTGTGTGTGTATGTATGTGTGTGTGTATGTATGTGTGTATGTATGTGTGTGTGTGTGTGTGTGTCTGGTGTGTCTGGTGTGTGTGTATGTATGTGTGTGTGTCTAAAGACGTGCTCTGAATTCCTCAGAGGTTTAAGAGGCACCAACGACCTTAGAAGACTGTCTATATATACCCACCCTTTAAACACACACCATTCTAGACCTCTCTGACCCCCAACCCCCCTCCACATAACATCTGATCAGTGATCAGCTAACACTTTCTCTCCTCCTCCTCCTCCTGTTCTTCTGCCTCAAGGAAACTCTCTCCCTTTCACATGGAGGGACTGTAGAGAGAGGAGATGGAGAGACCCTGGACGATTTGTTACTTATAGCCCTGGTTTTCTCCTGTCGAGAGAGTGAGTGAGTGAGTGAGTGAGTGAGTGAGTGAGTGAGTGAGTGAGTGAGTGAGTGAGTGAGTGAGTGAGTGAGTGAGTGAGTGAGTGAGTGAGTGAGTGAGTGTATGAGTGTATGAGTGTGTGAGTGTGTGAGTGAGTGAGTGAGTGTATGAGTGTATGAGTGTATGAGTGTATGAGTGTATGAGTGTATGAGTGTGTGAGTGTGTGAGTGTGTGAGTGTGTGAGTGAGTGAGTGAGTGTGTGAGTGAGTGAGTGAGTGAGTGAGTGAGTGTGTGAGTGAGTGTGTGAGTGTGTGAGTGTGTGAGTGTGTGAGTGAGTGAGTGTGTGAGTGTGTGAGTGAGTGAGTGAGTGAGTGAGTGTGTGAGTGAGTGAGTGAGTGTGTGAGTGAGTGAGTGAGTGAGTGAGTGTGTGAGTGAGTGTATGAGTGTATGAGTGTATGAGTGTATGAGTGTATGAGTGTGTGAGTGTGTGAGTGTGTGAGTGAGTGAGTGAGTGAGTGAGTGAGTGTGTGAGTGAGTGTGTGAGTGTGTGAGTGAGTGAGTGAGTGAGTGAGTGAGTGAGTGAGTGTGTGAGTGTGTGAGTGAGTGAGTGAGTGAGTGAGTGAGTGAGTGAGTGAGTGAGTGAGTGTGTGAGTGAGTGAGTGAGTGAGTGAGTGAGTGAGTGAGTGAGTGAGTGAGTGAGTGTGTGAGTGTGTGAGTGAGTGTGTGAGTGAGTGTGTGAGTGAGTGTGTGAGTGAGTGAGTGTGTGTGTGAGTGAGTGAGTGAGTGAGTGAGTGAGTGAGTGAGTGAGTGAGTGAGTGAGTGAGTGAGTGAGTGTGTGAGTGAGTGAGTGAGTGAGTGAGTGAGTGAGTGAGTGAGTGAGTGAGTGAGTGAGTGAGTGAGTGTGTGAGTGTGTGTTTGTTTTGGGCTGTAGTCTGAGAAGGCCACACGCGTCCTGCGCACCGCCAACATGCAAACAGGCTACACAGCAGAAACACAACCCGCCCTGCAACACCCAACACCCCTAGGCAACCCCTTCCCGGCAACCATCCAACTTATTTTGGCAACCCCTCTAATTCAGGAGACACACTTGCTCTCTACACAAGACATTAACCCTGCAACCCCCCTACACACACACACACTCACATGCACACACACACACTCTGACGTTCAATCGAACCGTAACTGAAGGCCTCAATGCCTGTCCATCTGCTTTATATAGCAAGCCAAGGGTCACGGTCTGTAGGGGACATCCATTATGGTGAATGTGGTGGTGTACCTAGTAAACGGTCCTGTGTGTGTGTGTGTGTGTGTGTGTGTGTGTGTGTGTGTGTGTGTGTGTGTGTGTGTGTGTGTGTGTGTGTGTGTGTGTGTGTCTGTGTCTGTGTCTGTCTGTGTCTGTGTCTGTGTGTGTGTGTCTGTCTGTGTCTGTGTGTGTGTGTGTGCTGCGGGGGCAGTTCAGGATGCAGTATGAGAGAGGGACAGCTGAGGAGCAGTCAGTGTGGGAGTATAGAATGGCTGAGCTCAGGGAAAAAACTGGACACACCATCTTTCTAACTCAGACGCACACACACACACACACACACACACACACACACACAGCACCAGAGGACTCAAGTCACATGACTTGGATTCCAGTCTGACTCTTTAGTCATAAAGTTTATGACTTGAGACTCGACTTGATGAAACATAAAATAACTGGGAGACTTGGCATGGACTTACAGTCTCGACACTCTGGACTCGACTTCGACTTGAGACGGATGACTTCTCCGTGGATTACTCTCCACGCAGCCAGAGACAGTATCGTACTTGCAAAAAGTTGATTGGCACACTCAACCCTCTGATTGGACCAGCAAGCTGTCAATCAATACAGTTGTGGTGAGCTTGCACAGTGAGAAGGTTGTGGGGGTTGTAAAGTGAAACTGAAAGGGATTTATTTTCTTCATTTGTTTAATAGGCTACATATGACCTACTATTTCTATGTGATATCTTTCCTTATTCGATCTGGTCACTAACATAAACCTGTGGCATTCCACCACACACATCTGTGCTTCAGAACCAAAAGAAATTGTGAAAGAAAGAAAGAAATTGCCTTGACTGTTGACCAATGACCAGTCATCGGCATTGGCGGGCGCACATACCCAGATTAGTGGCCAGAAAGCGCTTGTTTAATTTTCTCCGGTTTTGCCTGGCAAAAAATCAGAGTAGCTTAATAATGTATAAAGTTCCGTATAACGTACATATAAAGTACTGTTTAGCAATCTGCTACAGACACAACTCTGTCACAACAGTACCGTTTAGCAATCTGCTACAGACACAACTCTGTCACAACAGTACCGTTTAGCAATCTGCTACAGACACAACTCTGTCACAACAGTACCGTTTAGCAATCTGCTACAGACACAACTCTGTCACAACAGTACCGTTTAGCAATCTGCTACAGACACAACTCTGTCACAACAGTACCGTTTAGCAATCTGCTACAGACACAACTCTGTCACAACAGTACCGTTTAGCAATCTGCTACAGACACAACTCTGTCACAACAGTAGGCTTCCTGGTGATGTCACTCATCATCGTCATATTTCAGATAGTCCTAGTTCGGAGGGTAATAATGGTTTAACTGGTAACATGGATCAACGTGTGACATATTCTGGGAAGTTAAAGGAAAATTCCAACCAAAAAAACAATATTTTGATATTTGATTCATTAGTTCATTGCTGACAAGCAAAACATTTTGGGACTGTCACCAATCCAGTTTTCAAGATACGTAACTTTCAAAATGTCAGCTCAAAACGCAGGTGTAAAACGCAGTTTATTTCTGTATCTTGTCATTTGAAAACGCATCACCATTTATGGCTGTAATGACAGGCTACATTTGCGCAGTGATTGTGTCGGGGTCGCCTGTTTGAAAACCGCTGAGCTCGCGAACAGATGGATAATTTGCTGTACAGCTATAGAAATGGGTGCAGCGCAAACGTGAAGTTGAAGGGAGAGGTGACTGCCATAGATGAATATGGAGACTCCAGAAATGGTTTGGTGATGAAGGGAGAGGTGACTGCCATAGATGAATATGGAGACTCCAGAAATGGTTTGGTGATGAAGGGAGAGGTGACTGCCATAGATGAATATGGAGACTCCAGAAATGGTTTGGTGATGAAGGGAGAGGTGACTGCCATAGATAAATATGGAGACTCCAAAAATGGTTTGGTGATGAAGGGAGAGGTGACTGCCATCAATGAATATGGAGACTCCAGAAATGGTTTGGTGATGAAGGGCGAGGTGACTGCCATAGATGAATATGGAGACTCCAGAAATGGTTTGGTGATGAAGGGAGAGGTGACTGCCATAGATGAATATGGAGACTCCAGAAATGGTTTGGTGATGAAGGGAGAGGTGACTGCCATAGATGAATATGGAGACTCCAGAAATGGTTTGGTGATGAAGGGAGAGGTGACTGCCATAGATGAATATGGAGACTCCAGAAATGGTTTGGTGATGAAGGGAGAGGTGACTGCCATAGATGAATATGGAGACTCCAGAAATGGTTTGGTGATGAAGGGAGAGGTGACTGCCATAGATGAATATGGAGACTCCAGAAATGGTTTGGTGATGAAGGGAGAGGTGACTGCCATAGATGAATATGGAGACTCCAGAAATGGTTTGGTGATGAAGGGAGAGGTGACTGCCAAAAATGAATATGGAGACTCCAGAAATGTTTTGGTGATGAAGTATATGAACCGTTTACGTTGCTCCCCAGCAATGGGGCATCAAGCATCACTTGCTAACACAGGACTATTGGTGTTTTTCTATGTCGAAATTACTTTAAATGTATCATTGACTTTAAATGTATCATTGACTTTAAATGTATCATGTATCATTGACTTTAAATGTATCATTGACTTTAAATGTATCATTGACTTTAAATGTATCATTGACTTAATTAAGAAGCTTGGATTTGGAATTTGTTGAAATGAATTATTACATCATAACAATGTGTGTAGACAAAGAAAAAAAAGGTCTGTCTAGTAGCCTCAATAAATAAACAAAGATTTGTAATTGAATAAATCATTTTCTGTATTTAAAAAAAAACATGACTTAAGTCTTGATTTACAAAAAAAACTTGTAACTCAACTCGACCCGAGACCCGGACCATGTGACCTGAGACCCGGACCATGTGACCTGAGACCCGGACCATGTGACCTGAGACCCGGACCATGTGACCTGAGACCCGGACCATGTGACCTGAGACCCGGACCATGTGACCTGAGACCCGGACCATGTGACCTGAGACCCGGACCATGTGACCTGAGACCCGGACCATGTGACCTGAGACCCGGACCATGTGACCTGAGACCCGGACCATGTGACCTGAGACCCGGACCATGTGACCTGAGACCCGGACCATGTGACCCGAGACCCGGACCATGTGACCCGAGACCCGGACCATGTGACCCGAGACCCGGACCATGTGACCCGAGACCCGGACCATGTGACCCGAGACCCGGACCATGTGACCCGAGACCCGGAGCATGTGACCCGAGACCCGGAGCATGTGACCCGAGACCCGGACCATGTGACCCGAGACCCGGACCATGTGACCCGAGACCCGGACCATGTGACCCGAGACCCGGACCATGTGACCCGAGACCCGGACCATGTGACCCGAGACCCGGACCATGTGACCCCGAGACCCGGACCATGTGACCCGAGACCCGGACCATGTGACCCGAGACCCGGACCATGTGACCCGAGACCCGGACCATGTGACCCGAGACCCGGACCATGTGACCTGAGACCCGGACCATGTGACCTGAGACCCGGACCATGTGACCTGAGACCCAGACCATGTGACTTGAGATTTACTTGTGACTCGAATAACAGTGACTTGGTCCCACCTCTGGCATGCAAACACACCAATTTCCTCCTTAAAATACACCCTCCACACTCTTGTTAATTTTGGAATATGTGATATTTACTTTCTCTGTATCCAACATCTGGATGTAATAAATAATATTCTTGCCACAAGATCTCTGCAGCAGGTGAAACTCTAACCGTTAAGTGTCTGGGACCGGTATCTGGAATCTGTCGAGTCTGGAGGCAGCTCTGTATAGTGGTCAATAGCTGGCACATCCACAACGTCATAAAATCTGATTTTAATCGTAACCACACTGCTAACCCTAATGCCTAAGCTTAAATTAAGACCCAAAGCTCATTTTTGTTTTTATACATTTTTAAAACAGCCAATTTTGACTTTGCAGCTCTAGTGGGCCCAATAAGAGTCATTAGAAAAGAGAAAAAAATGAATATTACCAATCGAAGACATCTATTGCAGGACAAATAAATGTGAGTTTCCATATCTGTCCATAAATGGATGTTGCATTTGACTTTATGGGTTGGTTAGGGATGGGTTGGTTAGGGATGGGTTGGTTAGGGATGGGTTGGTTAGGGATGGGTTGGTTAGGGATGAGTTGGTTAGGGATGGGTTGGTTAGGGATGGGTTGGTTAGGGATGGGTTGGTTAGGGATGGGTTGGTTAGGGATGGGTTGGTTAGGGATGCTTCCAACCCATTGGTTCCTACTACTGATTAGCATTCCGTTAGGCTGCTGTATCTTTACCTAACAAAAAAACAGTCTGTCCCATTTCCAGTCATTACAATTAGCTTAATACCCCTTGATCTTCAAGATTAGGTCTTCTTAAATATGGAAAAGTACATTCATCAACATGTTTTACCTGAGTATAATCGGAAAAAGAAGGACTAAATGGCCTACTCTGTTGTTTATGATTGTGTTGTCATGGAGAATTGATTGGGTTCCTTGCTTCCAGCTGAAAAATAAATGTTGCCCTCAGGAAATGACATGATTTGAGCACGACAGAAAAGGGCTTTTTTTTTTGCATGTGAAAAAATGTAATATGCTGCATTTGCTAGTGAAAAACTTTGAAATCGTGATAATTTGCAGCTGTTTAAGTCTATCAAATGTGCACAAGTTTGAACATGTGTCTGTTAGGCCTTTGAGCATGTGTCTGTTAAGGCCTCTGAGCATGTGTCTGTTAGGCCTCTGAGCATTTGTCTGTTAAGGCCTCTGAGTATGTGTCTGTTAAGGCCTCTGAGTATGTGTCTGTTAAGGCCTCTGAGCATGTGTCTGTTAAGGCCTCTGAGCATGTGTCTGTTAAGGCCTCTGAGCATGTGTCTGTTAAGGCCTCTGAGTATGTGTCTGTTAGGCCTCTGAGCATGTGTCTGTTAAGGCCTCTGAGTATGTGTCTGTTAAGGCCTCTGAGCATGTGTCTGTTAAGGCCTCTGAGCATGTGTCTGTTAAGGCCTCTGAGTATGTGTCTGTTAGGCCTCTGAGCATGTGTCTGTTAAGGCCTCTGAGTATGTGTCTGTTAGGCCTCTGAGCATGTGTCTGTTAAGGCCTCTGAGCATGTGTCTGTTAGGCCTCTGAGCATGTGTCTGTTAGGCCTCTGAGCATGTGTCTGTTAGGCTTCTGAGCATGTGTCTGTTATGACCTCTGAGCATGTGTCTGTTATGCCTCTGAGCATGTGTCTGTTAAGGCCTCTGAGCATGTGTCTGTTAGGCCTCTGAGCATGTGTCTGTTATGTCTCTGAGCATGTGTCTGTTAAGACTCTGAGCATGTGTCTGTTATGTCTCTGAGCATGTGTCTGTTAGGCCTCTGAGTATGTGTCTGTTAAGGCCTCTGAGCATGTGTCTGTTAGGCCTCTGAGTATGTGTCTGTTAGGACTCTGAGCATGTGTCTGTTAGGACTCTGAGCATGTGTCTGTTAAGGCCTTTGAGCATGTGTCTGTTAGGCCTCTGAGCATGTGTCTGTTAAGGACTCTGAGCATGTGTCTGTTAAGGCCTCTGAGCATGTGTCTGTTAGGCCTCTGAGCATGTGTCTGTTAGGCCTCTGAGCATGTGTCTGTTAATGCCTCTGAGCATGTGTCTGTTATGTCTCTGAGCATGTGTCTGTTAGGCCTCTGAGCATGTGTCTGTTAGGCCTCTGAGCATGTGTATGTTAGGCCTCTGAGTATGTGTCTGTTAGGACTCTGAGTATGTGTCTGTTAGGCCTCTGAGCATGTGTCTGTTAGGACTCTGAGCATGTGTCTGTTAGGACTCTGAGCATGTGTCTGTTAGGACTCTGAGCATGTGTCTGTTAAGGACTCTGAGCATGTGTCTGTTAGGCCTCTGAGTATGTGTCTGTTAGGACTCTGAGCATGTGTCTGTTAGGACTCTGAGCATGTGTCTGTTAGGACTCTGAGCATGTGTCTGTTAGGACTCTGAGCATGTGTCTGTTAAGGACTCTGAGCATGTGTCTGTTAGGCCTCTGAGCATGTGTCTGTTAGGACTCTGAGCATGTGTCTGTTAGGACTCTGAGCATGTGTCTGTTATGACTCTGAGCATGTGTCTGTTAAGGCCTCTGAGCATGTGTCTGTTAGGCCTCTGAGCATGTGTCTGTTAGGCCTCTGAGCATGTGTCTGTTAGGCCTCTGAGCATGTGTCTGTTATGACTCTGAGAATGTGTCTGTTAGGCCTCTGAGCATGTGTCTGTTATGCCTCTGAGCATGTGTCTGTTAGGCCTCTGAGCATGTGTCTGTTATGTCTCTGAGCATGTGTCTGTTATGCCTCTGAGCATGTGTCTGTTATGTCTCTGAGCATGTGTCTGTTATGCCTCTGAGCATGTGTCTGTTAGGCCTCTGAGCATGTGTCTGTTATGACTCTGAGCATGTGTCTGTTAGGCCTCTGAGCATGTGTCTGTTATGACTCTGAGCATGTGTCTGTTATGACTCTGAGCATGTGTCTGTTATGTCTCTGAGCATGTGTCTGTTATGCCTCTGAGCATGTGTCTGTTAGGCCTCTGAGCATGTGTCTGTTATGACTCTGAGCATGTGTCTGTTAGGCCTCTGAGCATGTGTCTGTTAGGCCTTTGAGTATGTGTCTGTTATGACTCTGAGCATGTGTCTGTTATGACTCTGAGCATGTGTCTGTTAGGCCTCTGAGCATGTGTCTGTTAGGCCTCTGAGCATGTGTCTGTTAGGCCTCTGAGCATGTGTCTGTTAAGGCCTCTGAGCATGTGTCTGTTAGGCCTCTGAGCATGTGTCTGTTAGGCCTCTGAGCATGTGTCTGTTAAGGCCTTTGAGCATGTGTCTGTTAGGCCTCTGAGCATGTGTCTGTTAGGCCTCTGAGCATGTGTCTGTTATGACTCTGAGCATGTGTCTGTTAGGCCTCTGAGCATGTGTCTGTTAGGCCTCTGAGCATGTGTCTGTTAGGCCTCTGAGCATGTGTCTGTTATGCCTCTGAGCATGTGTCTGTTAGGCCTCTGAGCATGTGTCTGTTAGGCCTCTGAGCATGTGTCTGTTAGGCCTCTGAGCATGTGTCTGTTAGGACTCTGAGCATGTGTCTGTTAGGACTCTGAGCATGTGTCTGTTAGGCCTCTGAGCATGCTGTCGTCCTTACGGTCGGCTACACCACTGCTGTCGTCCTTACGGTCGGCTACACCACTGCTGTCGTCCTTACGGTCGGCTACACCACTGCTGTCGTCCTTACGGTCGGCTACACCACCGCTGTCGTCCTTACGGTCGGCTACACCACCGCTGTCGTCCTTACGGTCGGCTACACCACCGCTGTCGTCCTTACGGTCGGCTACACCACCGCTGTCGTCCTTACGGTCGGCTACACCACCGCTGTCGTCCTTACGGTCGGCTACACCACCGCTGTCGTCCTTACGGTCGGCTACACCACTGCTGTCGTCCTTACGGTCGGCTACACCACTGCTGTCGTCCTTACGGTCGGCTACAACACCGCTGTCGTCCTTACGGTCGGCTACACCACTGCTGTCGTCCTTACGGTCGGCTACACCACTGCTGTCGCCCTTACGGTCGGCTACTCCACTGCTGTCGTCCTTACGGTCGGCTACTCCACTGCTGTCGTCCTTACGGTCGGCTACTCCACTGCTGTCGTCCTTACGGTCGGCTACACCACCGCTGTCGTCCTTACGGTCGGCTACACCACTGCTGTCGTCCTTACGGTCGGCTACTCCACTGCTGTCGTCCTTACGGTCGGCTACACCACTGCTGTCGTCCTTACGGTCGGCTACACCACTGCTGTCGTCGTCCTTACGGTCGGCTACACCACAGCTGTCGTCATTACGGTCGGCTACACCACTGCTGTCGTCCTTACGGTCGGCTACACCACTGCTGTCGTCCTTACGGTCGGCTACACCACTGCTGTCGTCCTTACGGTCGGCTACACCACCGCTGTCGTCCTTACGGTCGGCTACACCACTGCTGTCGTCCTTACGGTCGGCTACACCACCGCTGTCGTCCTTACGGTCGGCTACACCACTGCTGTCGTCCTTACGGTCGGCTACACCACCGCTGTCGTCCTTACGGTCGGCTACACCACTGCTGTCGTCCTTACGGTCGGCTACACCACTGCTGTCGTCCTTACGGTCGGCTACACCACTGCTGTCGTCCTTACGGTCGGCTACACCACTGCTGTCGTCCTTACGGTCGGCTACACCACTGCTGTCGTCCTTACGGTCGGCTACACCACCGCTGTCGTCCTTACGGTCGGCTACTCCACTGCTGTCGTCCTTACTGTCGGCTACACCACTGCTGTCCAGCGTTTATTCAAGTTGGGTCATATTTAGATGTCGACAGCAGTCTCACCATTGGAAGACGTAGCTTGGTCTAGTTGTCTGCCTATTCCTGCTCTTTTCCCGCGATCCGTCCAACGCATTTGGTGTGTCATCATAGGGGTCACAAACTGTGGTCAGGCTTGCTAGACATTTGCACCTTTTTTCAATGGTGATTTCAATGTCATTGAGAAAACAAAAAGATTTTTGCAATTCGTTCCAGTCATTGGCAGCAGAGAACTGGAAGGAAAGGCGACCAAAGGAGGAATTGGCTTTGGGGGTGAGATATACCTGTTAGAGCGTGTGCTATGGGTGGGTGCTGCTATGGTGACCTGTGAGCTGAGATAAGGCTTTACCTAGCAAAGACTTATAGATGACCTGAGCCACTGGGGACGAATATGAAGCGAGGGCCAGCCAATGAGAGCATACAGGTCACAGTAGTGGGTAGTATATGGGGCTTTGGTTACAAAACTGATGGCACTGTGATAGACTACATCAAATTAGCTGAGTAGAGTGTTGGAGGCTGTTTTGTAAATTACATCCCCGAAGTCAAGGATCGGTAGGATAGTTTTATGAGGGTATTTTTGGCAGTATGAGTGAAGGAGGCTTTGTTGCGAAACAGGAAGCAGATTCATGTTCCATTACTGGACATTCAGAGGCAGTTTCCCAGACACAGATTACGCCTAAATGCATCCTTGACTTTAAAAAAAAACCCGTTGTCAATGGAGATTGTCCATTGAATTGTTTTCAGTCCAGGACTGATCTGTGTCTGGGAAACCGCCCCACAGAGCCTGATGGAGGAGATCAACCCACAGAGCCTGATCATGGGATGGAGGGAGATCAACCCACAGAGCCTGATTATGGGATGGAGGGAGATCAACCCACAGAGCCTGATCATGTGATGGAGGGAGATCAACCCACAGAGCCTGATCATGGGATGGGGAGATCAACCCACAGAGCCTGATCATGGGATGGAGGGAGATCAACCCACAGAGCCTGATCATGGGATGGAGGGACATCGCCCCACAGAGCCTGATCATGGGATGGGGGAGATCAACCCACAGAGCCTGATCATGGGATGGGGAGATCAACCCACAGAGCCTGATCATGTGATGGAGGGACATCGCCCCACAGAGCCTGATCATGGGATGGAGGGACATCGCCCCACAGAGCCTGATCATGGGATGGAGGGACATCGCCCCACAGAGCCTGATCATGTGATGGAGGGAGATCAACCCACAGAGCCTGATCATGGGATGGAGGGACATCGCCCTCCAGTGGCAGAAACACTCTGTTGGTCTTCTCTCTTGTTCATCAGTTTGACAATCAAATCATTGAAACACACAACGTGTCCAGCCGGCCATGGGAGGAGACGTGGGAGTATTGCAACTAGGAGGAGCAGGACATTGGAGGAGACGTGGGTGTATTGCAACTAGGAGGAGCAGGACATGGGAGGAGACGTGGGTGTATTGCAACTAGGAGGAGCAGGACATGGGAGGAGACGTGGGAGTATTGCAACTAGGAGGAGCAGGACATGGGAGGAGACGTGGGAGTATTGCAACTAGGAGGAGCAGGACATGGGAGGAGACGTGGGAGTATTGCAACTAGGAGGAGCAGGACATGGGAGGAGACGTGGGAGTATTGCAACTAGGAGGAGCAGGACATGGGAGGAGACGTGGGAGTATTGCAACTAGGAGGAGCAGGACATGGGAGGAGACGTGGGAGTATTGCAACTAGGAGGAGCAGGACATGGGAGGAGACGTGGGAGTATTGCAACTAGGAGGAGCAGGACATGTACCACGAGCATAACACCCAACTCTCCCTCAGTTCAGCGTAAGGAGAGCAGAGCAAACCAAAGGGGATATCAGTGGGGGTTTAGCATCAAACTCAAAGAAATGTTTATGATGCATGCCAGCAAAGCCCCACTACACAATACTACAGTACACAACACTACACTACACTACACAACACAATACTACACTACACTACAGTACACAACACAATACTACACTACACAACACAATACTACACTACACAACACAATACTACACTACACAACACAATACTACACTACACAACACAATACTACACTACACAACACAATACTACACTACACAACACAATACTACACAACACAATACTACACTACACAACACAATACTACACTACACTACAGTACACAACACAATACTACACTACACAACACAATACTACACTACACAACACAATACTACACTACACAACACAATACTACACTACACTACAGTACACAACACAATACTACACTACACAACACAATACTACACTACACAACACAATACTACACTACACAACACAATACTACACTACACAACACAATACTACACTACACAACACAATACTACACTACACAACACAATACTACACTACACTACAGTACACAACACAATACTACACTACACAACACAATACTACACTACACAACACAATACTACACTACACAACACAATACTACACTACACAACACAATACTACACTACACAACACTACACTACAGTACACAACACAATACTACACTACACAACACAATACTACAGTACACAACACTACACTACAGTACACAACACAATACTACACTACACAACACAATACTACAGTACACAACACTATAGTACACAACACTACACTACACAACACAACACTACAGTACACAACACAACACTACAGTACACAACACTACACTACACAACACAACACTACACTACACAACACAACACTACAGTACACAACACAACAATACATTACACAATAATCCAGTACACAACACTACACTACACTACACAATACTACAGTACACAACACAATACTACATTACACAACACAATACTACACTACAGTACACAACACAATACTACACTACACAACACAATACTACAGTACACAACACTATAGTACACTACACAACACTACACAACACAATACTACAGTACACAACACAATACTACAGTACACAACACTACACTACACAACACAACACTACACTACACTACACAATACTACACTACACAACACAACACTACAGTACACAACACTACACTACACAACACAACACTACACTACACAACACAACACTACAGTACACAACACAACAATACATTACACAATAATCCAGTACACAACACTACACTACACTACACAATACTACAGTACACAACACAATACTACATTACACAACACAATACTACAGTACACAACACAATACTACAGTACACAACACAATACTACAGTACACAACACAATACTACAGTACACAACACTACACTACAGTACACAACACAACACAACACTACAGTACACAACACAACACAACACATTACACAACACTACACTACAGTACACAACACTACACTACAGTACACAACACAACACAACACATTACACAACACTACACTACAGTACACAACACTACACTACAGTACACAACACTACACTACAGTACACAACACTACACTACAGTACACAACACTACACAACACTACACTACAGTACACAACACAACACAACACAACACAACACAACACAACACAACACATTACATGTATTATAATGGAGACAAACGGCCTACATAAAGCTGTCCCAACAGCAGAGTTTTGTTTTCAGCACCGTGGAGTGAATCCTTACCACCTCTACACCTGGTTATCAGAGGAGCCTTGTCTGGCAGCGAAACAGTTATTTCAGCCTCATTTACTGCCTTTAAACAAACAGCTTATATGGCTGACTTGCTCAATATGTTTGGACAGTAACACTCTGCCCACGTGACAGAACCAGAAATATTACATTTCAGCCTGGTAGACTATAGTTGTGTCAATACCAATACTATACCAATACTATACCAATACTATACCAATACGTTTGGACAGTAACACTCTGCCCACGTGACAGAACCAGAAATATTACATTTCAGCCTGGTAGACTATAGTTGTGTCAATACCAATACTATACCAATACGTTTGGACAGTAACACTCTGCCCACGTGACAGAACCAGAAATATTACATTCCAGCCTGGTAGACTATAGTTGTGTCAATACCAATTCGTCATGAGAAGGAGGCAAGGAGAGAGGAATTGGGGAAATTAAATTGAGATCTGTTGTGTCTCTGTCAGTGTGTTTCTGTCATCTGATCTGTAGAGGGCGCTCTATCTCTGATTCCAGTATGAGATGTAGGAACAGAGATGTGATTGGTTAATAGAGACCGATGGCAGAGGGCTATTTAAGGCGGCCAGACGTTTAAACTAATAATGATAATGATAAAGGTTAATTGCAGGGGGACTGGACATTCTCCACCTGTGATTATACTGTATAAACTAATAATGATAATGATAAAGGTTAATTGCAGGGGACTGGACATTCTCCACCTGTGATTATACTGTATAAACTAATAATGATAATGATAAAGGTTAATTGCAGGGGGACTGGACATTCTCCACCTGTGATTATACTGTATAAACTAATAATGATAATGATAAAGGTTAATTGCAGGGGACTGGACATTCTCCACCTGTGATTATACTGTATAAACTAATAATGATAATGATAAAGGTTAATTGCAGGGGACTGGACATTCTCCACCTGTGATTATACTGTATAAACTAATAATGATAATGATAAAGGTTAATTGCAGGGGACTGGACATTCTCCACCTGTGATTATACTGTATAAACTAGTAATAATAATGATAAAGGTTAATTGCAGGGGACTGGACATTCTCCACCTGTGATTATACTGTATAAACTACTAATAATAATTATAAAGGTTATTTGCAGGGGGCTGGACATTCTCCACCTGTGATTATACTGTATAAACTACTAATAATAATGATAAAGGTTAATTGCAGGGGACTGGACATTCTCCACCTGTGATTATACTGTATAAACTACTAATAATAATGATAAAGGTTAATTGCAGGGGACTGGACATTCTCCACCTGTGATTATACTGTATAAACTAGTAATAATAATGATAAAGGTTAATTGCAGGGGACTGGACATTCTCCACCTGTGATTACACTGTATAAACTGTATGAAAAAGCAACACACAACTATCCAATAAAACCCTTTTCTTAGTATTACATGTTGTTAAAAGTAACCAGGAAAGAAGTGGAGGCTCAACCAACGTGAGTCAAGGTGCAACCAAAACATTTTATCATCATTGGAAAGGAAAAAAGCACAAGGCTCTCCTCCCAACATTAGTTTAGTTTTTAGTTCAAAACGATCAATAGCTTCTTAAAAGTAATTAGGTCGATTTAAAATCATCTGAAAAACGAAGCATCTCAATAAATAACACAAAGATATGTCCAATCAGGTAATGGAACAAAGATATGTCCAATCAGGTAATGCCTCAAAGATATGTCCAATCAGGTAATGGAACAAAGATATGTCCAATCAGGTAATGGAACAAAGATATGTCCAATCAGGTAATGCCTCAAAGATATGTCCAATCAGGTAATGCCTCAAAGATATGTCCAATCAGGTAATGGAACAAAGATATGTCCAATCAGGTAATGCCTCAAAGATATGTCCAATCAGGTAATGAAACAAAGATATGTCCAATCAGGTAATGCCTCAAAGATATGTCCAATCAGGTAATGGAACAAATATATGTCCAATCAGGTAATGGAACAAATATATGTCCAATCAGGTAATGAAACAAAGATATGTCCAATCAGGTAATGGAACAAAGATATGTCCAATCAGGTAATGGAACAAAGATATGTCCAATCAGGTAATGCCTCAAAGATATGTCCAATCAGGTAATGCCTCAAAGATATGTCCAATCAGGTAATGGAACAAAGATATGTCCAATCAGGTAATGCCTCAAAGATATGTCCAATCAGGTAATGAAACAAAGATATGTCCAATCAGGTAATGCCTCAAAGATATGTCCAATCAGGTAATGGAACAAAGATATGTCCAATCAGGTAATGCCTCAAAGATATGTCCAATCAGGTAATGGAACAAAGATATGTCCAATCAGGTAATGCCTCAAAGATATGTCCAATCAGGTAATGGAACAAATATATGTCCAATCAGGTAATGCCTCAAAGATATGTCCAATCAGGTAATGGAACAAATATATGTCCAATCAGGTAATGGAACAAATATATGTCCAATCAGGTAATGAAACAAAGATATGTCCAATCAGGTAATGCCTCAAAGATATGTCCAATCAGGTAATGGAACAAATATATGTCCAATCAGGTAATGCCTCAAAGATATGTCCAATCAGGTAATGCCTCAAAGATATGTCCAATCAGGTAATGGAACAAAGATATGTCCAATCAGGTAATGCCTCAAAGATATGTCCAATCAGGTAATGGAACAAAGATATGTCCAATCAGGTAATGCCACAAAGATATGTCCAATCAGGTAATGGAACAAAGATATGTCCAATCAGGTAATGTCTGAAGGTTGCTTTGAAGTCATTTCCCTCAGTTATTAGGCGTTGTTTGTCTCACTCCCTTCTAACGAGTCTGTGAGTCACAGGGAGGGAAAAATAAGGCAGGACGTGTTCCTTAGAGTCGTTTCTTTCAGCAATGGGGT